>NC_063349.1:19725228-19913376 GCF_021869965.1 Rhincodon typus | reverse complement strand
CTCCCGACTGGTGTCTTATACGTGGGTGGGTAATCTTTGGGGATTAGGTGTGTCACTCATTGAAAGAAAGCCAGTATCTGACCTGCTCTTGTAACCATACTATTGAGGTGGCTGGTCAAATTAAAATTCCAGTAGTGGTGAACCTCAACACATTAATGGTGGGAGATTCCACCATGATACTGCTACTCAATGTTAAGGGTGTTACAACCAGATGAGGAGGAATGAATTGACTCCTTTCTTTTTAACCTCCTCATTTGGCTCAACAAAGATTTGTAACTTTTTAACACACAGCTATATAACACTTCAATTAAAACACGGTTCACTAATTCAAAAATGAAGGAAACAATTAAAATGTTTTCTTAGGAAAAGAAACTGGAATTTTGTTGCTAATCCTGGGAAAAATCATAAAAAGCAACACACAAACAAAGGTATAAAGTTTAAGAAGGGAGAGTGTGTAGTGCAAAATAAAGGAAGATCGAGAATTTAGAGGTCAAAAAGTCCTCAGAACCCTTGAGTCATTAAATCTCACTTGAAACCATGGTTGTTTAATCGATAACTTGTACCTTCGAAATTTGTAGAAAACTTTGAGTTTCGATGATTGAATGTTTCTCCAAGTTGATTTTCATTGGGTGTTGTCATGTGAGAGGCTGAGATATAAAAGCAGGGACAGACAAGCTTTCTAATTCTGCTGCTATAATTCCACTCTTCTCTTTATTATGCCCAAAAGCAGTTGCCCCCAAAAAACCATTGCTTTGTGCACTCCAATTTTTTTCCAATCTGGATCATCTGCAGGCAACTTTCATCTCAAACTTCCAGAAAGGTGTAAATCACACAGAAGATAGAGATCTAAAGAACTGGTTTCAGTAATTTTGATGGGATATTAATTTCAGTTCAGACTGGGTCTTGTTTATTATGGATTGATGAACTGGCCCAACCTCTGGTCACTGAAGGCATCTTAGGTCAATGTCTTTCTTTTGTTAAAATCATTTTAGTCCGTGAAAGATCCACAGTGTTAAAACTCAGACGTGGAAGTCGAAAATTGGTGTCCATTTTTAATACTCTCCTAACAAGGGGAGGTTGTTAAGTTGTCACTTGTTGGTCATTAATTAGCATTTATGTGGTGTGAGAGAAACTTGCAATTTATCAACAAGCCCTGAATGTTGTCCACGTCTTGCCAAATATAGGCATATTTGGCGCAAACTGCTGCATTATCTGACGAATTGTGAATGATTTAAGGGGAATAATCAGCCAAGGATATAAGATTTTCAGTAGATGAACCTTCTCCTGAGGTTCATAGTATGAGAGATGCCAGTCTGTAGCCAATTGGATTCACTCTATGTGATATCATAAATGGCTGAAGGCTCTGGATACTGCTAAAAGTATTGGTTTCAACAACATCCCACTAATGATCATGAAAACTTGTGCTCCAGAACTGGCCATGTCTCTAGACAAGCTGTTCCAGTACAGCTACAAAACTGGCATCCCCCAGCAATATGAAAAATCGTCCAGGTATGTCCTGTACGCAAAATGCAGGAAAATACAACCCAGTCAATTACCACTCCATTTGCCTACTCTCGACCATGAGTAAAAGAATGGAAGGTATCATCAAAAGTGCTATCAAGCAACACATCCTTAGCAATAACCTGCTCCTTGATGCTCAGTTTGAGTTCCATCAGCTTACTCAACTCCTGACTTCATTAAAGTCTTGGTCAAACACAGACGAAAGAGCTAAATTCCAGAGGAGAGGGGAGAGTGACTGTCTTTGACATAAAAGTTACATTTGGCTAAGTGTGGAATCAAGGAGCTAGGGCAATACTGGAGTCAGTGGGAATCAGGGGGAAAACTCTCTATTGGTTGCAGTTATACATGGCACAAAGGAAGATGGTTGTCATTGTTGGGCATCAGTCATTGCAACTCCAAGACATCTCTGCAGAAGTTCCTCAGGATCGTGTCCTAGGCCCAACCATCTTAAGCTACTTCAAAGAACTTCCCTCCATCATAAAGTCACAGGTGGCTACACCAAATGGATTGCAGCAGTTCAAGGCAGAAGTTCAGCACTACCTTCTCAAGAGCAACAAGGAAAAGGCAAAAACTGCTGTCCCAGCCAGCAATGGCCACATGTCAAGAAGTAATTTTTAAAAAAAAGCCAGAAGTGATGTCAAAATACAACAGGGGGAGCTTCAATTGACCAAATGACTCTCTCTCTCAACTCTGAGCTTTCCTTTGTTCATATAATTTGATAGGCAATAGTGGGGTCAATTCACCTGTTATACTCCAGAAAGCCTTGTAGTGAAAGCGAAAATGAAGTCAATCTTTAACCACTTTTACAAGCAATTCATAGAAATACACTATGAACTTGTAGTTTGTAACCCAATCACCACAGTCTGTTTTTGTTTATAGAGACACAAGTGAATCCCCAATTACTGCCCATCACCAAAAAATTAAGCAATGAATATACAATTAATATGTAATTACCACCACTGGACAGAGTAATGAAAGAGAGGATTATCGTGTAATCTTCTAAGTGGGAAGCCGCAGAAAGATCATGCATCACAGAATTTTGTTTCTGGCTTTGGTTAAGGCTATTTCAGTGATGTGGGACTAAACCCAATTGGGAAGTTCAAACATGGAGTTACAGGCGAAATTGGTTCCGGTGTTAGAACTCATGACAAATTCAAGGACCTTCAGGAGGAAGGGGAGATTGGTGGTTAAACCATTGGTGAGGACAGAGGGGCTGAAAGTGGTTATTTTGAAAAACAATGTGATTATTGTGGTTTTGAAAATTAGGGATCAATGGCCGAGGAGAGCCAACCATTTATAATATCATTAGTACAGTGGTTTTGAAAATGTAAATAAATGTATTCTGGATGCACTTTCCCAAAACTTTTGTCCTGAAATTTTTCTCAGAACCGGAGGAGATACACACAATTAATGATCAGGAAAGAAAATCAAATCAAAAATACTCAGCAATGTTTATGGTACCAGCTAAGTTCTGTTCATGATGTCATAAATGCAAAGATAATTTTACCTGGACTGCCCTGCACAGTGTTGAAAACCATTTAACAAAAGTACAACAAAAGTAACAAAACAGGTTATACATTATCTATGCATACTTTGTACTTGTATTTTGATCAGTTTGTATTATGCTGCATGGTATTTGAAGAAATCACATCGCCGAGACAAGCATTCCAAGCATAGATGTCTCGTAGAGGCAGTATTAAGACGTAGATCCCTTATAATCCAATTGTCATAAGCTTCACAAATATTTCTTTGAAGCACTGCATTTCTGAACTCCAGTGAGATAAAACCTGAGACCAGATTCAAAAAGCATATGAATATGGGGTAGAATCGTTCCTGGTGGTGCGACTGGGTAGAGATAAATTTTAATACTCTTCCCCTCAGAGGAATTTATTTTTCCCAAGCAATTTATTTCTACAACAAACTTCCTTCAGGTTTAATGCTTAAATAACAAAGAATTGTTAGTCAGACTTGCTTGACCAAAATTTCTATTTTGTGCCTTGAAGTTAATAATAAGTTAGTATCATTCCACCCCCTGAAAATTATACTTATTAAGTGGGTGTTGTTTCTTAAAAGCAAGTATCCCTCCAATTTGTTTCTGCCGAAAAAGTATAATAAAATATTTCAGAGCTCCAATCCCGGTGTTATAAATGTTCAAATTCTGTATTGGCCGACAGTGTGGTTTTCTAAACTGAGCTTCAATTATGTTGAGAAAGAAACAAGAGCAGGTAATAGACAGTTTCTGAAAGGAAAGGGGATATTAAGAGAAAAGTGACTAGAAGGTAGTTGTTAAGTTTGGGCCCATGCTTCTTCTCCAAGAATAAATAGCAATATGTTGACTTAAAGGTATAAGGAAATGAATGGAAGATGGTGGCACAGTAGTCACTGGACTAGTATTCCTGAGACCCAGGCTAATGATCTGGGACAAAGGTTCAAATCTAGCTGCATGGAATTAAAAGGAAATGTGTGGCACAGTGGTTCAAGTCTTCAGAGTCGTGTCAGAACGAGCCTGAAATGGCTGATTAAAATAATTACAAAGGAATTGAATAAAGGAAAGAGTCCGACAACTATTGAGATGATTTCTGAGCTACAGGCAGTATGGTATGGACAATTCATTGCTTCTTTAAAATATCTGCGGTGTATAATTGTTTTAAAGAATGCTTGAAGAGGTATTTAAGAGTCTGCTTGAAATTTTAAAGGAATCAATTGTAATTTTCTTACATAATAAGGATCACAGATCAATGTCACCTGGAAATCCTTGACTTGTAAGACAAAAGAGAAACACAGACACAAAGAAAAACTACAAGTTGAAGGCCTAAAGGTGGAAGGCAACAAGTAAGAAAGAGCAAGCAGACTGAGACAGAGAGAGCAGCCGCACAGAATTCTTGTAAGGAGGTGAAGCAAGCCATCCTCAGGAAGAGGTCAGTGTCTTTATTTGGCAAAAAAAGGAGGCTGAAGCTCTTGACTGGTTAAAAAGGTTTAAGACCTGGAAACCTTTGTTAAGAGCTTAGAGATGCTAAAGCACTAGATGTTTTCCCACTAGTCACCAAATTGAACCGTATTTGTTATTTGTTGATTGTTGAAAAGGAACACTAGAAAGCTACGCCATCAGGATGTTGTGATCAAAGGAAGAGTGGCTCTACTGATGATAATTATACAGTAAAACTTGAAGGTGAAAGCTGTTGTCAGATAGGACTCCTGATCTTCACTGCATGAAGAAAGAACAGCGTTTCATGGAACTGTGCAGCTACATAGTGCTACATTCATATGGGAATGATGTGAATGTTCGTGGTTACATAAGATGAAGTTTTTAAAGTGAAATTTATCTTTTTGATTTTAAATATCTTTGGTATGTTAATTAATGCATAATTTGCATCAGCTCTGATTGACATTAAAGTGTAAAATGCAAAAAGTGAAATCTTAAATGACAATTTCTACATTTGGATGTCATTCAGTAAATTTGGTTATTTTGTCTGATGGTTTCATCATAACCCTCTAAGTCTCTTTAAAGTACATTGTTTTCAGACAGTACTGTTTGTTCCCCTCCAGCTACTGCCATTGTTGATCAATTAATATTTAATCACTATCTGCGCAAATGAATACTCTAAATTATAAGAAAGCTTTGATTATTATAAACATAGAACAGACTATGAAATAACTTTGAGACACCTTGGAGTTATTTCTGATCAGCAATGCGTATTTGCTAAGTGTTATATAGAGTAAGGAAACTCAATTATTTACTCAAAAGAATCACTAAACACTGGTTCCAATAATTTGTAAAAGCAAACTTGCACGTACTTGAATTAGATCCAGTATCAGCTCGTGATGCAGTTGATATTCGGTCTGCTAAGCAATGATACTTGATTTAAGCTTTGCGCAAAAATTAAGCTTTTAAGACGTCAGCTGTAGGTGAAAGCTGTATTTGCATTTCAACTTCAGAATATTGATACAACTTTCATTAAGCTGAACATTTGCTGGATGTTGACTTCAATAGTACCTCCAAAATTATTGATCATCAGGCATGATTTTTTTATTATTCGATTATCTTTCAGTTATTTTTTCTAAATTTAAAAATTTATCACAGGAATAATTTTACAGGGTTTTTTTAATTATATTAGTTGCAGGTACTTCTTCAAGTGTTATTATTTGAGAATAATTATTTCTTTCTTAATAAAAATATCTGGAGAGAAATAGGGCAAGTGGTTTTGTTTTTGATTATCCAGCACAGCACCACCTTGGACCTGAACCTGTTGGTGAAATAGAATGCAAGACACCTTTTTCCTTTGTGTAGTGTTTATTGATGATTTACTCTCAGATATCTTCTAATCAATCTGTTCAGAGATGTCACACCTCTGGAACAGGTGGGTTTTGAACCCAGGCCTCTTGCTTCAGAGGTAGGGACACTACCAATGTTTCACAAGATCTCACTATTTGCACACAAAGCTCTTACCATACCCAGTATCATCTGCTTCCTCTATATATTTACTTAGTCATCAATGAATTAATCAACTCCAGTCAACAGCATTGACTCTTGCTACACTGACATTTTGCACTGCATTTCCCTGCAGATGAGGTTAATGGTTTTCTTTCAGCCATCTAATTGGCAAGGGAATGAAGGTTTATGGGAGAGAGGCAGAAAAGTTAAGGTCACATCAGATCAGTTATGACCTTATTGATAGAGGGAGCAGGTTTGAGGGACCAAACTGTCTATTCCTGCTCCTATTTTTTCTGTTTTTATACATTATATTTGGGAATTCTGGCTATTTGCGTGGAAATCTTGTAAGTAAATTACTCGGGTCTTGTAGATAATTAGATAATTACTACTTAATTATCAAGATGCCAGTTGTAAATGGAGGTTGAATCAGACAACTTAGCACTTCACTGTGCTCACCTGAAACATGCATTAGGCTCCATAATCATGCAAACCAGACTTCTACACAAATTGCATTACCCTGATTACCACCCCGGTTACACTCTTCCACCCTCTTCTGTTGAGCAGAAGATATATAAGTTTGAAAACACATACAAATTGATTCAAGAACAGTTTCTTCCCCGTTATTATCAGACTTCTGAACAGACCGCTCAAATGTTAATTCTGATCTGTGTCTCTGCACTGAGGCTGGAACACTATACTCTGCACTCTGTTCTGCTGCCCTGATGCACTTTATGACCTGTTTGTATAGCACGCAAAACAACTTTTCACTGTATCTTGGTACATGTGACAACAATAAATCAATCAATCGCACTATGGGCTAAGATTATGCTACAAATACTCCATTTGTTGTACCAGGTTCAGACCAACCTACTTAATGGTGTTCAAAGAGATCACCAGAAGTTACTCAATGAGAGGCCTACTTCCACATCTGCAAGAGAAACAAGACTGCCACGTCTGGATACCTAAGCAAATTTGGCCTGCAGCTAGTATATTAAATGCAATGACCCCTCCACCCTCCCTTACCTCTGGGATGGACACTTTGCTGATTGATTCCTCTTGTCAATCAGCACATTTTTTGCCATGACCAGTGAGGTACAGCAACATGCCCTTTCATTGCCCACAGTTATGTAGTATGTAGTAAATGCCTGAACCCAAGAATTGCAGAGCTTGAAGAATGCAGCTCACCATCAACTTATCCAGGGCAATTAGGGATGGGCAATCAATAATAACTTAGGCAGCACATTTCATATCCCATGTATGGATGAAAAAAAAAGGCCGAACAGCAGGTAATGTGACAGCAGGAAACCCCAATGAGATAACAGTGTGCCAATAAAATTCTAGATTCTTTAAAATAAAGAATTTTAAAGTTGCCATGATTAATGTCAAATAATGTAATTTAGTTAGAATTTAAAGAACGTGTGATTTCAGCCACATCATTCAGGGAAGGCACAGAGCATCAGCTAGGCACTTCCCATCACTGCAATTAGGAAAATCGGACAGAGGCAACTGAATTGGCTACACACACACCTCTGCCAATAGTCACAGATTAGTTTAAATCTCACCCACAACACAAGTGACACAAACCAAACAAAACAGATAGATGGAATAAGCATGGAGACTGTCACCATTTGGTGGGGGAGAAAAGAGATGAACTGGGGCAGTAGGAGGTCTGTGAGGGCTACCAGCACCAGCATATATATATTTGCACAGTCTTGTGATGTCAGTACTGCTGGAAAAGACAGTATTCACCATTCCTCCCTAATTGCCCTTGAGAAGGTAGCAGTGCAATAATGATGGTTCTGCAATGCATTTCCCATCATAAGTGAACTGGAGATTTCTTTTCCAGGCTATTAAAACACCCAAGACCTTTTTGGGAAAAAAAAGGTCAATGATTTCCTACCCTAATCTTTCTCCCATCATTGCACATTGATGATTTCCACTTCTGTGGAGTGCTTTGGGATGTAATATTCATATCAGTTGTAACAGATTCAACTGGCAGTTAAAACATTAATGGTATTCTTTTGCTGATCATATGTATATTAGAGAATAAAATATCAGCAATGACAGATAAAATTTCAGTGTGAAACCAGGTTGAGCTATATACATCTCATACAGCTCCTTTTGTGCAAAAACCTATTGCAGTTTAACCCAATAACTCTTAAACTCACTTAATCATCCACTTTCATAATGGTTTACTGTGATTCCCAAACAGCACAGCTAATATGAAATGTGTTGTATGTTTTGCACATTTGCAGTAGGGTTTCAATACACATTGAAAATAAAAATGTCACATAATAAATGTTCAAAGATTTTGAATCCTAAATATATTTATCTTTAATTTTAACAGTTACGTTTGTAGTGTTTTCTTATGCTAGTAGAAAGAAATTGCAAGCCAGTAAAAATGACCCATTCCCAAACACAGAGACACAAATGGATTAGCAGAGGTTTAAATGAAATGGAGTGCACTCACACAGAATAAAGATTAACAATTTGTAACAAAGTGTGCAAGCAATTGTGAGAAACAGGAGGTAAAGCAGATTCTCACCATTCTGAACAAAATAGCTGCTTAAGTTCATCTGAATGACTAAGCCCATATGCCCTCCTCATCATCCTATTTGGTTGCAGATGATAAGGACAGCCAATGATTGCGTGGAGACAAAATAACAGCAAGTTAGTAAATGCAGGCAACAACCAGACTGTACATTAGAATAAAGGTAAGCAAAGATGCTTTTCCAGTGATTTCCTTCCCTGTGTTTCATGAAAAGTAATGGATAGACACACCATTCAGTTTCCTGTGAATGGTACCATTCAATATTTTATTGCAGTGACAGGTTTGTATTCACTGTACCAACATACAAAATATATTCCCTGAACCTAAAGCGAGGATGAAGGAAATAAAACAATGAAAAGTGGTTATATCATTATATGTCTTCCTCTCAGTTTTGAGTAGTTTCATCTTTAGGATATGCCAGTAGTGTCAGTCCACTACTACACCAATCTTCATCATGGAATGGTTAGAGTTGGATTGAAGGATACAAAAATCTCACTTAAAGTATACCGAAACTGCAAAGCTGAAATTAATTGTCTCATTTCAAATTATAAACATTGATAGGCTAATTACTTATCAGAATGAAGATAAAAGGATGTAATTCACACACAGTCAACATCAGAAGAGACTTCAGACGTCTCCATGTTTTATCTTAAAACAGATTGCACCAAGTTGCTCCAAAAGTAAGATTTTCTTTCTAGTTGGCCATGGTACTTTTTTTTTCCCATGCTAAACTTGTAAATAAGTTCTACAGTTGCCTTTCTCTTTTTAAAATAAATTTTGAGTGAATACTATCAACTGTTCCTCAGTTCAAAGGTGATGCCTACTCAGCGTCATGAGATTCTGCTGTGGGTCTTCATGTGACTCAACAGGCTAATTCCTCTCTGGGCATCTGAGGCAGAATGTCCCATAAATTAGTAGGATTAGAATGCAGGAAGTAGACCGTTCAGGAGAATGCATGTCCACACACTGTGATCTTTCCCTGCTATGAATAAAAGAGGAATAGTTTCAATTGCTGTATTCCCCAAGTCAGGATGGGGACTGTGGAATCCCACAATAGTAGGATTAAATCTCAGAATTGTGATGTCATCAAAATCCCAACAGCTTTGAAGACCCAGAGAGTAATACTATTAAAGTTGTTTTAAACAATTTGATTGCTTGTTGCAGCTCTCCCAGTGATGATGGTTAACCCATGGATTCTACCACAGAATGCTGGGAGCTAACCTGGAGTCTCCGTGTATTCACTTCTGAGGAGATGTTGAAAATGCTTTTTTCAGAGTTGATGTGTGGCATTGTCGTCCTTAAGAGGAGAAATACCACTCTGCGAGCAAAGAAAATTATGTTCATTTGACTTTGGTCTATAGATGGCCCTGGCGGCTTTGAAGAAGCTTCCCATCTCATGATAGCCAGCATATTATTGAATCTCTCAAGACTCCACTGCCAACAAATGACCTTCCTTTGACAGGTTTGTTTCTGGGTATTAGTCTTGAGCTGGATTGCTGCTTTCCTGACTTGTGACTTTGAGTTGTTTTGCCAGAGAATGAAGGCTACTTGTTTTTGTTCTGAGTGGTCACATACATTTCAACATCATTTTCATCAAACTGATCCTGGTGACAGCATCGCTGTGAGACCACTCTGAGACCCAGTGGTCAAAGCACAGTTATCCAGTGCAGTTGGGTTTATTTGGTCCCACTGCGCTAGAATTGAATTGAACATGCAAATATTTTCTAGATTGGTCATTACTGTGCTTGGAATTCCCCTCTTCAGTCAGGCTTCTTTAGAACTGAGGCACTGATCTTCTTCCTCTTAGGCATTTGGGCCTTATGATGTCTTGGTACTAGGTGGATGTTCACCACATTGAACTGGTCCATGATCTGTCCAATAGGCATAAGTTCTCCAAGTGCATGGAGTGATGCAGACAGCACTCAGATCTTTGATTTGAACAAGAACATAATCCAGGAGGTGCCATTATTTTGATCTTGAATGCCTTCCAGCCAGGAGAAAATGGGACAGATTATTTTTACCTTTTCTAATCACCTCTTCCCAATTTAGGATGTGCAGAGGTCCACTCAGTCACAGATTATGCTATCAAAAGACACCTTCATCCATTGCAGGTCTCCAAAGGCCTTCATGAATCATGCAACCTGTGCACAGATTGTTTACCAGGAATTCCTATGTTCACAATTCCATTCCCATCACCAATTCTCCATTGTTACAGGACTTGGCATGGACCCTGGTAGAAGCCTGAATGTGACTTTATTTAATGTGTAGGCCCTGGAACATCATCAATGTTCACCTTGAAGGATTAAGAAGTGGTCAAGCTTTAGGACATGTCACACCACAGTGTCTGGGACTATCTTGCTGCTCTATCTTGTTGCTTCTTCCCCCTTGATAGCTAGTGAGACTTACAGTCTACTTTTGAGGCCTTTTTGGACTGCAGGTTGCCTGACCTTACTGCCAGGAGCTCCTGACAGCATCAGTCAAGGAGCTGTCAGAACTTGCAAGCCTCTCTATCTCAACATGGTGGCAATCCATAATGGGAATGCCAACTACAAACAATTTGTTGTTTTCACAGTTAAATCCAGTTTTCCTAGCTATGGAGACAAGAGTCTGAAGATATTCTGCAACAGACATAATGGAGGCAGATTTAGTAAAGTAAAAATAGAAGTGCACAATCCTGACAATATTCATAGGAATAGAGACAGAGTGCTTGATATCTACAGTATCTGAGACAGTGAAGGAGATTTTTGCAATGGTTAAATGCTAGGGCGCTCCCTTTAAAGTGTGGAACTTTACCAGCTAAATATCCACTTTAAACAGAATCTTTCCCACTGTTTTCTACCAAAAAGTATCCTAACCATTATGGCATTGCCTTGGAGTTGAGCAAGAAGATTTCCAACATTCAGTGGCAAGTCTATTCCTTCAAATTCCACTGATAAACCAGACTGGTCAATTATCCACTGTGCCTGGAGTAGTATGGATTTGTCACAGAAGCTGACTTGGATTCAATCTTCAATGGCCAAAAGTGTCATCCTCAAGACTATCCAGCATTCTTTCAATTTAAGGAAATATTCTTTTAGTAAGACTGCTGGCAAATTGAGATTTGAATTCCCAATGTGCAAATTAGATATCACGAACTGCTCACGAGTGACAAATTGCTGTTCACGAGCAGTTTAATTCTTTTGAAAGTAACTAAGTTCATTGGTATCCACATTAAGATTAAATCATGGACATAGAATATTTCATTAAAAGCCATGTTTGAAATTCATCCCTAAGGAGGTCATATCTTAGTTAATTTATTCTGTTTTTTTTTGATTGAAATAAATAATGCAGTGCCAATGTTACTATTTTGGCTAAGACCATAGGACAGCGGAAAATATAGAATATAATTCCTTTATTTGGACAGCAACAAGTGGTTGTCACACTTAACAAATATCTTGTCAATTACACTTACCTTCAAGCAACAGGTCTGCTAGGATCTAGAAAACGTCTATGTTAATAGTATTATCTTTGATCTCTCATCATAATCCTGTAAATTAGGAAACTTCCACTTTCAAAGACATTATATTGCATTCATAGATTGAGTGCAAATTTAAACTCATTGTACTGAACATATATATGTCTCAGCAAAATTAGGACTGCACATAAGTGCTGGGAGCTTCAAGCAATACTCCAACTTAGTACTTCTTGAATGACAGGTGATAAAACAAAAGAAACAGGTAAAGAGAAAAATAATTTGAACACAGAATGAGGGTATGCACCTGTGATTCTCTACGCACCTTAAAATCGTGATCTCAGCATTACTGTCATGCTAAATGCTAGGTGCAATGTGAGGGAAATCACCATTGACAAATCAGAGACAGGGCAGGACAGCAAGAAAACAAATAATAATGTGACTCTTTCTAAAACAGCTATCAATGTACACCAACAAAGCTAGACTCCCAACATTCACTCCTGCTCTCAGGGAAACTCGGTCATGCCTTGATAAGATTAAGATAAATTTAACTAGATTTCATTTGAAGCTGTTTTTTTTTGATTGCTGTAAATGCACAACACTGTCACTTTTTGCCTGGTACTCAAGAACATCATAAATGTAACTTAACAAAACGGCAGACAACTTTTCAAATGGAAACTTTACACATTAACAAGTGCACCGTAGAGCATTATAAAATTACAGTCCAATTCGGGCATGTAGGAAAAATTAAGAACATTTTGGATGTACTGATTTCTGAAACTAATTATGATTTAGTTCAATGCAATATTGATTTTTTTTTGGAGTCAATCATAGGTAATAACAATTTTGAAATATAAGATTACTTCAAGTGTACAGGCAAGTATTACCATAATTAATTTCTCACGATATTATCACTGGGCTGAGTTTACAAACATGTGCTCTTAGACGGAATCAGACATTATAAAATTGACCCTCATATCTTTCTATCTTTCCAGGGAGGCAATCATCAGGTATTTCTGATTTGCTAGTAATCAAGGAGCAATTTCAAAAAAATGTTATAGAAACATTATAAAAAATGTTATAGATCCAAAACAAAAACCTTCTAAGCTATGTGGAATCTTATATTGTTATGAAGTGGAGATAGGAATTAAAATCCCAGAAATTGCTAAGGCACATTTGTGGCCTTTGCTGATTCATCAACTATAAGTATCTCATCTTAATAACATTTATGAGCAAGGATTCCTTGCTTTTAGAGGCTACAAAGTGAAAATGTTACAATCCTCAGTGTGTGCTGTCTTGTTATCAATTCAACAATGAAAAAATCATTTGTTACTTACCCTCTCAAAAGTTTTCAGAATTTTGAAAATCTCTATTAATTTGACCCTATTTTTACATTTACATGCTGTGGAAACTCCTGTTGTAGAAGCGGTGAAGATGCAGACACAAAATAAGTCAGTAAGTGTTGCATTTATTAGAAGAAAACAATAATGTGGAACTGATGTAAATTTTTTTTAATCAAGTATTGAAAAAATTGATAGGTAACTTTGGATTAAATTCAAAGAGATGGTTCAAGACAAACCTCTGAAGGTCAAAGCTAAACACTTAATTTGCAGGGATAACAAAGTGTGGAACTGGAGGAACACAGCAGGCCAGGCAGCATCAGAGGAACAGGAAAGCTGATGTTTCAGGTTGGAGCCCTTACTTTCCATTTGGTGGGGGGCTGGTGAAAGCCGCAGGACAAGGTAGGTTCTGTGTCTCAGAAGGGTTGGGGTGATGATATAGGAGAGTTTGGGGGATTGATCCCAGATCATGGATAGGTTAGTTTAGTAGCCTGGGGGATTGGCTGCTATAACAAGCATCAGAGGGTCACAGGAAAGTATGGGAATGGGTGGACTGGAGCTCAAAGCCTGGGAAAGGATTCAGAGTTTGGGAGGCAGAGGGGAAGCTGAACATCTGTGAAGGGGTTTAGAGCCTTAGGAAGGGAATCAATGACCTTTTTTTGGTTAAAAATTCTACCCAATGTGTCTGCAGTTAAGAAAATAAAAATGGAACCCATTCACAGATTGCAAAAACCTCATTCTTCTACAACCTGAGAACACTCTTAACTGAAAAAGCATTGTTTTTGGTGTGGACCAAGTAAATTCTGACTTCTGAGCTGAAAGCTGAAATCAAAATTCAAAATCAGAATGGATCATGTTTTTTCTACTGTAAAACAAAACCAAAGAAAATTATGGTAGGGAAGTCAAAGATATTTCTTGGGCACTTGTTCTTCATTGTTAGAATTTCAACCTTTTTTTGTGCGTTACTTCTATCACAAATAGTGATTGTTCAAAATTTTAATCAATTTTGGACCAATGATACTGATCATCATAACCATTATTTAAACGTGATCCTAATTACCATTGGTTGGAGGTGAGTCTGAGTCCAGCCAGCGTGGGAGACGAGTTGGAGACCATGCCTGCATGGGAGGTGAGAACAGGAGGTGAGTCGTGGGCCTGAGCCTGCAGTGGGAGCTAGTCCAAGCCCAGGGCGGCCTGGGAGATGAGTCACAGGCCGGAGCCCAGAGTAGGAGGCAGTCTGAGCCTGGGCCAGCCTGTGAGACGAATCCCGGAGGTGAATCGCGGGCCGGAGCCGGAGACTGTCTGAGTCTCTGAGGTGAGTCGCAGGCTGGAGCCCGGAGCAAAAGGCATTCTGAGCCCAGGCCAGCCTGGGTGACGAATCCTGGAAGCAAGGTGTGGGACAGAGCCCGGTGCGTGGACGCAGTGAGGCTTGTGTTCTGAAGCCTGGCAGGCACAGACTCAGTGAAAAGGATTATGTTTTGAGTACCTTTAAAAGATACTTCTTATTCCTATTCTGGATTTTAAGTAATTCGAGTACTTTTTAAAACTTTGCATTCCTATGCTAGATTTTTTAAAACTCTTTCAATTTGTAAGAAACACTTAAAGTATTCTGTACCTAAGATGGTGCCAAAGTGGTGACATTACAAGCTTCTTACTGCATTCATTTGAGTGCACGTGACAATAAAGGCTACTCTATTCTATTCATCTGTAAAATAAGTCTACCTTGGGAACAACGCCTTGCAGTCTCCATGTACCAAACATGACCACCAACATTTTATACATTTGTTAGTTTTATTATGAGTGGGATAGATCTACGAGTGTACCAATCGAATTTAGACAGCGAAACTACGCTTCTAATTTATGACAACTAAGTTTCATTTTTTGTAGTTACCAATTTCACAGCCTGATGGCAACCTAATTACAATCAACCTAACATTACTCTTCTGCAATCGCTATCAGAAATCTGTAAGAGAACCATTATATTGCTACAGCATAGGTGACTGCTAGGGTTGAGGAAAGAGATTGAAAAGAATCAAACTACCTGTATTTAATTAATGCCATGCTACAGTTTTAAATGTCTTTGGATGGACTGTGGAAGGAGAAAACTGAGGGATGCAAGAAAGTCCACAATTTTAATATCAGAGAAAGGAAGGAGTAAGTGCACCTTGATTTCAAGTTTTGATATCAATATGGTGAGAAAAGAAAAAAGCATTTGCAACTATGAGAAGATTTATCTTTTATCTTTTTGGATTATATTCACTATGCTAAATTATGCAGATCAACAATTCAGTCTGGAGCATGTAATTCTAGAAAAAGGGAGCTTTCTTGTACAAAATAAGGCAATATGTAATGAAAATGAAAATGGTTCAATAAAAGTTGAGAAACCAGAAAATGTGCTTGGTACACCCTTAAAAATTCCCACATAAAATCTCACCAATTATTCCAATTGTTGCTGCTTTGTCTGTCATGTGAGATGGAAAGAATTAAGTAAGAAACGATCAGCAACTAGTAAATGGAAACACATGACACTCACTTGAATTGGGGAAAAAAGGGGCATGTGAGAAATCATTTACTAGTTGCAAATAGCACATATAAACACTGGAAACCAATCATGACTTGAACAGGAGCCACAAGGTGGAGGGAACAGAAGTGTGTGCATGTGCCACTGTATTTCACAAAGCAAAAGTACTTGCATATTTTTAATGCACTGGTTTTCCTCTGTGTGTTGTCAAGACATTTGCCAAGGCTCATGCCAGACTCCATGCGCTCAAAAGCACCGAAGTACTTTAGATATAATTAGGACAACAAAAAGTCTCAAAAGTGAGTCTAAATGGATTTTAATCATGTACAACATATGTTGTTGACACTGATTAGTGATGTGAGTTTTACAGAAGATTCAATTTCTCTGGTGTGAATTTTTGCTTGACAAAATTTCAACTTTAATTCTAACAGATAATCACAATCAATTTTAGAAAAACTAAACTATTACAAAATAACTTGCAGCCATGATAAAAATGAAATTATCCTTGGAAAAACAAGCTGATTATTGTTACGGTAAAACCAATGAGTTTCTGTTAATCACTTGCCCAAAAATGTTCTGATTGAATTTGATTTGACTTTTGTTATTAGGAAATAAGATGATCTGTTCTAGCATGGCTTATGATTACATTTATATCCAGAATATGGATTCAGTGGGGTTCTTGGAGGAACTCATGAACGCCTCATCTTTCCATGAGGGCACAGATTTGTGCTAACAGATGAAATGACCGCAATCCGGCTTTACTGTGGGTGAACCAAATAGGTCTAGTTCAGACAAGTGCAGTTCCAACTAGATCAAAGGGCGCCAATCTAGGTTTTACTGGTCGAGTAAATTTAGACAATCTTTGCTGCTCAACTGTAGGCTGAGAGAATCATATGACAATATCCTAACGTACATACTGATGAATATAAATGTAACAGGCCTGTTGATTTTTACAACTGTAAGAGATATTCCCATCTTGTGGCGCAGTTTTACAGCCCTTCACATTGCCGTGTTAAATTATTCAAATTGAATCCAGGTCTGTTGCATTAACACATCAGCAAGAGAAAGGCTGAGAGAAATGATACAAGTACTCCGTAAGTCCTAATAATTCACTGTGCAGTTCCTACTTAGATACCAAAATGTTGCTCACCTGTTCCGGGGAGAGTTTATGGTTCATCGGGTCTGAATGCGCTGAGGATTTCAGGTGGTCCTCCTCATAATTATCTGCCATTAATTTCATTCTGTTCTGAGTCTGTGAAAAGGAAACAAAAATATTCAAATCCATTTGATTATCCACCTACACTGACAAACAGTAGTACTTTTTTAAAGTAAATTATTAAGAGAATTTTCCTTTTAACATTTTCAGTCAGATGTGCTCTTTGGGGTTGGGAGGGGTGGAAGGTGGTAAATAACTGTTAATCATGCCCTTTTTTATTCCAAGTGTTATTAAGAAAACTTCAAGATATATGTATACCTGTGTGTGTACACACAGAACAGGCTCCACACAGTGTTTAAGTTGGAACTTTCGAACATGGTTACATTGCATTCATATTGAAACACCTTAATGTAGCTTTGTCACTTTTCAAAATCCCCATGTTTTTCTCCTCGTCTTTGATACATGCAGGTCTCATCAGGCTCTTCCACACAAAGGGATTTTGAATTGGGTGTGCACTAGATCGGTACTGAGAAGGGAGATCATAGTACCCAGCTGAGACAGTTTGCAAGATGCCTGAACAATTCTGATGGTAGAACTTCACTTGCACAGAAGCAGAAAAATGCTAGCACAAACCGAGCATTGACAAGTTCTGAGACTGTGCAAAACAAAATAGCTCAATGACTTAATTCTTGTATTACTGCAATGTAGCTTAATGTATATTTGTGAAACAGCACTTCATCTTTTGACTAGGCACTTGATAACTTTGCTGTCAATGCTGAGTTCAACAATGTCAGTTCATAACCTTAGCCCTCACTTTTTCAGATAGCAGCTGCTGGTGATAATTCTGCTTTCCCATTTACATCTCCTTTAGATCCATTTTGTTTTTACTTGTCTTATTAACAACAACTTCTGTGTTGCACATGATTACTTTTGTCATTTAAGCTCTCCTGTTTCTGCATTTACTTACAACTAACACAGAAACAGAAATTAGGAGCATGAGTAGGTCATTTGGTCCTTCAGTCTCTGACATTCAATATGATCGCAGCTGATTATCCAACTCAGCACCCTGTCCCCATTTTCTCCCCATAATTATGATCTCTTTATCTTCAAGACCTATACATAACTCCTTCTTGAAAACATTCAATGTTTTCCTCTCAACTGCTTTCTATGGTAGAGAATTCCACAAGCTCACCACTCTCTTGGTGAAGACATTTCTCCTTGTCTCAGTCCTACATTGTCTACTCTGTATCCTTAAACAGTGATTCCTGGTTCTGGACTCCCTAGTCATTGGAAACATCATTCCTGCATTTACCTTGTCTCCTCCTGTTTGAATTTTACAGGGTTCTATGAGATCTCCCCTCATTCTTCTAAACTCCAGTGAATACAGTCCTAACTGAACCAGGGTCTCTTCATATGCCGGTCCTGCCATCTCAGGAATCAGTCTATAAACCTTTGTTGCATTCCCTCCATGGCCAGAATACCTTTCCTCAGATAAGGAGACCACACTGCACACAATACTCCAGATGTGATCTCATCAAGGCTCTGAACAATTGCAGCAGACGTCCCTCCTCCTGTACTTCAATTCTCTTGCTATGAAGGCCAACGTACCATTTGCCTTCTTCATTGCCTGTTGCACCTACATGCTTACTTTCAGCAACTGGTGTACAAGGGTACTTATGTATCAATGCAGGTCCTCTTTTTTAATCTATCATCATTCAGATAATAATGCGTCTTCCTGCTTTTGCTATCAAAGTAGATGACCTCCCATTTATCAATATCATACCTCATCTGTCATGCACTCGTACATATACTCAACTTGTCTAAATCATACTGAAGCATCTTTGCATCTGCCTCACCCAATTCACCCTCTCAACTAGCTTTTTGTGTTGTCTGCAAACTTGGAGATATTACGTTTAATTCCCTTGTCTAAATCAATTATATATATTGTGAACAGCTATGCCTAAACACAGGTCCCTGTGGTACCTCAATATTCACTGCCTGACAACCAGGAAAAGAACCATTTGTGCCTATGTTTTGTTCTCTGACAGCCAGCCAGTCCTCTATCCATGTTAGTACACTACCCCAATCCCATAAACTCTAATTTTATATGCTAATCTCTTATGTGGGACCTAACGAAAAAATTTCTGAAATCCAAGTGAACCACATCCACTGGCTCCCCCATATCAATTCTACTAGTTACATCCATGAAAAGTTCCAGTCGATTTCTCAAGCATGATTTCCATTTTGTAAATCCATGCTGATTCTGTCCAATCCTGAGACTGTTTTCTAAGTGCTCTGTTATTAAGTCTTTCAAAATGGACTCTAGCGTTTTCCCCACTTTCGATGTCAGGAGAATTGGTCTACAATTCAGTACTTTTCTCTGTAATTCCCTCTTTTAAAAACTGTAGTTGGGTTACATTATCTACCCTCCAATTGATAGTAACCATTCCAGAGTCTATAGAGTCTTGAAAGATGACCACCAATGCATCCACTATTTCTAAGGCCACTTAAATAAACCGGAATGTAGACTATTGGGCACTAGGGAATTACCGACCTTAATCCTTTCAATTTTCCCACCATCATTTCCCTACTAATACTGATTTCCTTCAGTTCTTCCCTCTCACTAGACTCTGTGTTACACAATACCTTTGCGGTGTTATTGGTCTCCTCCTTTGTGAGACAGAACCAAAATACGTATTTAATTGGTGCGCCATCTTTTTGTTCCCATTATAACTTACCATTTCTGACTGTAAGGCCACTACATTTGTGTTCACTAATCTTCTTCCCTTCAAATACCTATAGAAGCAGTTACAGTCGATTTGTATGTTCCCGGCAAACTTTCTCCCATATTCTATTTTCCCCCTCTTAATCAATCCCTTAGTCATCATTTGCTGAAATCTAAACTTCTCCCAATCCTCAGGTCTGCTACTTTCTTTGGCCAATTTGCATTTTCCTTCCTTCAGTCTAATACTATCCCTAAATTCCCACATTAGCCATGGTCGGGCCACCTTTCCAGTTTTATTTTTGTGCCTACAGTAACGATCAAAGTTGCAGTTCTTCTTTTATAATCTTTACATGATTTCCGTTGCCTATCCACTGTCATCTCTTGAAATAAAGTTCCCCAATTTATCATAGCCAGCTCACATCTTATACCATTGTAGTTCCCTTTATTTAGATTTACGACACTACTCTCAGAATCAACAGTGTCACTCTCTATCTTAATAAAGAATTCTATCATATTAGGGTCACTCTGCCCAGGGGCCAATTGTTCCTTTCTCCTTACACAATACTCAGTCTAGGATGGCCTGTTCTCTAGTTGATCTGTCCACAAATTGATCCAGAAAACTGTCCCGTAAAGACTCCAGGAATTCCTCCTCTATGGCCATCTAACTTTTCAGGACATAATTTTAAAAAATTATTGCCCTGAAACATTGGGCTGGATTTTCCAAGGTGGTTCATGATCTTGACCACGGCCTTGATTCTAGGTTGGAAATAGTTGGAGCTGGATCTCTGCCAATTTAGAAGTGCACATGGTGGGTTTAAAGGCTTCTTTCCACTGTAACATGTGTGAGTTTCTGTGGGAGCCCTACCTAGTTATAGCACAGGGGAGGGCATACTACTGAAAGAAAACTACCAGAACCATCACAAAATGGCCTGAAAGAGAACACCAACTGTTCCATTGGTCTGCCTCTTTGAAGCAGGCAGCCAAACCCGATTCCTGCCTGCTCTGGGAAAGTCTCCCAGAGGCAGGAATATGTCAGGGGTCTGTGCAATTGCAATTACTCTAAATTTCCTCCACTCCTTCCCTGACCAGCCTCTAAACCTGTCTCCACAGGGACAAGAAACATCAACTCGTTAACTCCATTTTTCTCTCTCCATAAATACAGTGTGACCTACAGAGTTATTTTTCATCTTTTAAATAGTAACATTAACCAGTCTGGCCCATATGCTTTGTATGTTCCAAGTTGGTTATTAAGTTCACTTGTAACAGCCTGTTCATGAATTCATTCACACACACCTTGAAGTCATTACGAAAGATCAACTGCACATAACATAAATTTTAAAAAAAATTACAATCTCTTAATTACTGTTATTGCTGAAGAAGGGAGTTTGTGTATACAGGTAAATCCACAACTCTGCAGTCTTAATACTAGTGAAGCTCAATTCGGGAACATTTTTCTACCTTAAATTACCATAATGTCCTGATATTGTGGTCCTTTTGGGTGCCATGGAACAAAGTCCAGGGGTGTGTTTACCTACTACAGAATGCAGTTTAAACTCTGGGTGGAAACAGACACCAGTTTCCAGTTCTGGATTTTAAAACAAAAATGTATCGTCACACTTTGCATTCTTTAAGAACATATACTGCTATTTTATTTGCAGAGTGCAATAACTAACAGAGATGGATTTTCTGCTAATGGACGTTAACTTCTTATGGATTGGGAAATAGACACAAAAGATGGAATTAACAGTTCTGAGGAAGGGTCTGTGGACCTGAAACGTTAACTCTGTTTTCTCCTTCACAGATGCTGCCAGACCTGCTGAGCTTTTCCAGCAACTTTGTTTTTGTTCCTGATTTACAGCATCCACAGTTCTTTTGGTTTTTATTTTGTGTTTAATGTGTGCACATTTACATAGCACAGTTTGCCCCATTCAGTGATCTGACTCTCCACAATAACTATAATGTAATTGCATATTTATAAATCAAATAGGCTGAGTTGTAGTTTCAATGCCCTGATTCTGATGGTGGGCTGATGTCTGGCCATGAGGGGTGGCCATGGCAGGACTCTGAAAGTGATTTTTAAGGAAGGGATCATTTAAAAGCCAGGCAATGTTGCAGTGGTTGGCTAGTATAGCTGTGGGTTATTCAGGCAACAGCACCTTGGGTGCAAGAGCGACCATTGCTACCAGGAGCATCCTGCTTAGGCCATGGAATGCACATTAAAATGCAGCGGAACTCCCCAAGGAAGCTATTGGGAGGCCACCGGATGTCCTGCTTTCTCAAATAGGAGCTGGAAAAATGCCAGCAGGTTTGGAAGTATACTTTATCAGGCCTCACACGCTTAATGTGTCTGCCACAGCAATGGGAAAATGTTGGGCTCCCTTCCCTGTGTCTTCTTCCATCTTGTTACTTGCCTTTGGCCTCCCAACTCATCTCCAAGGGCTGGGAAAATTCAGGCCTAGCATTGGTAACATCATCAATTGGTAGATGTCTCCAGCTCTTAAAGCATTGTCAGTCTACTGAATTTCCTATCAGAAGCAGTTGCAGTTCATTGGTTCAAACTGGTGGTAAGAACTGAAATACGAGGCTGGATTTTTGCCTCCAAATGGTGGGTTTGCATTATGTTGCAAATGCTGAGGTTAGTTTTTTTTTAAAGAAAGTCAAAGTTTTTACAGTATGGAAAGACGCCCTTCAGCTCATCACGACTACACCAGTCATCAAATATCCATCTATTACAATTCCCATTTTCTAGCACTTAGCCTATAGCCTATATACTAAGAATTTTCACGTGTCTTCCCCCGTCCCACACTTTTCTACATGGTTTTTTCACAAGTCAGGTAGGCCTTGGGTGTGAAATATACATGCAAAGTTGGTAACCTCATTGTGGAGGCCACAGGAAGATTATATTTTCTTCAAGACACTTTTCTTGTGTACTGATGTGGTTTTTGAAGCCCTAAAAATTGCACTCTTTGGAGAGTTTTTGATTACTGTGAGAAGGCTATAGAGGAGTTGGTAACACTGTGGAAAGTTATGCAATGGTCTGACATCTTCAAATGGTGTCAATCAATGCTGTCTTCTTATGTAGCTTTTTTTTAAAATGAAATGTCATGCTCTGTTCTGAGATTTATGTCAAATGACAGCTATGACTGTTAAAAGCCTTACTTTCAAAAGCTGCACCTGCTCCCTGTATTCATTGACACTCAGACACTTTGCTTTCAAATGGAAATGGGGCACTATTGTGAGTCTGTCAATGTAGCTGAAAATGTTTGTTATAACAGCTGTAGCCGTGATGAATGTTTGGCTGGTTTCCAAACGCTATTAATGAATTCAACTCAGTGGGTGGTCTATTCATCCAAGGACAATTTAAAATTTTAAGAGGCTTCAATAACACAATACGCCTTCAATGTGTTTATTTAGAAACCTAATAGGTACTTAACAAAGTGTAGTATTTGTAACAAGGTCAGCCAAGTGGACCTCATACAACATGAGTTCTGGTCCAATCAGGAAGCCCTGGCTGACAGATAGGAACAGGAGTGTCAGACATCCTGTTCACTCTGAGAGCTGGCTCTGAGGGGAGCTGGATTAGTGTCAAGTACTCTGCACATGTAAATAAAGGGTGATATGGTGACAGGATACCGACCTCTCTAGAGATTTTTCATAAGGTTACTTTTCCTCTGTATCATAGTAGCATTTTTTACAGAGTCAACGACAATGGGAGGAATCTTCCCAGGCACCGAATGTTGTTGACATTGGTGAGAAATTTGGAAAAATCTCTTCAGATTGGCAGTGAGGATCTTTAACAATATTGGGAGGGTGGCTGCTGTGTTTGAGTATAGACATGAGACTTCTAACCAGAGCATTCCCATGGACAAGCTCCTCATGAACTCCACTGCACCTCACAAAACACATATCTAACCCAACGTGAATGTGCGTGCCCACGTGCGTGAGGCTGAGGGTGAGTGTGTAAGTAAGAGAGAGAGTATGTATCACAGATACTCATGTGACTGGGTCAAAGTTGTCTATCTCATACGCTGCAGACACGGATGCCCCGAGGCACGGTATATTGGCGCGACCATGCAGATGTTATACAACGGATGAATGGACACCGCGCAACAATCGCCAGACAGGGATGTTCCCTCCTAGTCGGGGAACACTTCAGCGGTGAAGTGTACAGCGGTGAAGGGCATTCGATCTCGGATCTTCGGGTAAACGCCGTCCAAGGCGGACTTTGGGATACACAACAACGCAGAGTCACCGGGCAGAGGCTGATAGCCAAGTTCAGTACCCAGGAGGATGGCCTCAACTGGGATCTTGGGTTCATGCTGCATTACAGGTGACCCCACCACACTGTACTCTCTCTCTCTTACACACACGCGCGTGCGCGTGCACACACACACACACACACACAAATCTACGGGGTGAATTTGCATTTGCAGATTTGTAATTGCAGATACATTCTATTTTGTCTACAAATTGTGTGCTTTTTGAACAATGTGGCAGTTTACACATTCCTACTTTGGAAATAAAACCAGTCTGACTCCAAGTTAATACACAGCCAGATTCTAGACAAGGCCTCATACTTAAAATGCATTGTTTGACCTGAGATGTCACCTCTGGTATCCTAATAAAACCTTTAGTTATCTTGGGGCAGTGACTTGTAAGAAATTCTGGGATGTGCATATTAATCCTTTCTAACCGATTAAAGATTCTGCAGCCATCTTAGGTTTGTTCGACAAATTCGCATCAATTCCATGACCCTTTGATCTTTTGCTTATAAATTCTGTGTCTGATGCCACCTCTCTCACTGACACCTGAAGAAGGAACGAGACTCCAAAAGCTTGTGTCTTCAAATAAACCTGTTGGACTATAACCAGGTGTCATGTGATTTTTGACCTTATCCACCCCAATCCAACACCGGCACCTCCACATCATCACTAAAAATTAATTATAACATGTATGGAGCCATTTTCTTAACACATATTTATCATTAATTATGCTTTAAAAAATAACTTTTTAGAAAACTTTTCATTCCCCCCTGATCTAAAGTTTCTTCCCCTCTCTTTGCTTCTCTTCACCTGCTCTAACTTGTATTTCCTCATTCCACTAATGTTACAAACCTGGAAAATATTTGGCCCTTTGAGCCTGATCCACCATGCATTATGATCATGGTTGTTCATCCAACTCAATAGCCTGTTCCTGCTTTTCCACATATCCTTTGATCTCTTTAGCCCCAAGTGCATTATCCAAATCCTTCTTAAAAACACAATGTTTTCACTTCAATGCTTTCTGTGGCAGTGAATTCCAGAGGGTCACCACTCTCTACGTGAAGAAATTTCTCCTCATCTCAATTCTAAACGATTTACTGCATTTCCTTCAATTGTGACCCCTGGTTCTGGATTCTCCAGTCATTGGGAACATCCTTCCTGAATCTACCTTGTCTAGTTCTGTGCAAATCCACCCCCCCATCATATTCCTCTGAACTCAAGCGAATACAATCCTAACCAGTTCAACCTCTCCTCATATGTCAGTCTCACTATCCCAGGAATCAGCTGGTAAACATTTGCTGCACTCCTTCTATTGTAAGAGCATTGTTCCTCAGATAAGAAAGCCAAAAACTGTACACAATATTCCAAGTATGGACTCACTAAGGTACTGTAGCAGCAAGATATCCCTGCTCCTGGACTCAAGTCCTCTTGCTACGAAGGCCAACATACCATTTGCATTCTTACTACCTGTACCTACATGCTTATCTACAGTGACTGGTATATATGAGGACATTTAATTCTTGTTGCACATTCTCTATTTCCATTTATAGCCATTCAGGTAATAAGCTATCTTTCTGTTTTTCCTACCAAAGTGGATAACCTCACATCCTTGCACACTGTTGTAAAGCAGGGTTTTCAGAGCACCAGTTACAGCCATTCTTTTAAATCCGATATTTGTGAATGGCTTGGTATCAAATCAATAAGCAGAATTTAATTCTTGCCATAGGCTCCTTGGAAGGCTCATTGAAATCAGGTGCTTAACTGGATAAAGGTAGACCTTTCTCAAAATGTAGGTCTCCGAGGGAAGAAATCTTGAATGGTGGCAGTTTCCGGTGACACACTCAACAAAGGCAAAGGATCACCAAGGGAACCAAACCCCAGGTGAGTGAGGGCAAGATGGGGTCAGGGTTTGCTGGATGGCTGGTTGGGAGGAGGGTCATCTGGAAGAAAAGGAAGGCAGGACCCTTTTCCCAATTCCAGGTTTCCTCAATTAGGTGTCTGATTGAGAGATCCCACACCCCTGGCTGAAGCCCTAAAGTAAACCCAACAGTGCTTCCTTTCCAGGCTTCAGACACGGCAACTCTGTCGCCCATCTTCGACTGAATACAGAAATATCATCCACAAGGCTTCCTGCCTGGGACTCGATCAGGCAGACATAGAAAGGCTGTAGGATCTCCTTTAACAAATTAAAAGACACTCCCACTGTCGATAGATATGTCATTGGAGGAGGGGTGGCATCAATGTAGGAACAAGAATAGGTCATTCAGCCCCTTGGGGCTGTTCTACCATTCAATGATAGCATGGCTGATCCAGGCCTACTTTCTTATGGACCTTTCCCTTAATACCTTTGCTTCAGAAAAATGTATCTGTCTCAGATTTCAAATTAACAACAGATTTAGCATCCAATTATGGAAGACAGTTCCAAACCTCTACCACCAGGAATCAACATCCATCCTATGTTTCAAGTGTTTCCTGCTTGACTTGCAATCACTTTAACCATAATGGAATTTTATGAATTAAGAAGCATTCATTAGAATTCCATTACTGTCTGCTTTGAAAGTTAGGTTAGTACTTGTTTCATTCTTGAATGTGGCAGTGGAAGAACATGGTATTAGCACATCTCACTAGGACTGCAAGCTGGAAATCAAGCCTTGCTGTTCCGGCAGTTGTCGCACAAGTGCTTGCAGCACCTGCCTGTCTATTTTCATTGCCTGGCATACAAGGTCATCTAGATCCCTTTGTATATCCATGTTTCCCAATATATTACTATTTAAATACTACTCTTACTCCCTGTTTTTCACACCAAAGTATATAACTTCACATTTAGCCATGTTGTACTGCATCTGCCATTCACTCAATTAATATGTCACCTTGAAGCCTCCTTACATCCTCTTCACTATCCTATCCAGTTTTGTGTCATGAGCAAACTTGGAAATGTTAGTTTGATTCCCTCATCCAGTTTATTTCAATATATGCTGTGAATAGCTGGGCCTCAAACATTGATCCTTGCAGTATCTCACTAGTCATTGCCTGTCAATCAGAAAAACACCCATTTATTCCCACTATCCGCTTACTGTCAACCAATTCTTGATCTATGCCAATATACTAGTCCCTATCTAATGTGCTTTAATTTTGCCCTCTAACCCTTTATGAGAGACCTGATTAAAAGCCGTCTGAAAATCTACTGGTTTCATTGGTTCTCCCTTATCTATTTTTATGTAATATCCACACAAAATTCCAGCAGATTTGTTAAGCATTGTTTGTCGTTCATATGAGCAGCACAGTGGTGCGGTGGTTAGCACTGCTGCCTCACTGCACCAGGGGCCATGGTTCAATTCCACCCTTGGGCTACTGTCTGTGTGGAGTTTGCACATTCTGTCTGTGTTTGCGTGGGTTTCTGCTGGGTGCTTCAGTTTCCTCCCACTGTCCAAAGATGTGCAAGTTAGGTGGATTGGACATGCTAGATTGTCCATAGTGTTCAGGGGAGTGTAGGTTAGGTGCGTTAGCCATGCAAAATGTGAGGTTACAGTGAAAGGGCAGGGGGGATGGCTCTGGGTGGGATGCTCTTTAGAGGGTCGGTGTAGACTTGTTGGGCCAAATGGCCTGCTTCTATGGCCATAGGGATTCTATGACTCTATAAGCCCATGCTGGCTTTGTCTAACCCTGTTAATGGTCTCCAAATATTCCACAATCACTTCTTTATTTAAAAAAACTCCAGCACTTTCCCCACTGCTGATGTTAGGCCAATTGTTCTGTAATTCTCTGTGTTTTCCTTGCCTCCCTTTTTAAATAATGAGGTTACGTCTGCCACTCTTAACTGTATGAACTGCTCAAAATCTACAGAATTTTGGAAGTTGACCACCAATGTATCCAAATATTTTCAGGACTACTACCTTTAGTATTTTGGGATTTAGATTATGAGACCCTGGCAATTTGTCAGTTTTTAACCCCATTAATTTCCCCAACACCATTTACTTACTAATGCTGATTTACTTCAATTCTTTCCTCTCTTTAGACCCTTGGGTCCCCAACATTTCTGGGAGGTTATTTATTCTCTCACTTTTGTTCTATCTTCAAAAAGAAGTGTTCAAGTCTTATGAAATTTCTTTATTCCCCATTACGATTTCTCCAGCTTCTTATTGTAAGAGACATACATTTGTCTTTACTAATCTTTCTGTCGTCACTTATTCATAGAAGCTTTTACAGTCCGTTTCTGTGTTGCCTGTAAATTTGATCTCATACTCTCCCACTCTAGATCAAAGTTTTTGTCCTTTTCTCACTGAACTCTAAAATTCTTCCAATCCTTAGGCTTGCTGCTTTTTCTGGCAACTTTATATGCCTCCTCTTCGATCTAATTCTAATCCTAATTTCTTCTGCAAGACATGATTCAACTATGTTTCCTCTTTCATTTTTGGACCAGATAGGAATGAATAATTGTAATTCATGCATTTATTCCTTAAATATGGGCCACCATCTATTCACTGTCCACCCCTTTAGGAAGGTTCCTCAATTCATTCTTGCGAATTTGCACTGCAGACCCTCAGTATGTGATGCTTAGAGTAGCTGGATTTGATACTTTTGTGAGACACACTGGTACCAGGCTTCTTTTGGTTAAAAACCTGCCTAGCAACAGTTTTCTTAAAACTAAATGCCAGTTTGTCACAGAACTGAGGCTAGTTGCACTATGACCACTGGAGGACCTACAAACCAAGACACATATCTTTCTGTCTTTCTTATCCTCTAAGAATGGAAAAGAAATGACATGCAAAAGCTCTGAAAAGAAGAACTTTAAATACAAGCAAAAACCTAGGTCCAAATGACCAGCCACTAAACTGAGGTTTGCCACAATCGATAACAATGTGGTATGATTGTCAAAAATCAAAAGAACTAAGAGAAAGTCACTTTTTGGTTTGGACTTTCAAACATTTTGGCAATGGTTCCCTCAATCATCCACTGTAACATTAGCAAAACTAACAGCGAAACCCCAAAGAGATTGAGGCTTTCGGATCTCCCAAGGTTGTGCCACATGATTAGGACACAAAGAGGTCAGATTGTGCGATATAAATGAATAATCCATCCATGATATTCAGCTGTAATGGAACAGGGCTAATCCGAGTTGGACATGAGTGAATTATATAATTAAATTTATAAGCTCTGTGTTTTTGCGTAACAGGAATCTGGTTTTCATCAACCTGTAACGAAGTGCCAGAACAATATGTGAAACACAGAACTAGATAGAAAGAAGATTGAATAACAATGCAGTAATTCCAGTGAGTGGTTCAGACAATATTCTAAACTAAGAGATCATCTTAACAATGGGAGATCCTATCCCCATAACTCGATCTCTAGGATTTTTCCTTTATTTTGTAAGAAATGTGAACTCTATAGGCAGAATTTAATGTAAGCAACGTGTGTCCTGCCTGCTAGCTGGAGAGCCAAAAGAGATCCACATTACCTCCTTTTCGGAAGGCCCTTTGAATTAACGGCCAATCAGGCATCTAACAGGGTAGTGGTGGGTCCTCTTAGGGATTGTAGACCCTGGAGGTGGAAATGCTGCTTCTCATCAGTTTCTCGCTATTCAGAGTGGCTGCCGGTAATGCATCCACGGAAGGTCCAGGATCACCTGAACCATAGGTTTCTGATAGTATGTATGTGTGCACATGTGTGCATGTGTGCGTGTGCGTTTGCGTGTGCGTGCGTGTATGTGTGGGGTGGGGGAGGCCTATGAAGGGTGGGATGTTGGCAGCAAGGTCAGGGCTTGGCTTTCAACACTTCCTGATGCAAGCTTCCTCAATTAGCCGCTGAGAACATGAAATCAGAGAGTTGACAAGCAAACAGGACAGGAATAGCTTTTCAGGCTTCCCACATGGCTACTGCCCCACCACTGTTGGGTCCACAGCGAAGGGGAGCAATTGAACTCACTCAATTAAATACTCCCCCACCACCAAACTCACCTCACTGGAGGGCACTGAATTCCACCCCATGTGCTATTTGATCATTTATTAATTTTTGTTCTTACTAGAGTGTGTAAGGTGAAAGGCAGCAGTTGCCATCTATCTGGGTCGAAGTTAGCAGAACAGTTTGATGGCAGTATGTTCTGGTGGCTGGAAGTTCTTTTAGAATAAAACCATTTACCAATTTACCTCAAGATAGCTTACAGATTTTGGTGTTTCAAAGGACAAGATCAATTAGCTTGCAATTTACACTCAATTGCTTCGATGCAGTAAATGGACCCTAGATTATCTGGAAAAAGAATGCCCTGCAGAAATTATGCAGGTATCAAGGTATAATAACAACGGTAGTTTACAGGTACAGCAGCCTCACATGGCAAGTACTGAAGTATAATTACATATTTTCACCAGACTCTTGGAAAATAAAATGCACAGGAGGCAGGCACTAAGTTACAAGACATTCATTCAGACCAGTTCCGATAACGTCACAAATGGTGAAATTGAGGCTCGGGGGTTTATGAAAGTAGCAGAACTCAGGTATTCAATTACTCTGTAAACTTACTGCCACCATCCATTATTCTGTACAATAGGCTATGTATAGTTTTCTCATTTAACAGATGTATTCTATGCTTGTTGAGTATAGTACAAGTAGCACAACCTAAGTGAAAAGGGAGTATACAATTAAATACATCATTAGATTACAATGAAGTAAATAGCAAGTTAAAAGAATGCAACTATCTATAATATAGCTTCAACCTCTATTATGTAGAAGCATTCACCATATCAGTAAATCGATGCTGATTTTACAGGCAACAAGCCCCCGCGTAAGGACAGTTTTGAAGCAGTGCAGATTTTAATCTCAAGGTTTTTGAGGACAGCCTACAAAACCGTCTGCACGTTGCTTAACACAGATCTGAGAGCTGCTTGTGTGAATATTCCAACTGTAGAGTGCACAATTTAATGTAGTATGAATATATGAAATGAAATGAGACTGTGGGTTAGGGACCAAAATAGGAATGTAAAGAGTTGTGCTTTTGAACAAATTATCACCATAAGGTGGATAGTGTTCCAAAGTATTTTACTATGGAAAGTATCAACTTTCACCAAATTTCTGATTTCAAACTCAAACATCAAACGCTTGGCATGCTTGACAATTTGTACCAAATGCACCATTGGAATTTCACACTTTTGCCTGCCATTTGCTGACTGCTTGTCCTTTGCCTGTGATCCTCCACAGGCATCTTCTGCATTAGCCTTTGGGTCTCCATTCAAAGACAGTTAGCAATGTGGCAGATTTACAAAGTTGACGTTCCGTCCTTTTCCCTCATTTCCTTCCTTTCTTTCACAACTTGGGAATGGAAATTCCATTGGTGCCAAATTATTGAAATTCTCCTAGATCAAGCAAGAAATGGTATTATGGATGCTACAATTTTGACATCCTTTGTCTCTGCAGCTGTCCTTAGCCTCCATCTGGTAACTACTGCAGTGACATAATTGAAATCAGGCACACATTGTATGAAAATGCAGGAATAGCTGGTTGTAACCATTCAGAGCAAAGGCTTGAATTGCATACTGTCGATGTTTCATGATGATAGTTAGTGCCTACATGGTTGTTCACAAAAGCCAGTAATGCCCTTCAGTTCCCACCTCTTGATGTTACTGTCTCTCCAATTCTGGAGGGTACTGACTATGTGGCAGGAATTCCTGTGATGCAAGTGTGCAGCAGCGAGACCAGGAGGTATATAGTTGCCAAATAACATGAAAATATAGAGCAATGTTTACAAGTGCCAGTGGAGAGTATATAGCTCACATGCCTGACAACAAGAATTGCATCATTAAATGCTGCCACATGGAATGTGTGTGGAAGTACTGGGTGACATCATTCTGTTATAGTTGTGCCAAAATGTGACACCAATAGTCTCCTAACACTACACAACAATTCTATACAAAAATAAAACAAACAACTGCTGAAATGCTGAAACAGCAACCAAAATTGCTGGAGGAACTCAGCAGATCTGACAGCATCTGTGGAGGGCTCACCAGACTTGAAACATTAACTCTACTTTCTCTCAACAGATGCTGTTAGATTTGCTGAGTTTCTTCAGCAATTGCAGCTTTTGTTTACATCAATAATATACGTTATCTCTAATTATGCTAGCATTGTACATTGGTTTATTTCCTGTCCCCCCAAATATCAAATCAGTACATGAGCCACAATGCACCTATTTCATGTAAAAAGTATCCCAGGCACCCCAAAAGCATCTATTGATATGTCTTGTTCCACTGGCAGAACAGATTCACCAGAGATGACAGCACAGTGGCATACAGGAAGGAGAAAATTCCCTTGGGTGTAATCAACACAGAACCTTACTGTACATGAATTAAACCAAGCAAATACAACTAATTTAACAGTATGTTCTGCAAACATTATACTTGTAAGCCCTAAAATCTCAACAGGACACTCTCTGCTCTATTTCCATTTCCACTCAAGAGTTTGTCTTTCTGTTACAAGATTCCTTCACTTTTCGGTCCCAACCAATGTGTACTATGGCTTTCAGGAATTCACTTTGATTCACCCACAGTGTTTCGATTATTCTTAGAGGCATAAATAAGATTTCTTCGGGTTTTTCCACCAGCATCCAGCTAAGCAACCTTACAAGTCTCCTTAAGCACATCATAATTGTGGACTTGCCAGATAGAGAGCTGCACCCTTGATTAGCAATTCTAATTGAGAAATACCTCTGATTTCTCATGTCCTATGTTTCTGGTCTCCAGCTTCTGGCTGATTCTCGCTCTTTCTGCCTGATTTTAAGCTGTTCCAGTTCCAGACATAAACTGCCCATCTCAAGCTGCTCCTGAGATGATTAACAGATTCTTGGAGAAAACATGCAGATAAACCCAAAACCAAAACATATTTCCCTGCAATCTTTTTCTACAGAAGCATGCATACCTGGGATGTTCCAAATTTAAATTTAAAATCAAATTTAAACCTGTCCTTCAATCTGAAAAGTATATGAATATTTAAGATCTATTTGCTGCTTTCAAACATTTCTGATATCTATGTGAACAATTTTAGCCCACTATGAAGACAACAGCTATTCTCAATTCTACCAAGGAACCCAGACAGGCTGCCTACTGTTTACTGTTTTCCCACTTCTAGCTCTGACCTCATGAAATAAACACATATCACTCTTTAAATTGCAAATCTCAATGTCTGTTTACAAACTACTTCCTTGAGGTTCCCATTATCTTACAATTCCAAAAGTTTAAAACCCCATTAAAAATTATACTCTTCTAATAAATCATATATATCCTATAATTTGACGTTTTCTCAACAATGTCAAGAAACAGCTGAAGTCCCTAATGCTGCAAAAGCAATGAGCCCCAACAACATTCCAGCAATGGTACTGAAGACGTGCTCCAGAACCAGCTGCGCCCTTAGCTAAGCTGTTCCAGTTCAGCTACTACTTTCAGTTATCAGTAAAATGATTAAAGGGGCCATCAACAGTGCTATCAAGTAGTAGTTGTTCAAGAATAACCTGCTCACTGATGCTTAGTTTGGGTTATGCCAGGATAACAAAGCTCCAGGCCTCAATACAGCCTTGGTCCAAGTATGGATAAAACAGTTAAATTCAAAATGTGAGATAAGAGTGTCTCTTCTTGACATCAAGGCAGCATTTGACGATTGTGGAATCAGAAATCAATGAAAAGATTGAAGTCAATAGAGATTGAGGGAACATTCTCCAATGGTTAGAGTCATGAAAAAGGGTGTGATAATTCAAAGTCAATCATCTTAGTTTCGGGATATGTCAGCAGGAGGCCATAATAGTAGTGCCCTAGGCCCAAACATCTTAAGTTGCTTCATCGTTGACTTTTCTTCCATCATAACATCAAGGATGGGGATGTTTGCTAATGATTGCACAATCTTCTGTAATATTCATAATTCTTCAGATACTGAAGCAATCAATGTCCATTTGCAACTGGATCTGGACAACATTCAGGCTCGGGATAATAAGTGGCAATTAAAATTCATGCCAAAAGAGCCAGGCAATGGCCATCTCCAACAAAAGAGAATTTAACCATCTGTTCTTTACAATCAAAGGTGTTACCTTTGCTGAATCCCTGAGTATCAACATCTTGGGGGTTACCATTGACGAGAAACCGAACTGTACAGGCATTTAAATATTGAGACTACCAGAGCAATTCAAAGGCTGGGAAGTCTGTGATGAGTAACTCACTTCCTGACTTGTCATTGCCTGACCACCATCCACAAGACATGTCAGTGGTGGAAACTCTTCACTTGTCTAGTTGAGTCATAGAATTGTTACAATGAATAAGGAGACTATTTGGCCCAGTATGTCTGAAGCAGATCTTTAGATGAGCAATTCACCTACTGACATTCCTCTGCCTTCTCTCTGTAACTCTACACATTCTTTCTTTTCAAATAACAATTGAATTCTCTTCTGAATGTCTTGATTGAACCTACCTCCATCATACTTTTTGGCAGTGCCTTTGTAGCAGGGTAGCTTGGTTTCTGGTCAGAATGACGTCAATGAACTTTTTGGTCAGTGTAGCTTCACAATACTCAAGAAGCTTGACATCATTCAGGATAAAGCAGCTGACATGACTGACATCCGATCTGCCACCTTTAACAGTCACTCCCTCCACCACTGATACATAACAGTAAAGATGTATTGTAGTACCTTTTCAGGTTTTCTTCCAAAGTATCTCCCAAATTTGTGACAGAAGGACAAGGGTAGCTAATACATGGGAGCATCACCAGCTTCAGATTCCCCTCTAAGCTACACTCCATCTTGACTTGAAACTATAATATCACCTCTTTGCTGTTACTGGGTCCAAATTCTGGAACCCACTTCCTTAACACCACTTTATGTGTACTTACACCACATGAACTGCATCGGTTGAAGAAAGCAGCTCACCACCACTTTTCCAAGATAATTAGGGACGGGCATTAAATGCTATCTAGATGTTCACATCCCGCAAAAGAATTGAAAAAACATGGTCACGTTCACATGTGGTTCCAAAGTAATCCAAATTTACAACATTCCTACTCAGCAGGGTGCGAGGTGAAATTAAGTGAAAGGTCACACTCCCAATATTAATGTCAAATTTCTTTTTCATTGTAGTATTCAAAATACTTCTGCCTTCACATTTCATAGTTCATGTAATTAAAGCAAGCTCAACCAAAAACATTTAATGTAGAAACCACATGTCTAAGCAACCAAATTAATTTATAGAAAACCCATTAAACATTTTCAATGAATAAAATGATGACTTCTCTTGCACGATTTTTCACAACTTGGGAAAAAACAAGCTCTAATTCTAGAAAGGTATAATTGCACTATTTAGTGGGTAAGTAACTGGTCACCTTGGATACCACTAAATAAAAGTTTATTGCTGCCAAGAATCAGTCTGTGAGGTTACAGCTGTACAGCGTACGATAATATCTCATTAAAACCATACATTAACCTTTCCGGCACTCAAAGTCCTCTGCAACTAACCAGAACATTTTCAACAACATAGTACCTTTGTATTTTGAGAGAAAAGAATTATTGTCTACAACCTCTAATAGGACTCATCTTACAACAAAATTCTGAACAAAAACAATTGCGCATCAATGAAATCCTCCTGTCCACTCTCCCAAGGTGTGGGCAAATAAATTCTAACACTCTCTATAACTTGAGGATACAGTCTTCATAAGAAATTTATGTTTGGCACAAATTCTGCAGTGACATTGATATTTACGCTAATTCAGGGTGAAGCATTCCCTTCGCACAGCTACTTTTTTAAACTTTCCACTTCACTGCACTCTGAAATCTTCTGCCAAACAGGTTATCATCCTGCATGATACTTATGAGAGCTGTCAGGATATTTGATGTCTAAGGCAGTTATTGTAAAAAGTACAAATTACTCAACACTTATGCACACCAGAATTTTTCTCTAAACCTACCTTCAGAGTTGTGTCAAAAGCAAGGCGTGGTTGTGATGGTGAAATTATCTTAGTAAGTTTTCTTTTCAAAAGGATACTATTAGCAATGTCTGCTACAGTGAAAGTTGAATGAAAGACCAAATATTTGTAAGAATTTATTAATCAATCATGATGGAAACTAATTAGAGCTGCTTCAGTGATTCAATAACTTCAAACTGCTTATTTGTAAGATCAGTGTTGCATTCAGCTTTTTCTCAACAACCTTGCTTGAATGAACAAAAACTAAATTTTTTTTTTTAGAGTGTAACAGCAGTAAAACCATGGGTACCAAAGTTCAACATATTTTTTAAACTTCTTAACAAAAGGGTAGTTGACAGTAAAATAAATCACATTACCATTTTATACTGGGAATTAAAGATTGTTGAATCTGGTTAAAAGTGCTCTGTAATTTCTAGAATAAGTTCCATGATTAGGTGTGACAAGCTTCAACTAGGCTCACCCAAAGAGTAAGTTTCAATCCAGGATTAATTTCGAGGTGTTGCAGTACAATTTACTGGCGGATATCCAGTTAAGTCACCTTATAGCGCAGTCTACTGCTTCATTCTTTATTTCACCTACTGCGCTCCTGACCTCATAATAATTATATTCCTCACTAATGTTTTGTTTGTACATGTGCAAAATCTTTGGCAGACATGTAGCATCAGAATGCAATCTCTCAAAGAACTGCAGCAGTTACATTCAAGGGACTACCTGGTTGTGAGGCTTGAGCATACACAAGTCAGGACTGTTCAACTGGCTAAAGGGAAATTATATATTTAATGAAGATTACAGCACGTGGTCTCCACACACTGCAACAAGCATTTAATGGAACTCCATTTATTCTTAAATAATTACGGATGAAGGGGATAAGTTAATTTCTTTCCAAAATTATGTTTGTGATCTGATATTTTTCAATGGTTCATGGCTCAGTTCACTAAATAGCGCCTTTAGAGAGAGGTGAGCACTGGGGGGGGGGGGGGGGGGGGGGGTGGAGTGCCTTATTTTCCCCTTCAACTCCATTTTCAATTAGTCTCATCCCTCTTTCCCTGCTTTTCCCTCATTTCTATTGTCATTGCACTGTCCCTGATGCGCTGTGCTTTTAAGTTGTTCTTTTAATTAGATGGCACATTCAGCGATGATAAAACAAAATGTTCAAAGGTGGAAAAAAAACAAGAAAAAACAAACAGGAATAAATTGCTGGACCTTGATATTGGTTATTGCTGCATTACTCCTGATGGCTAGTGCTTGTTAATTGGTCTATTAATTTGTAACACGAATGATTTGGTAGTGGTAAAACAAAATCCCAAGGTATGTAATAGCATAGGTGGGTTTTCTTCAAAGAAAATTCCCAAAGGTGACTTAGCTTCTGTATAGGGTAAGGGCCCAGTAGGGAAATGTGGAAGCTGGTGTTTGTGTTGAACTATAGATTTACAAGAAAGCACTTTCAAATCTCTGAAAATCTTTTGCTGTATTATTTAACATTTGAAATAAGTCTGTTAAACACCTACATCTCTTAAGGCAGGCAAGTTCTTGTTGACTGCATCCTGAATCTGTGGATACTGGTCAATCCATTTCAGTGGTGAAAAGTTGTGTGTGCCACATCCTCAACCTGTGCGAGAGGGTTTTTACTCTTAATCTGCCATAAAACCTACACTGAATTGTAGAGTCTCTCTGTTTTGACTTGTTGATTAGGTTGGATTTCACTTGCCCAGTGATAACATTATTGGTAAAACAAACAATGTTCACCGCCTCAGTCACACTACTTGGGATTGGGTCCTGCTTGGCATGAACTCTGTCACTAGCACTGATGATGCTTCCTGGGAAGATAGAAGCTAAAATGTTCTGCTTGAAATTGCATCCTCTCTGCATCTGGCATCAGGCTCGAGTCTGTCATCACTGTCCATTTATCAATCTGTGCTGTAGTCTGAATTATGTCAGTTGCAGATTCATCAATGAACTCAAGTGGAGTGTACTGCTCATTTGCTGCCTTACCATGTGCATTTTGTCTCAGATTTTGCTGATTCTTGCAGTGTAAACTCTCAAGAATGGAAACATTTCTGTCAAACTTGTATAGTTGTAAGTTTCCACCTACTGACAGTACCAAACAAATTTCTTATCTCAATACAGTGATCTCAGCAGAATCTGATTCGTGTTTGGATTCTGTCATTAGTACAGTGAGCCTCACAAAATCTACTATCAGTCATCCCTTGACCAGGTGTTCAATAACTGAAATTCGTTTGACCTGTTGTTTCATGAATAATCATTCTTTGATCAGTTGTTCCATAACTGGCTGTTCCTTGAACAGTGGTTTCTTGACTTTACCTAATTTGACTCTTCCTGTCATTCGATGATGATTCACATCAAAACACGCGGTCATGCTGAAGGGTGATTCCCACTGTCTGCATTACTGTTAATAATCCACATTGCTTCACTGGGTTTTTCTGTATGAGTTGCACTGTCCGTGTTTTGAATAAATGCTTTCCGTCTTTACTGTGGTTAAAATAATAGATATCTATTCATTTCTATGGTCTGAATAGGGTCCTAACCTCCTTCATCCATCTGACCTTGCCAGTTTAGGCTACTAATTTGTCTATTTATCACTATTTCTGCCTTTCCAATGCTCAGGGGTCTATTCTCTCGTTTTAAATGGTTTCTGTGGCCCTTGATTATCCTTACAGGAGCAGTTCCTCATGACGCCTGCTTGTTAAGGTGGTAAACACTTGATCTGAACTGGAAATACTTTGCTCATAACTAGCTTTCCCAGCCAAAACCAACATAATTTCTTAAAAGTGTTTTTCCTTTCCCCCCCAAGAGGTTTCAACTTTATTCAAGGAGCCTCCGGTATCCACTTATTCATTGGCTGAATTTTGATTTAGGGCCATTCCTATAGATTAGGAGCACCTAATGAATTCTGTCTAGATGTGACTAGCATTCCAATGACATGGAGTTTCTACCTGTCATTTGCTGTCACATGCCTTTTACCAGGTCTGATATGCTTTTTACCACCAATTGTAGATTTGCCCTTGGAGAATTTTGCCATAGAGTCGTAGAGTCCTACAGCACAGAAACAGGCCCTTCGGCCTAAACGGGTCCATGCCGACCAAAATGTCCATCCATGCTAATCCCATTTCCCTGCACTTGCCCCATATCCTTCTAAACCTTTCCTATCCATGTATTTGTGCAAATGCTTTTCAAATGTTGTTAATGTACCCACCTCAACCACTTCTGCTGGCAGCTCATTCCATATGCATACCGCCCTCTGTGTAAAAAAGTTGTCCCTCAGGTTCCCATGTATTCTTTCCCTTTTACTTTAAACTGATGCCGTCTCATCCTCGATTCCCCAAATCTGGGAAAAAGACTGAGTGCATTCACCCTATCCATGCCTCTCATGATCTTATACACTTCCATAAGATCATCCCTCAGTCTCCTAGGCTGTCAAGAAAAAAGTCCTAGCTTGTCCAACCTCTCCCTATAACTCGGTCCCTTAAGTCCTGGCAACATCCTTGTAAATTTCTTCTGCACTCTTTCCAGTTTAATAACATCCTTCCTATAGCATGGTGACCAAAACTGAACACATTATTCCAAGTGCGGCCTCACCAACTTCCTGTACAACTCCAACATAACTTCCCAACTTCTGTACTCAGTGCCCTGACTGATGAAGGCCAATGGGTCAAATGCCTTCTTCACTGCCCTGTCTACCTGTGACTCCACTTTCATAGAACCGTGCACATGAACTCCAAGGTCCCTCTGTTCCACTACACTCCTTAAGGCCCTGCCATTTGCCATGAAACTCCTACCTTGATTTGACTTTCCAAAATGCAACACCTCATACTGATCTATATTAAACTCCATTTGTCATTTCTCAGCCCACTTCCCCAGCTGATCAAGATCCTGCTGCAATTCCTGATAACCTTCCTCACTGTCCACAAGACCATCTATTTTAGTGTCATCTGCAAACTTACTAATCATGCCTTGTACATTCTCATCCAAAACATTAATATAGATAACAAGCAGCAATGGACCCAGCACCGACCCCTGTGGCACACCACTAGTCACAAGCCTCCAGTCCGACAAGTATCCTTCCACTATTATGCTCTGCTTCTACCATCAAGCCAATTGTGTATCCATTTTGCCAGCTCTCCCTGGATGCCATGCGATCTAACCTTCCAGAGCAGCCTACCATGTGGAATCTTATCAAAGGCCTTACTGAAATTCATATAGACTACATCTACCACCCTGCCCTCATCAACCTTCCTGGCCACTTCATCAAAGAACTCTAATCAATTTGTGAGGCATGATCTCCCACGCACGAAGCCATGCTGACTACTCCTAATCAAACCCCGTCTTATCCCAAATCTTGCATATCTTATCCCTCAGAATCTTCTCAAGTAACTTACCTACCACAGATGTTACGCTTACTGGTCTATAATTCCCAGGTTTTTTTTGCAGCCCTTCTTGAAAGAGAACAAACCATTCGCTACCCTCCAGTCTTTCAGGACTTCACCCGTGGCTAACAATGATGCAAATATATCAGCCAGGGCTCCCACAATTTCTTCTCCAGCCTCTTGCAGTGTTCTTGGATATATATGATCAGGACCAGGTGAGTAATCCACCTTCTTACATTCTAATACTTCTAACACCGCCTCTACTGTTATATGGATTGTCCCCAAGATATCGCCACTAATTTCCCCAAGTTCCCAAGTCTTCATGTCCTTCTCCACAGTAAACACAGAGGAGAAATATTTACTGAGGACCTCGCCCATCTCCTGCAGTTCCACTTTGGACCTTGAGAGGTCCTATTCTCTCTCTAGTTATTCCTTTTCCGTTAATATACTTAAAGAATCTCTTTGGATTCACCCTAATCTTCTCAGCCAAAGCTATTTCATCCCCCCCTCGCCCCCACTTTTGCCGTCCTGATTTCCTTCCTCAGTAAACTCATGTATCCCCTATCTACCTCCAGGGATTCCATTGATCACAGCGGCCTGTACCTGAGCCATCCCTGCTTCATTTTTTCTAGTCAAAGCCTTAATATCTCTTGTCTTCCAGGGTTCCATACTCCTGCCAACCTTGCCCTTCACCCTCACAGGAGCATATAGACCTTGAACTCTAGCTATCACACTTTTAAAGGCCTCCCACTTACCAGAGGTCCCTTTGCCTGCAAACAAACTACTCTAATCAAACACTGCAAGTTCCTGTCTAATTCCATCAAAACCCGCCTTGCCCCAATTTAAAACTTGAACTTGTGAACCAGTTTGGTCATTCTCCGTAAGTATTTTAAAATTAATAGAGTTATGGTCACTGGTCCCAAAGTGCTCCCCCACTGTCACCTCAGTCTTCTGTCCTGCTGTATTTCCCAACAGCAGGTGGAGTTTTGCTCCTTCCCGTGGGTCCTATGGCAGTCCAGTCTCTGTAGGAAAATTAAAATCCCCACTATGACAACCCTATTGCTCCTGCAAGTCTCCGCAATCTCCCTGCATATTTGTTCCTCTAATTCCCATTGACTATTTGGAGACCTATAGTACAACCCCAATAACGTCACCAATCACTTCTTCCTTCTTAGCTTCACCCACAAAGCCTAACTGGGCCATGAAAATATTCACATCTAAAAATTGAAACATATTGAACTAACCATTGCTGCGATCTTGAGATGAATTAGTTAACACACAAAGCCTCACTAAAACAGAGGAAATCATGATTAGTCAGCTTCTAATATTCATCATATATCAACCTTTTTGCACCCACAAAAATCATTAGCTTTAGTCTGTTTGACATGAAATTAGAAACTTTCCAGAAAGTGTACTGAAAATTCTTAGGCTCAAAGAGATTGGAGACGTCTGGAGTTTTGAAAGTATGGAGAGAGGTTTTCCTTAATATATCTCATTTAGCTACCTTTATAATTTTATGGAGAACAGAATATTTTTACACGTTTCATAGGATATGTAAACACTGCAAAGATCGCAGGAATGAATAAGTTGAAAGTTATATTTTTGTAAAATAAAATTCTTTAAAAAGGATCTGTGTTCAAAATGTAGTCTCACTGATTGCTAGTAAATGAAAGCATTTGCCTTGGGTGGGAATTTGATGTGTTTCCACAAAGTCATTTCCTTAATTCAGTGGCAAGGCCCTTGTGCTGGTAACATGCTGGCTTGCTTTCAGTGGCTGTTCACAGAACCAGATGCCCCTGGTGCATATACATTACAGGCCTCAACAAAGCTAGCTAAATTTAAATTTATAGACCAACTTTTTTAAAAAAAACTTCATTTTAAAAGTTATTGTTAAAATTGTGAATGCCTTCATTTGAGGAGAATTTGATCTCTGTGGAGCTGTGTTCTTCATTCAATTTGATGACACTTTTGTGACATTAAAACTTTGATGCACATTATTAGGTCTTCATGGTATAGAAAGCATTTTCGTGTGCAACTTTTCAAGAGTATTGGTATCCTTTAAATTTATATTAGTAGTACTGCACAGCTCTGCTCATAGTCGATCAGAGGACATGATATTTTATAAAGACACATGTATTAACATTAGATAACATTATTAACATATCATCCTGCTGCTAAAATTTAGCTATACATTAGTGGTATGTCCTTTAAGGCTACAAGAAATTCTGTGTTGTTCAGGTCAGTTAAAGACTAACTGGTCATTGCAAAACATTAGTTAGACTAGTTTTGCTGGCAATCCTTTATTTAATGTGGAGAAAAAAAATTTCCAATCCGGTAGCATTACACTTTATATGTCAGGAATGCAATAATTTTTCCTCTCAAGCAGTGAAGATATAGTGAGAACATGCAGAACAAGCATTCTGATTGTCTTTTAAAAAATTGCAGTTTCATGTGTTGCCTGACACCAGACTTGGCAGTAGTGGTGGCCCAAGCCTGAATCAGCGTTTGCAATGAAAATGCACAGAAATCCAAACAAATATGAATGAATATTTGGGATTTACTTCCATTAAGTTCTTAATGTTCTGATTAAAAAACCAAAAGGCAGATACAGAATGCATCCATTGGTGGTGGACATTCAACAGGCCCCAAATTGTATTCCTGGTCAACCTCAGTTTCTCAACACCCAATTATTTTGAAAACATCCCATCCTAGATATGTGGTAAGTCTTCCATAAATAATTGGAGGATTTTATCGGTATTAAAAACAGCATTTCAAACAAAATTACAAGCTTGTGGTGGATTTGTTACACACCTGAGGAAAATTAGCACATATTATGAAATTTCAGGCAGCAGAAAGCTGGACAACAAAATCTCAATTAGTTGCAGTGCATTTGAGAATAGACTTGAGGAATAATTAACCTTTCTTTAACATTGATAAAATCATAATATATTTATTTGAAGTGTATCAGAACTAAAACACACAATATTAAATATCAAATTTAATATTGTTTATGCTCACCTTACCTAATAAATTACGTTATTGCTTGTGATTTATTTAATGGTCCTTCCTGTAGTTTATTAAAAAATTCTGCTCTTTCTCTTATGACAGGTCATTACTTTGAATCACCAGATGGCATGCAGGAAATAAAATAAAAATAAATATTCCAGGTGCCCATCAATAAATAACGTCACATTCATTTTTTATTGACATGGTCACTATTTGATAGGTTACTACAAAAAGGAGAAAATGTTTGAGGGAGAGTTGAAATTTGTTTCCCTTCACCACATCTGGATTTTTGTGAGAGCAGATTTCTTGTTCACACGTGCTTGCAGTGGTGTTTGTAAATCACAGAGTCCGAGCTGTTTTGGAGCGGTGATTTACAGCTACATTTCCTCAGCTGGTGAGCATTCCAAGTCATGGATTCCTCCTGAAGGAAGTGACTTGCAGGACCCACTGGAGTTCTGCTTCACTAATTAGCTTGTTGTCTGAGTAGTGGACCCCAAGGTCAGAAAAGAAACAAAATAGGAGTGGCTGAGATGGAGTGAGAAGTCAAGAAATGCGACTTGATTTCATTAACATGAGGATTCTCTGATAAGCAGGCAACTAAAATGATTTACTCACTCAGCACTCTTTCAAAACTGAGCTCACAAGGTTGTAGAATAGCAGGGGGGATAGGGGAGGTAATGAGGATTTCAAACAACATGTGTTATTTATAATGAGAGAAAGGAATGGCCAGAGAGCATGTTTGGACCAGTGTCTGTTTTTCTTTGAGAACGCAACATCAATACTCTTGCTGAAGTTATAAAAATAACCTATTGAGGAAAGTAGCAGGAGTAAATGGGCAACCTGAACAAAACTTATCTAAACAATGGAATAAAATGAGCTCAGATTTTAAACAGTTCAGCTACTTTTAAGCTTGTGGAAGTTGCAGAGCATAAATACAAAATGGGCTCTTGAATTCCATTCCTAAATCTTTCTAACTCACTTTCCTCTTTTAAAACAGTCCTTAATACCTACCACTTATTCTGTAACAATAGAACAGTGATTGACAAAACAATCTCAAATGTCAGAAACTTCAGCCTTAAACTCAATAATCTGCACGAGGTTTGTGCAATAATCAAAGTAATATTTAGGTAGTGTATAAGTTGAAATAGTAGATATTTTTAATCAACCTATTTTAACACACCTTTGGAGCAGGTGGAACTTGAACCCAGGCCTCCTGTCCGAGAGGTAGGAAGAAGAAGTAGTATGAGAAACAGAAGAGGCCCATTAAAGAGAAGAAACATAACGTTTTCATTTATGATCTCTGAGCTGAATTTTCCATATACAATGATTCCCTATTGCACAAACTTTATTCATAAATAAAGTGAATGTGAAGCCAGTTCCTTTTTCAAAAACAGAATGTGAATGAGTCATTCTTCCATCAACCACCAATTGCATCACAATCAGTAACCTTGCTATTTCAAAAGCCCACAAAATTATAACTTAGCCGAGTATTAAGTGAGTAAGAATTACGTATAAATTGTCAAGGTTAGTGAAAGATATGAGGACAAAATTTGAACCCTTCCATTTTTGGGCTTGGAGTTACAATTCAGAAATGTCCCATGTACAATCCCATTGAAGCAGGCAGCACACAAATTTCATGCTTTTTTCAATGGTTTCAGTGAGGAGGCCAGCAATGAATGTGCATCTGGCTGACTGAATGTTCAACAGCTAGCCTGTACCTGTCAAAGGCAGTCTGCGCCTTTTATTTGGGAGCTGCACTGGGATAGAGAAGCTGCTGTTGATTGAATGTGAAGGATTTGGTTATAGTATTGTTCTTTGGCTACTACGTTAGCAGGATCTCCACATCTCTACTGCTAGCACAGCTTAAAGCCAGCCAGCACTTCTTTAAGGGAAGGTGCATGTGGCTGCTGGAGTGTGGAAGTCATTCCATACTGTGCAACAATCAACAGTGGCTGACTATGGCAGAGAGCACACATCAAGGTTTTCCAATGATATGATGGAGGCCTTGGTGTAGAAGGTGGAAAGCTGTGGAAATGCTCTGTATCCATGGGGTGGATTGATGGGTTCGGCTGTTGGGCAAGAAGGTGCTCCAGACACACAATGAGACAGCAATAGCAATTGATACGAGTGAATGTGACATTTATCCTGAGGACTAGGATGCAGCACCTGCAAAAACGTCATTGGCCACCCCTCCCATGGTCCCTCATTCCAGGATATGACCCTCAAACAGCCGTTGTGGTCCCTCATACCCATTCATGCCAAGTGACCAAGCCTAATTTTGCCTCCAATGATTTTAGGTCCATCTATAAAATCAAAGCAGTAAATATATTACAAATCTGCACGGTGCTCTTTTTGGAAGGAAAAGGGAATTGGAGAGATTTTCTTAACTTGTTGATTGGCTCCAACTCTGTGCTAATAAGAATTTTGGCTTCAAGGTTATATTTTATTGGTACAGAGCCAATACAGGCTGTATTCTGCTTTGTGCTTAGAGTCAATACAAATTCTAGTCAAAGCTAAAATTGGCTCCAACTGGTCCTCCTTGGTAAAGATGATAGCCAGAGAAAGAGACAGAAATAGTTTCAGCCCCAAATCCATAAAGGTCAGTGATCTACTATTCTTTGGTACCCACTTTTCAGCCAATGGTTTCATTTTTACTTCTTCCTCATGTTTGGAATCATTATTTCTAAACCAAAGAGTCAAATTAAAGTTCAGATACAGTGAAGATTACAGAAGCAATGAAAATAAATAAACTGAGTTGTGTCGAACACATTATGATTGAAGCCAAACCTCTTTCTCCTATGGACGCATCATTAACTAGTTTTAAATGGGGAAATGCCCTTGATGGTTTCCAACAATGGTGTCAGAAACTTGTCTTTCATCAAAACCTTCAAATTAAAACTGCTTTGAATGAATTTGAAACATAACATAGATTAGAAATGTTCCAAAACTGCACAAATGTTCTATGAGGTCTGGTGCAAGTAAATTTAATGACCCCAACAAAAGGCCCATAATTTCCATCCTGCATATTTGTTTTTTATGTTTTCAAGTTTTTAAAATATTTTCCATCAGAACATCCCAAAACCATTTGTACATGATTGTGCACTTTCTGAAGTGTATTTACAGTTCTAATACAGGAAACATAGCAACCAATTTAGACACAGCAAGCTCACATCAGTAGCAAGGATACAACCATTGAACCAATTTTTATGATGTTGATTGGGGAATAAATATTGGCCAAGAGAGTGGGGGTAACTCCTCTTTTTTAAAGTTTTGCTATGGAATCTTGCAGCCCAATGTGAAGTGAGCTTATGGAATTCTCTGTCTCAGAATTCGGTTGAGGCTAAAAGACCAAATGTTTTCAAGGAGTTCTTAGGGTTAAAGGGATCAAAGGATAAGGGGCAAAGGCAGGAACTGGGTACTGAGTTGAATGATCATCCATGATCATTTTGAACAGCAGAGCAGGCTCAAAAAGGACAAATGGCCTACTCCTGCTCCTATTTTTCAGTGTTTCAAGGGAGCAGATAGAACCTCAGTTTACTTTCTTAGCTGAAACTGAATACAGTTCCTTTTGACTTTGCAAAAACAATTATTACATATTTGTATTTAATCTTCATTTTTTTGTAAACAAGATTTGACTCAAGAGTTAAGAGTATGTACAATCAATTACATCAAAACTCACATTGTCTCTATTCCTACTGCTCTATCATGCCAAAGAGAGTGAGAGCTTTAATGATTATAGTCAGTGTAATTGATTGGCTCTGAACTGAAGGGTTCCTTGGCCTCACAAAAGCATTTCATTGATGAGCTCAACCCAAAGAAGAAACATAGTCTAGTAAATATTTCCTTTCAACTATTTATGCAATTCTCTTTTGAATTGTATTACTGAATTTGCTTCAACCACATTTGCAACCAGTGCTTTTCTGATCATAACAAGTTAAGATGTTCAGCAAAGCAATCAGCCTGATTTTCCAATTGCTTATCATTTCAATCTCTGCTTCATGCCCACTCTGGCCTCATATTCACTTCCAATATAGTCCAATGGAGGGTTGAGAATGACATTAATCTTCTGACCTCAACATGGTTCAACTATTTCAGACTGCAATCACTGCTCCTGTTCTTGTTCAGTCATTTATACCACTGGCTCTCAAACTTTTAAGGTGAAGAACCCCTTTTCAAATGGATCAGTCAGCAATGACCCTCCATTTAAATTATAAGCCGAGATAATATTCATAATACAGAGGTGTTGTATGTTAAGAGTGTATGCTTTTAGGTAATTAGAGGAGCAATTTGAGGACAATTTCAGTGATCGTGATAGGAGACAGCATGTAATATGAGTCAGGCCAAACGGCATTTCCACTTGTAAGGATACCAGACCAACAAGAAATTAATAAAAACACAAAATGTTGGAAAATGCTGATATGGCTAGGCAGCATGATAATGCATTTTTTTCACTAGGACTCTCAATTGAATGCACCAGAGCATCACTGCATTAGCTGGTCTATTCTTGTCCATAAAAAGTTGCCAGTCTCTAAGTATAACTGTTAACTTATACAAAGTGGCTGGCTAGCCTTCATTATCTTCCATCCTTCTTCCCCTTAGGTTTTTCTCTTTTGCATCCTTTTAGATTATTTTGTGGATCCATTAGAAAGGCTCCACAGACATGAAGATAAATGTGGATTTTAATCTGAGAAACACTATTCCAAAGCTACATCTCATTAATTTTCTCAATCCATTACCACCCACTTATGCTTTGCACCATTACTGCTCAGTTATACTATTCACTCTTTCAGATATTCGGGCTTTTCTTTCTTCCACTCTCCATTAGTCTATCTCTGTTCTTCCTCAAAACATGTTACATCCTAAATTTTAATCAGTTATGATGAAGTAATCAGCCTCAAATGTTTCTTTTGTTTCTCCCTCCATAGATACTAGCTGATTTGCTAAGTTCCTCCAGCAGTTTCAGTTTTAATTCTAGATTTCCAGCAAGAATAGAATCATGAATTTGTATAAAGGCAACATTTGGAATTCTCCTGTTTGGTGGCACTACTCCTATGCTGCATTGGAAGACTGTGGTTACAGACTTTGTAATTTACATTCGTACATTCCCCAACAACATAGCATGTAGCCCTTCATGATTGGAGATACCTTTTTTACTTTGAAGATTGCCATTGGATATAAAATTTAGATTAATGTCAAGTGTTGACTGAGCTGTAGGAACTTTTTTGTGTTTAAAATGGCAATGCTATCAGATTCAGGGTGGCACATTGGCACAGTGGTTAGCACTAGTGCCTCACAGCGCCAGGGACCCAGGTTCGATTCCAGCCTTGGGTGACTGACTGTGTGGAGTTTGCATGTTATTCCAGCATCTGCATGGGTTTCCTCCCACAGTCCAAAGGTGTTCAGGTTAGGTGGACTGGCCATGGGAAATGCAGGGTTACGGGAATAGGGTGGGTTTGGGTGGGATGCTTTTTGGACAGTCAGTGCAGATCGATGGGCCGAATGGCCTCTTTCCATTTGAAAGCGATTCTATGGTTGAATGTACTCTTATGAGGAATGTCACAGCAGCCACCATATTGGTGAAATTGCTTGCATTGGCACAGTGTACAGCCAACGGAATGAAGGAGAGCAGACAGATCATTATATTACTCAAGCTTTAACAATGATTTGATGCTGCTAGTGCCCTTTTAGAGGTTTGTCATTCCAGCTAACATTCATCATTCTGTTAACCTTGCGCTGCTGAATAAATGTTTGGCAGTAGGATCACCAACCTCCAGCACTACTTATTACTGATAGGTTAGTTGCTTTCTTCTGGCTGCTGCTTTGATTCTACAACTATCTGGTCCTTTCTATACTTGTTTAATTGTTGTCAAAGCCTACAGGAAGAGCATGTGAAGAAGCATATTTTGCGGAGTTCAAGACTCAAACCACCTGTTCCCAGATGTGGGTGTACCAGTAAATTTTTATTTAGAATACAGCATGGCCAAGAGAATGAACAACAGTCACATAGAGCAGGACAAGCTAATGAAAGTGGAGCACAGGGAGACAGATTGCGGTCGAAGGCCATAGATACTGTAATTATTCAACTGAACCATAGTGAAGAACACTGTGTGTAGAATCTGAGTTTGATAAGGACTGCTTCACTGAAATCTTCCACCTATAAAAGATTGACTACTAAGTGAGAAGGACAAGGACAATCTTGCTGACTGCCAGGCTGATGGACACAGTCCATAGAATATGTGCATAGCACATGTACAATTAAAGGCACATTGCCACATGAAATGCAAGGACAGATTCTTGGTAGCCTGGCACAATACTTTGTCTACTGGGACTGCCTTGGAGGAATCCTGCAGTACTTAGCACAGAGAGTGTCAAGATTTGTCACAAGGAACTGAAGATCAGAAGCATGAACAGAAGTTGGAAGAGGAGGTGGAAGAGGAAAAGAGATGGCAATCTGGAATTTCTTCTTTCAGAGAGGTGAGAGTCTTTGAAACTCCTTGCCACAGAGAGCTGTGGGGGCAGCGTCCCTGTGTACATTTAAGGCTGAAATAGATTCCTGATCGGTAGGGGAATCAAGGGCTATGGAGAAAGGGCAAAAAAGTGGAAGCATGGAACGTCAGATCAAACATGATCTTCGTGAATGGAACAGCAGGCTCGAGGGGCCAAATAGCTTCTCCTGTTCCCATTTCTCGTGGTCTTATGATGTTGATTCTTGCTATATTGAGATGCTGGTCGACGGTCCCAGTTAAGTTTTTAAAGAATATATATGATAAATTAGGAAATTTTCCTCAAGAGTTCAACAATGTACAGTAAGCACAAAAATAATTTGGGAAATCAGGTTCAAGACACATATAAAAATCCAGGACTGTACATCTGAGCCCTTCTGTTCCATGAGGCAGCATGCTATAGCACCCATGCATCATTTTGCACTGGATACATGATTAAGAAATATTTCAAATTGTGACAAAAATTTTTTCTCTTCGTGACACTTTTTTTCTCTTTGATATAAACCATTTAAATAATTTAAATAACTAAATAAGGTGATTAGAGGGGGAAGAAGTTTTTAAGTTCACATAACAAAAGCCACAGTGGATCCACAGCCAAACAATATTTTTGGCAGCACTGTAACACTGAAATGTTTTCTTTTTGTAAGGAAAATAAGAAGTTCTGAATAACACTGCGAAACTTGTGTTTAAACATTTCAGCGATGCAATTACCCTGCAGGAGACCTTGTAAAGTATGGTGTGCCAATATCTACCAATCTGGATGATTTAGCTAAAGATTTCTTTTACTGCATCCAAAATGTTGCAGACCACCAGCCTGCATGGAAAAGAAAATAACAATTGTATAACATGTGAATTACTTTGAAATGATTTAAATACATAATTCAAGGATTAACTGCACCAAATTTGTTTTGATACCCCACATGTGGGAAGCACACCAGTGATGTGCTTCCTACTAACGTACATCCTTCCAGCTGGTACTACAAGGTCACCGCTTTATGATTGGAAGTCTCCCCTGTGGTATCCACAGGAACATGGCTGAAAAAAGAAGTTCACTACAGTTTTTAATGCTAATAACATTTTGTCATGCTTTTACATAGTAGAGAATTTACTTGTTTTATTGTGAGTTTGAAATAAAAGTGCAGTGGTATATAATTATTTTGTGGAATTAGTTGTGAAATGTTAACTTATCAAACGTTATATCAATTACAAGTCATGTAATAAAGAAGAACAATGAAAGTAACAAAAGATGTTGGTGCTGTTGTAATTTTGTAACAAGCTGCTTTATAATCTGACTGGAATCTTTATTTAAATTCCATTCATTTCAAATGAAGGAGTATGACTGTTTATTACAACATATTGCACAAGTATTCACAACAGTGCCATTGCTCATTCAGATGTGGTTTTGATGGTCCAAAATAACAAATGAACAGCTGTTTATGGGATGTGAATTCTCATCATTGGAAATTTCGACATTATGAATCAGAAGTCCAGACCAATGATGAATGCAGAGAACTACAGAGCCTCTGCAGACTGGGCAGGACCTAATTTACTTAACTGTTGGTTTATAATACAATACAGCATCGTTGCTGGAGGCAGTTGCAACAAAGACAGAATTTTCATGATCCCAGCGATTGGCAGCGGCACAAAGCATTCTGCAAGATTTATGCTAGGGCTTTAGAGTTATGTCTTGGACTAATGCAAAGCCTGACAAATGTTGTTCTGTACGTGTTAATTATTTTCACGGTCTTAATTAATGCGTTGAATGGACAGTGTTCTGGACCAGACCAAACCCCCTCAAAATATAATCAAGTATACAGCCTAGACCCTAACATATCATATTTAAAGGCAAGTGTAAGGGGCTGCGTTCCAGATGTGATCCGATTGGTCAAACTACTAGACCTTAAGCAAAACATACATTATTCTTGCACCACAGTTAAAATACAAACAATAAAATGAAGAATTGGCATAACTTTAACTAGCAAAATACTCAACAAAATTATATATATATATTTCAACTACTATTCATCAACTGTTCCGAGATAGCAGCATCCCATAAACAAAGGCAAATTCAGCAAAACAGATTTACTTCACTTGCTATCTCCTCCAATCCAGGAGAAGGAATACTGACAGGATGAATCTAGCAGCAGCAGACAGACAGAGAGATCTAGCAGCATCAATTCAAAAACCCTAACTTCAACAACTGAAAGGAAAATTAAAAACCTGGGTCTGTGTGAGCCTGACTCCATTCATGTATCTTTTGTCTGATTTTAAAAAACTCAAAGCCATTTACTCTGGTTTCCATACAGGAGACACCTCAGCACCAGATTTGCAATACCCCTCTTCAAAAGAACCAGGACAAACCCCTCTTAAATGCACATATCGACACAGACACACTATGGGGTGGAGAGATAATTCGCAGGCAGAGTAGCAAAACAATTCTCACCCTCCCCTCCATCTCTTTAAACAGGCAACTAAAACAGTATAAAGCTCTGTCCCAATAAAATCAGATCAGGAAATAAATTTAAAAATAGAACAGTGAAAAAAGTCTACCAGCTCTAGATGGTGAATAAGTGAGAGAAAACGGTTCTCAAAATTCAATCCTCATCTCCACAGCATTAATAGTTCTGACTTTATTGAACGTTCCAAATTCAGGAGAATTTGCCTTAAACAGAAGGTTTTGATCAATGTTAAAAAGCTTTATTTATTTAATGGAGACTCTCTATAATAAGCTTTCTGAGTTTTCTTGTTCATTTCAGTGGAAATAGCTTGATGACAATGTTAGGAACAATGTACCAATAAAATATTGATAATGAACACTTTAGACACGTCATGGAATAGAACAACTTTCTGGATAAGGGCTGCTGACCGAACAATTCAATCATATTCTGAATTGGATCCGTTAATCAGGCAATTCAACTTTGATCTGTAAACTTTTTGGCAAGATTTTTCAGAAACCATGTCACCAACTAGAAAATATGACCTAACGGCAGAAATTTATTACATTTCTATAAACTCGTCAGGAATTAACACAACTCCCTTCAATTATGAAGTTGCGTCGTTTTTTATTTGGGTAGACGTAAACATTTAACCAGTACCAAAGAATCAAATCCCACTTGTCTCTACCCCACAACCTTTGCTGTTAAGATCTTTTAATGGATTTTTGCTTAAACTCTCAATGAGTGCTAAAGATATATAAACAAAAGCAAATTACCCATACGTATGGAGATGATCTACAGAACATATCGAAAACTGTTCAACCTATGCCATCTTCATTGAAAAGCAAAAACCATTACAACCTCAGAAAAAGAGCTTCAGTGTGCAGATGAGGCAGGTGTGTGGGGCCCTCACAAAAACTTAAGTTCTATGTCTTTGTCATTTCCTCCAAAGAATATGAAAAATGGGCCTTTCACTAAACATCCAGAAAATGAAGGTGCTCTTCTAACCAGCTCTCATAGCATAAAATCTCCCCCTTGAACTCCACTTGCTTTCCTGCCCAACATGACCCTCAGCATTTTTGTACATCTAAAATAAGTCTAACGTTTCCATGAATATATTCAATGACCCAGCCTCCACTGCTCTCTGGGGCAGAGATTTCTGAAGATTAATGATTCCGATAGAAGAAATTTTTCCTTATCCTGGTCTTAAATGGGAAACCGCTTAGTTTGAAACTGTGTCACCTTGTTTTAGAATGGGAAAATTCCTTGCACCATCTACCCTGTCATATATGTTTCAATGAATCAACTCCCATTGTTGTACACTCCAATGAGTATAGGCCTAACCTGCTCAACTTTTCCTCATAAGTCAACCTCTCCACACCAGAAATCAACCTTGTGAACTTTCCCCAGCTGTCTCATGTGAAAGTATATACTTCCTGAAAGAAGGCAACCAAAATAGTATGCAGTACTCTAGATGCAGTGTCACCAATGGTGCAGGAAGATTTCTTTATACTTACACTTTTCCAACATTCCATTTGCCTTTAGTTGCTATTCCTGCATGCTAAACTGCTGCAATTCATGTACAAGGACCACCAGCTTTCACTATACTGCAGCCTTCTTAAGTCTCTCTCTACATTTAAATAATATTCTGCTTTTTTATTCTTCACACCAAAGGGGACAACCTCACATTTTTGCACATCATATGCCATCTGCCATTCTTTGTCTATTCACTTAAGTTATCCATACCCTGTGCAGACATTTTGGGCTAAATTTATTCCAGTTTCTCAACAAGCCGGACAATGTGAAGTCATTTGGAAAAATGAGATTCACAAAGTTTATCAAAAGAAGTCTGATTTTCCACTGAACATTTGAATGGTGAGTGACCTATTCACATTCATTATTTTCGCCTCATTTATATGCTGTTTGTTGTTCTTCCACATGGTCGACAGAAACTAGATGGCAATAATTTCTGAGTTAATAGTCCGAATGTGTACCGCTCTAGCTCATTGCTTGCTTCTCCAGGCTTCCGTGGCTAGCAGTCTGCAATATCTCAGAGCACACTCCATGAGCTGTGATTAGCTCCACACTCCTTCCACGACAGTCACCAGCCTCAAGACATCATCACGGCACATCTCTGAACTACCTAAAATACGGTTATCTGCTTGAATAGTGCACTTTGGAGTATATTGATACTTTTCATTGCAATGCTGTTGCTGGGCCACTTTGCACGCAGGGGCAGGCATCCTTTCAAAGATTGGAGCAAGGTGAGGTAATGGAGAATTGTGAGAGATACCTTGCTAGTGCTGATGCAAAGAAACCCACCATTGTCTTAGCAATGTTTACTAATGTAGGACAGAGGACTTGGTGAAAAGAAACTGTTAAATGGGTCACTTTATGGTTGGTGAATTATAACCAGTGGAGTTGCACTAACAAAGTGCCAGCATAGGTAGTTCTGCTACAATCTGTGTTTCGTTGAAGCAAATTGGCTGTTTGGATAATGCGAATTTTCTGCTGTATAGGTATAGCGATTTTCTATGGCGATTTCCCTATAACGTGATTTTCTATAACACAAGCAGCAATCATGTTATAGGAGAACTACCTATACTACGGCCAGAATTATTTAAAATAAATATTCATAGATTCATATCATATTCATTACTTGGAAAAAGTGTACTGTTGCAAAATTGCTGCTGATAAAAAGATAAATAGGAAAGCAAATTGTGAGGAGGATAGAAAGGGTAACTAATTTTGCTTTTTATAAGATCATTTTCTCCCTCTTAACCCTGTTTGCTGCAATTATTTAGTACTTGAACACTCTGCCCTTTTGTATTCCATTCTGGGTATTATCAATATAGATGCCTTGTAATGCCAGTATATCCTTTTGTTTTAAAAGCCCCCAACTCCTGAACCTTACCCTTCCTCCAATTGGTTTAAAGCCCTCTTTACAGTCCTAATTATTTGATTTGCCAGGACACTGGTCCCAGCAAGTTCAAGTGAATCCTGCTGTAACGAGCCAGCCCCCACCTACAGCAGTATTGAATTGAACATGATTTCTTTCATATCAATCTTTAAGCCACATGCTTAAATCCTTGATTTTATTTATCCTAAGCCAGTTTGCTTACTAACTTGGAGTTTGTGTTTTTTAGTTTAGCTCCCAACTGTTAAACTCATTCAGCAAAACCCCCATTTCCAGTCCTATTAATGATGTTATTACAAACAACTTTGCCAACAACAGAATCCCTCTCCTCCAACTCCAAGCTTCTCTCCAGCCCTGAGGAGATGTCCTCAACTTCTGGATTCCCACACCTAGCTCATAGCTGCACACTCCTGTCCCTGGTTACAGGCTAAATCTGTAATACCGAATCCAAGGCATTAGACTGCCTTCCTGAAAGAAAGTGTCCAGGTATCTTTCTCCCTCCCTGATGCAATGTCCAGAATTTGAACTCCAACTAAAACAGCTCTGAGCCAAGTTCCTTAAGCTGCAGACACTTACTCCAGATGTGGTTACTATAGTTCAGATTAGAGTTCACCAACTCACAAACGTTACGGCTGCAACATATCACAAAATGTTATATAGTTTTACTTGAGGCTGTTTGAAAACTTGTTCAGCATTTGGAATACAAATGAACTGAAAGGGCATTTTTACGCCAATGTACAGTTGTTGAACCATCTTAGTTCCAACAGGCTTACTTCAAAAAAGTAATCAGCCACACTGGAATGGAAACCAGTTTTCACAGCATTAGTTTTTAGTCAACTGTGAAAATATTGCTTTACTTAGACATTCTGGGCAAGCCAATACACATCACAATTGAAAGAATTGCTGTGGACTTGGTAAAGTAGACTTTTCAATGAACCTCTTTTTTTTAAATCAACAAGATCATTGCAATCTAATTAAATTATAAAGGCATAAGACTACAAATCACGAAACAAGGCAAAAATAATGGTAGCAACAAGAGGCATCCATTCAAGGACAAGACTTGAAAGAAAAAAGAGATACAGAAATTAAAATATAGTATTTAATTGTGCCTGTTACAACATCAAATAATTAAGATGTTGTTCTCTCTCTCAATGTTTTATAACTTTCTCCTCATTGCCAAATCTTCCGTGGTACACCATTCAATTACTGCTCATTTTCCTACATCCTTTGTCCACTGATAATTGCTGGTGTTTCAGGTAATATTCCTTGGTCCTTTGGAATTCTTTCCTGAAAAGCTGATTTTGATTTTTTTCCTTGCTTCAAATGTCTCTTAAAAAAATCTGGCCCATCAACTCTCTTCACTCAAATTTTCCGACCTCCTACCTTTTGTAACTAACACTGAAACACTGCTCAGTATAACACATCATGTTACAGAATTACAGATTGTTCTTGTTGACTTCCACTTCATGTTCCGGTATCCTCCGTTACAAGATTGCTAATCAAAGCAGGACAAATGACTGTTAAGCTGTTAATTGCAGGTTTATTGCTCGATACACAGAGATGAGAATTTTTTTTCTCACAGACGGCCTTAGATGAGTCTATGGAGCTCTCTTCCTTAAAAAGTAGCAGAAACAGGGACTGAAATTTTTAAGTGGGAGGTATAGATTCTTGATAAGTAAAGGGGTAAAAAGTTATCAAAAAGACGTGAGAACATAGAGTAATCAGATCAGCCATGATCTTACTGAGTGACAGAGCAAGCTTGAGGGGCACAATGGCTTACTCCTGCTCCTAATTTGTACGTTCATATATTACTCCATAACATACTATGCTTTGATAAATTATTGATCCCATTGTTTATACATTCTCTCCATAAAGGAGTTTATTTAATTTAAATGAATGACTCAGTGAGAGAATAGTCAATAGCGAAAATGCAGCCTGCCTTCAAAGAAAAGCCAATTTTGATGCACAGACTAACAGCTGCCACATGCCCTTGGGGAGGGAATGAAATGCGTTTCTAACCATCTTCATAAAATAGCAGAACTGTCTGAGAAATATGAATCAGTAAATGAAACTAAAAGGGAATAAACAGCAAGGCTAAATAGCCTATGGTTTGCACGATCATTCAACAGCTGAGGGGTATATTTCTTGATCAATGGAATGAACAAAAGATTAGCAAGACAGGTGTCTTCGCTGTAGCTGCCAATGAGCAGGTCCTGCAACTATGTACTGCAGTGAGGACAATAAAGAAGGGGAATGTAGCTCTCCAGCAAAATAGCAAAGATGATCAAAATAGAACACCTATGAGTAAAGAGTAAGAAAAACTGCAAGCAGAAAAAGATACTGAGAGTAGAGAGCAAGAGATGAGAAGATGGAAGGCAGATCGAACAGGAAAATGCCACTCTAGTACTAAAATGCATTACCTCACATTTGTCCAGATTAACTTACATCTGCCATTTTTCTGCCCATGCCTCCAACTGATCTATATCCCGCTATATCCTTTGACAATCCTGCTGGCTATCCACAACTCCATCAATCTTTGTATCATCCACAAACTTACTAATTAGACTAGTACGTTTTCCTCCAAATCATTTATGTTGATCACAAACAGCAGAGGCCTCAACACTGATCCCCGTGAAACACCATTAGTCCAGCCTTCCATTCCGAAAAGCATCCTTCCACCACTCCCTCTGTCTCCTATGACTAAGCCAGTTCTGTATCCATCTTGTCAGCTCACCCCTGATACCATGTGACTTCACCTTTTGTACCAGTCTGCCATTGTGCCCAGTTCTGAACTCCTCATCTGAGGAGGGATGTTCTGGCTATGGAGGGAGTGCAACAAGGGTTTACCAGACTGATGAGATTGGATCTGTTAGGACTATATTTGCTGGAGTTTAGAAGAATGAGCAGGATCTCACAGAAACCTATAAAATCCTAATAGGACCAGGCATGGTAAATGCAGGGAGGATGTTCCCAATGATCAGGGAGTTGAGAACAAAGGGTCACAGTTTAAAGATATGGGGTAGGCCACTTAGGACGGAGACAAAGAAAACTTTTTTCATTGATACAGTGGTGAGTCTGTGGAATTCACTATCACAGAAAACAGTCAAGGTCAAAGACATTGGCTATAGCACTGGGGCTAAAGAGATCACAAAGGATATGGGGAAAAGCAGGAACAGGCTATTGAGTTCGATGATCAGCCATGATCAGAATGAATAGGCTGAAAATACTCCTACAACCACTGGGCATCAGAGTAGCACACAAACCCACATCAATCCTACACCAACTGCTAACCCAAACCAAAGACCCGTTACTCACCATGGACAGGACCAACGTAATATATACAAGATCCCCTACAAAGACTGCGACAAACATTACATTGGGCAGACAGGAAGAAAATTAGCCATGAACATCAACTGGCAACAAACAGATACGACGAATACTCACTCATCTCCATCCACATGGACAAGGAAAACCACCAATTTGATTGGGACAACACCAGGATCCTAGGACAGGCCAAGCAGAGCCAAGCACAGGAATTCCTAGAGGCCTGGGTCTCCACTAAGAAGGCCATCAACAAACACATAGAGCTAGACCCTATACATACTCCACTGCAAGGGAAAACTGGAAGTGAGGTAACCTAGCTCAACGGACACCAGAGTTTAAATAACAGGCGGGAAAACATAACAGCGCTTTATCGGAGGCTGCACTGATGATGTTACCCAGCAGGGTAATGAAACAACTGTGGAACAACGAACCAGCTCAGCGAGCTAAGCAACCACAACACAGGCTGAATGGGCCGAATTGCCTGCGCTTGCTCCTAGTTTCTCTGTTTCTATTTGAGCTGGGTGTAGGAAGTAGTTAGGACGACTCAGGCATTAATACATTGCAAAAGCAGAGGGTACAGTTTGTACCAGAAAATATTAATTTTACATAACTTTTCTGCACCCTGGGAACATTGAGAATTCATATGACCTAAACCCACAGGGTAGGTCTGTCTGATACATACTCAGGTGGAGGAGGCAAGAAAATTGTCCCACTCCCCAAGGTCTCCTCACTTTCATTTGAAATTTCAAAATATAAAAGACTTTCCATTTTACCTCTTCCAAAAAGTTTTGAAATCTATACTGCATAACATAATTTACAGAAATTTCTCGTTTGATTGTATAAATACATTTTGACATTGTTAATATTTTTTCAATTTGATTGGTTGTATGAAGAAATACATGTCATTGCCTCTGCCTTATGCACTCATTCATCCATGCAGAATCCTGGTTCCATTTATGTCAGATGGAAAATGCTCCTTCTAGTTGCTTTGCAATCGAATAGCACAATGCTGCATGACATTTTCCAAACAGCTCCATCCCTGGGTTGTAGATAAGTACCTCTGAACAAACAGGTAGATACACAAACGCACACTTATAGATACAGCACATGCTCATAATTCAAGGATAAGCCTTTCCTTAAAGCAAGGAAGATATTTTGGGCCAGAGATAGTAGGAACTGCAGATGCTGGAGAATCTGAGACAACAAGGTGCAGGGCTGGATGAACACAGCAGGCCAAGCAGCATCATAGGAGCAGAGATATTTTGGCCCATAGTCAATGTTCCCTTTAAAATGTTATGTGAGACCAACTTTTTCAGTGCTAGTATTTTTATTTTGCAGAACCATGCATCTATTTTAATAAGCATGGAACAAGGCCTGTAAAGTACCTTTCAGACTGCCTTCCACACACTCTCATAACTAAGGAGGAATGTCAGCCTCGGTCCCTTGTTAAAATTTATTATATGGCAGCTAAAATTCGACAGTGATGTAGTGGCAGCGCTTCTAGGATACAGAATGGAAATCTCTGAGTATTTTAATGTTTGCCTATTTAGAAATCGTAAATGAGCAACAGAAGTGTTGCATGTTGTGCTGTGCAGGACAAACTGGGGGGTATAGGTGGTGGTGGATGCTTCCTTAATACCAGTGCCCTTCTGCAAATTATTCAATTCTGTCTTCTCGTTTCTGTATTAAGGCAAATAAAAGAAAAGTCTGACAACTTCCAATGTTTAGGGAGGGCAGTTACCTTTCTTTGAGAAAGCACTTGAAAACCATGCCCAGGGAAATGAGGGAAAGAAGATATTCCATTTCACTCCTGCTATGTTTCAGCTTTGCTCATTCTCCTCGTCATGCTGTACTCCAACAGGAGTGTCAAGAAAATTGCACCCGTATCTGGGAGAAATTGGTTTGGGTAGAAGGCTTGGAGTTAAAACCTTCAGCACATGCCACACTAATTGCTGCAGATTTTAGCAACTTCCAAGAATTCTAGCGCACCTGAGACATTTATAAAATCATTGAAATCAATCAGCAACTAAGCTGTAAGTAGTTGACATGCCTTTGATTAGCATGGCTGGAAATGGGTGGGATAGGAGAACATTTCTGTTGCTGAGAGCAGGTTCAACTGTGTGGTTAAGAGGGGGCATTGAGTTCCAAGATGGAGCAGTGGCATGAAGTTATAACCTACATACTCCAGCATGACTCTTACCAGAAGTGTGCACGTGCACTTCATATGCCATTTTGGATCCCTAAAGTCACTTGTATCTATCACTTCTGGCAGCTCATTCCATACCACCCTCTGTGTGAAAAAAATGCCCCTCATGTCCTTTTTACAACTTCCCCCTCTCACTTTAAACCTATGCCCTGTAGTTATGGACTCCCCTACCCTGGGGAAAAGATCTTGGCTATTCACCCTATCCATGCCCCTCATGATTTTATAAACTTCTGTAAGGTCACCCCTCAGCCTCCTATGTTCCAGGGGATAAAAGTCCCTGTCTATGCTGCCTCTCGTTATAACTCAAACCTTCCTGTCGCCATAATATCCTTGTAAATAAACCTTTCCAGTTTAACAACATCCTTCGTATAGCAGAATAAGCAGAATTGTATACAGTACTCCAAAAGTGACCTTACCAATGTCTTGTACAGCTGTAACATGACGTCCAAACTACTGTCCTCTTCTTCACCACCCTGTCCACCTGTAATGTCACTTTCAAGGAACTATGAACCTGCACCCTCAGGTCTCTCTGATTGAAAACACTCCCCAGGGCCCTACCGTTAACTGTGTAAGTCCTGCCCTGGTTTATCTTACCAAAATGCAACACCTTGCATTTATGTGAAGTAAATTCCATCCGCCATTTCTCAGCCTACTGGCCCAGTTGATCAAATCCTGTTGTACTCAATAACTTTCTTCATTGCCCACTACACCACCAATTTTGGTGTCATCCACAAACTTAATAACCGTGGCTCCTATATTCTCATCCAAATTGTTTACATAATGACAAGTAACAGTGGACTCAGCACTAATACTTGCAGCACATAGTCTCAACAAGAACCCTCTTCCACCACCCTCTGTCTCACACTGTGAAGCTAATTTTGTACCCAATTGGTTAGCTCTCCCTGGATCCCATTGATTTAACCTTACCAACCAATCTACCATGTGGGTAAACTGAGATAACAAGGTGTAGAGCTGGATGAACACAGCAGGCCAAGCAGCATCATAGGAGCAGGAAGGCTGACGTTTCGGGCCTAGACCCTTCCGGGGTACCTTGTCGAAGGCTTTGCTAAAAATCCACACAGACACTGTTTACTGCTCTGCTGTCAACTATCTTCTTGGTCACCTCTTCAAAAAACTCAATCAAGTTTCTAAGATATGATCCCATGCACAAAGCCATGCTGACTACCCCTAATCAGTCCTCATCTTTCCAACTGCACAGAGAGCCTGTTTCTCAGAATCCACTTCAACAACTCACCCACCACTGACCTTAGGGCCACCGGACTACAGTTCCCTGGTTTTTCCTTGCAGCCTTTCTTAAATAATAGCACAACATTAACCACCCTCCAGTCTTCTGGTACCTCACCTGTGGCTGCTGATGATACAAATATCGCTGCTAAAGGCTCTGCAATTTCTTCCCTAGCTTCCCCCTATGTCCTGGGATACCCCTAATCAGGTTCCAGGAATTTATCTACCTTTATGCAATTTAAGACCTCCAGCACCTCTTCTTCTGTAATATGGACTCTTTTCAAGACATCACTATTTATTTCCCTGAGTTCCCTATTTTCCATGTCTTCCTCCACAGTAAATACAGATGAGAAATATTTGTTTAGGATCTCACTCATCTCCTGTGGTTCCAAACGTAGACAGCCTTGTTGATCTTTAAGGGGCCCTATTCTTTCCCTAGTTACTCTTTTGCCTTTAATATGCTTGTCGAATCTCTTTGGATTCTCCTTAACCTAATTTGCCAAAGCTATCTCATGTGCCCTTTTGGCCACCTGATTTCCCTCTTAAGTATACTCCCATACCCCTTGATGGATTCACTTGATCGCAGTTGCCTATATCTGACATATGCCTTCTTCTTTTTCTTGACCTGAGCCTCTAGTCATCCAGTGTTCCCTACTCCCACTGGCCTTGCCCTTCACACTAACAGGAACATGCTGTCCCTAAGCTGTCATCTCACTTTTGAGAGTCTCCTACTTGCCAGACATCCCTTTACTTATGATCAGCCTCCCCCAATCAACTTTTGCATGATCCTGTCTAATACCATCAAAATTGGCCTTGCCCCAGTTTAGAACTTTAACGTAGACCAGGCCTATCCTTTTCCATAACTATTTTAAAATTAACAGAATTATGGTCACTATTCCCAAAGTGCTCCATCACTAAAATCTCAGTATCTCAGTCACTTGCCCTGCCTTATTTCCCAACAGGAGGTCAGGTTTTGCCCCTTCTCTAGTAGTGTCATCTACATATTGATTAAAAAATTTTCCTTGAACACACTTAACAATTTCTTCCTCATCCAAGCTTTTAATACTAACTTAACAGTCTATGATCGGAAAGTTTAAATCCCCTACTATTACAACCCTATTATTCTTGCAGCTGTCTGTGATCTCCCTACATATTTGCTCCTCAATTTCCCACTGACTACTGGGGGCCCTACAGTACAATCTTATCAAAGTGATCATCCTCTTCTTATTTCTCAGTTCCACCCATACTGCCACGCTAGATGATCCCTCAGGAATATCCTCTCTTAGTACTGCCATGATACTTTACCTAATCAAAAAACACCATTCCTCTCCTCTCTTGCCTCCCCTTCTATCCTTCCTATAGCATCTGTACCCCAGAGCAGTAGCCAGTCCTGCCCCACCCTCAGCTAGGTTTTCATAGTAGATATGATATCCCAGTCCCAAGTACCCATCCATACCCTGAGTGCATCTGCCTTACTTGTAAGGCGTCTTGCATTGAAATAAATGCAGTTTAACTCATCAATCTTCCCTCGTTCCCTGCTGTGCACTGCCTGCTTTGTCTATTTAACTTGCTCTCTTTAACCTCTGTACAAGCTTCAAACTTCTTACCCCTTCTCGGGGCACAGCGCCAGGGGCTCAGGTTTGATTCCAGCCTTGGATGACTGCCTGTGTGGAGTTTGCACATTCTCCCCGTGTCTGTGTTTCTGACACAGTCCAAAAAATTGCAGGTTAGGTGGATTGGCCGTGCTAAATATGGGGTTACGGGGAGAGGATGGGTTCTCTTCGGAGGGTCGGTGCAAACTCAAAGAGCCGAATGGCCTCTTTTCCCACTGTAGGTATTCTATTGTTCTCTTTTATTTTACTACTGCTGAGGGTCCCAAACCCCTGCCAGACTAGTTTAAATCCTCCTGAATAGCTCTAGAAAATCTCCCCACCAGGATATTGGTCCCCCTCCAGTTCAGATGCTACTCTGCTCTTGTAAAGGTCACCTCTGCTCCAGAAGAGATCCTAATGATCCAAAAATCTGAATTCCTGCCCCCTAAACCAGCTCCTCAGTCATGCATTCACCTGCCCTATCCTCCTACTCCTATTCTCACTAGCACAAGTTATGATTAAAACATTGCATAAGAGGTAACACCTGTCTTTTTGCATTTATTTTATTAAAATCAAGTAATGTGGGCATTTCTAAATGGGCCAATATTTATTGCCTGTCCCTACATGCCCTTGAGAAGGTGGTGGTGTGTTGCCTTTTTGAACTGCTGCAGTCTACTTGCTGCAGATAGACCCACAATGCTGTTAGAGAGTTCCAGGATTTTGACTCAGCAACGCTGAATGAGCAGCGATATATTTCTGAATAAGGATGGTGCAGGAGAGCTTGCGGAAGGTGGTGTTCCCATGTATCTGCTGCCCTTGTTCTTCCAGATAGTAGTGGTCATGGATTTGGGAGATGTTGTCCAAGGAGTTTTGGTGAATTTCTGCAGTGCTTCTTGTAGTGTCAATGGTGGAGGGAAGGGATGCTTGTGGATGTTGCGCCAATCAAGCGGACTGCTTTGTCCTGAAAAGTGTCAAGCTTCTTGACTGTTTTGGAGTTGTAGTCAGGCAGAAGAATATTTCATCACACTCCTGACTTGTGCCCTCCAGATAGTGGGCAGACTATAGGGAGAAAGGAGGTGTGTTACTCACTGCAAGATTCCTAGTCTCTGACCTGCTTTTGTAGCCACAGAACATATGTGGCTAGTCTATTTTAGCTTCTGAACAATGGTCAATTCTCCCCAGGATGTTATTATTGGGGGATTCCATGATGGTAATGCCACTGAATATCAAGGAGCAATGGTTAGACTTTCTCTTGTCGGAGACGGCCGAGCCTAGCACTTATATGATATAAGTGTTGCTTGCCACTTGCCAGCCTTAGCATAGATAATGTCCAAGTTATGCTGCATTTGGGCATGCGCTGCTTCAGTATCTGATGAGTCATGAATGGTGCTGAACATCGTACTGTCATCAGTAAACATCTCAATTTCTGAAACAAAAAACAGAAATTGCCGGAAAGACTCAGCAGTATCTGAGGCAGTATCTGTGGGGTTCAGAATGGTGTTCTAAAGAAGGATCATTGGAATCGAAATGTTAACTCTGCTTTCTGTCCACCAATGCTGTCAGACCTGAGGAGTTTTTACAGCAACTTCTGCTTTTGTTTCTAATTTCCAGCATCCGTAGTTGTTTGGGTTTTTTAAAATCTCCATTTCTGACCTTATGATAGAGGGAATGTCATTGATGAAGTAATTGAAGTTGGTTGGGCCAAGGACACTACCCTGAGGAACTCCTGCAACAAATGTCTTGGTGCTGAAATGACTGACCTCCAACAACCACAACCATCTTCCTTTGTATGACACCTAGCCAGTGGTATGTTTTCGCCCGTCCCACTGACTCCAACTTTGCAAGAAATTGTCGATCCTACACTCCATCAATGCGGCCTTGATGTCAAGAGCAGTCACTCTCCTTTGTCCATGTTTGGCCCAAAATGAGAACAGGAGCTCAGTGATGCTGAGTAAAGGTCACTAAGCAGGTTATTGCTAAGCAAGTGCTACTTGATAGCACTGTTGATGACATTTTCCATCACTTTGCAGATGATCTAGGGTAGACTAATGGGGCTGTAACTGGCTGGGTTAGATTTGTCCTGCTTTTTGTGTACAGGACATAGCTGGGCAATTTTCCACATAATCAAGTAGAAGGAGACGTTTTGCAGAAGGCACCAATATGCCTTGCAAACATTTTTTGGCATTGAACGTGAGTGGTGTTCCCAACAAGTTGGCAGTTCAAATAGCAGCTAAATCTATAATTATGTGTTTGCATGTTTTCTTGGTTTTCGTTCCAAGATTAGGAGAAACCTGCCTTCAAGTCATGAACTGACACAATGATACCTCTGGCAACTGTACAAGTGATTAACAAGCCCTCTTTCTCACTTACTTCAGATGCCAAAGTAGCAGTTACAGTATTTTTCACTTCTTTATTCTTCCTACTTAACAAATAGTAATTCACATAAAGTTGCACGAAGGTACTGAAACTGTAATTAATATTTTCAGCATGACTCCTCTGCAATTTGGCAAAATTAAAAAAAATATAATTGACATCTACATGATAATTTAAAAATAATAGACATGCTGGATTTTGTATTTGGGTGATTTGGTTGAGGTAATATTTTACACTTCTGATATACAATATCAGCATGAAGCATTAACTCAAGCCTTCATTTTCCTGACAGCTTTAAGTATGAACATCTGTTTAATTGGACTTGTTAGCTACAATTCGTCATTGGACTTACTCACTATGCAAGTGCAGTAATGGACAATTATGCAAATAAATTAAAATGGAAAGTTGAGTGCAGTCAGTTCACTGCTTCAATGACGAGCATTGCTCTGCTTTTGTGGCACCAAACCCACATTTATTTTGTCTTTTGGGGAATGGTAGTCTTAGTGGTAGGCATGAATGCAACAAGCACCTTGCTCTAACTTGAGAGTTAGGGTGTTTCGAGCATTCTACATAGCAAAATGTTCAATGTTAGAACATTACTGAAGTGAAGCTTAAGATATGTGACTGCAGGGTGCCTCTTGATAGAGTTGACATGACTAGCAAACTCAGACAGGCATTTGTATATGATTGCACTTCAATCCAAACATCCATCTTCTGATACAACAGAAAGGAAAATAACATGCATTACCATGTATATGTACACTTGTACAAGGTGCCAACCATATACACAACTGTTCTGAAGCATTAGCAGTTGATTATTTCTATCTGTTTCTGCACAAGCATTGTATACATTGTTCTTAAATTGTGCTGCTCTCTTAATGGTTCACATCGAATTTCACTGGGAATGTCTTTAGTGTGTCATTCGTTGTTGCTGTGGATACGACTCCCCAAACAGGTGCTCTACTCCTGGCTCCAAATGGCAGGCAAGCCTCAGGTGGACAGAGGAAGTGCTTCGGTGATACCCTTAAGGCCTCACTGGCAAAGTGTGGCATTCTCACAAACAGCTGGGAATCACTGGTCCCAAGACAGTCCAAAGTGGAGGAGGAGCATCCGACAAGGCGTAGAGCACCTCGAGACTTGCTGCTGTGGGAAAAAGCGGAAGCCGGGGAAAACAGTGTAAGGAGCATGCTGCCACACGAATGCGCTACTCACTCCTTCCTACGACCACCACCTGCCTCAAGTGTAACGGAACCTGCGGTAGCTGCATCAGTCTGCATAGCTGCCTACGGACTCACTCTGAGAGTGGAAGAGATTCATCCTCATCTGCAAAGGACCGCCAATGAAAATGAATGAATGGTCATTGTTGCTATCCTATTTCTGTTGTTGGGTTGCTGTGGTCCTCTGCATCTGATGGTTGATGTGTATTCTGTGTAGGTGGTTCATTCACCTTTTCCCAGTCAGCTGCCTGCAGTTGAGTAACAGGCCTTGTAGTTGAGAAGCCATCTGGCTCTCCAGTACTCAATCCTGGCAATGGTTTAGCTGTCATGGTCAAAAATAAATTTGGCTTTCTGCCATTTCACCTTGATTTTAGCACTCACACTTGCTATTGCTTCTAGCTTCAGTAGTTTCATTTTTGTTATTGGAGCACAAATTTGCGTGTGGTGTGACATTAATCTTTGTACTGGATGACTTTTTATGCCTTCAGTATATGCGTTTGTCTATTCAAGGATTACCTGATATATATTTGTGTGGGATTTGCTCAACTTCTCCATGATTCCTTTGGCAATTTTCACTGCTCCCACAGATTTTTCATTTGACTCAGGATAGTGCGGAGATGATGTGTGGTGTTGAATTTCCCAATCTTCCATGAAATGACAAATTCATTACCTGTGAATGCAGGACTATTGTTGCTCATGACAATGTTGGGAATGCCATAATGGTATCTGATAATCTCAGCATTAAGTTATCAAAGTCAACTGGTCCATTTCCCAGCAGTTAGAATAGTAGTCAACTGTGACGAAGTAATCAGTTCCTTTCAGTGTGATCCATGGTGTGTCTGGGATGTTGTGTGTCATCAGTGCTTCTCTCGCTTTCTTAGCTTGGTACTCATTACAAACACTACACTGGCTGATGTAATCCTTGATTTTGTTGCTCATATTTGCCCAGCAGAGTCAACCTCTTGCCCTTCTCAGATTTGACTCAATTCCTTGGTAGCTTGTATGAATGTACTTTAGCATCTTTCCTCTAAACTCTTCTGGGATAACGACTCTATTTCCTTTGTACAAAATGCCAATCTGGCTGTCAATTTATCTTTGCGCACCTAATATGTTCCTATTGTAACATGTGTGTCTTTGACACTGTCCAGCCATTCTGTTATCACCACTTCTTGCTGGATATTTGCATTATGTTTGATGGTTTGCTTGATTTTCTGTTATATTAGTGTCACTGCAGGGTTGATGACTTCCAAAGCATGACAAGCTGCTCCTTCACACCAAATCTAGAAGATCACACTCTCTGTTGTAGAATTCTTCACTTTCTTCATCAGGAGGGCTGCTCTCGACAGCAAGTCTGCAACAGCCTTCCTTGCTACACATAGATGATATCTCAAACTGGAGTAACATTCTTTGCAGACGCTTTGGAGCAGATAGTAGTGGTTTGGCAAAAATGCTTTGAAGTGGCTCGTGGTCAGATCTGACTGTCACTTTGACTCTTCCAAACATTTATTAATGAAAACATTCACAAGCAAAGGAAATAGCTCAGCACTCTTTCTCAATCTGGGCATATCAACTTTCTATTTGTGCTGTGTTAGCACCCTGAATGCACACGCAACCATTGGACCTTGCTGCTTCAAGGGTTGCTTCAAGTATTGTCTTGTTGAGACAGTAGGGTAACCTCATCACTTATGTCCTAGTATTTCAGCACCAATATTTCTATTTCTTTTGCTTCAATTTTTTTTGAACATCGCATTTCCTTAGCTGTGAGGTGCTTTCTTTTGTATGATGTTTTTCACAATATTTCCAACCTACTGTTTGTCTATGATTGTTCTACTTTGTGTGCCTGGAGTATCTGTCAGTAATAATGCAATACCTAATCTGTTCAGCCATTAATATGCTCTAACTGTTGATTCACAATCTCAGCACTTTTGCACAGGTCAATTGTTCTCCTGAATACACATTTGTCTCCTCTGAGTTGATGTATTTTCACTTTTAGATTCCTTATTCCCAAAACAATCCTGTCTCTAATTATCTCATCCTATAAATGCACAAATTTACAGATTTCTCCAAGCTGAGTTCATGATGTTATGTACTGATTAATGGACTCTTTTCTTCGTTTTGTTCCCAGGCATAGAATACAAACCAATCATATGTAAGGTCTGCTTGGGCCTCAAAGTGTGTCTTCAAGGCTTTTCAAATTTCTGCTGTGTTTTTTCTGCTCTTCAGCGAGATTTAAGATGGAATACATCCTTCTAGTCATGATCAAAAAGTAGAGGTGTACTTGCTCTATAAATCTGTTGCTGTTGCGTAATCCTGCCATTGTTCATGGAAGAATTCTTGGATCTGCCCAAACATTTGAACAGGAGCTGGGAGGGCAAAAGCTGCAGCCATTTTCTCTTAGGCAGCGTTTCACTGCAACGTTTTTTCTTCTTTTTATCAGTGGCAGTTCACAACTCTGCAGCTGTGATTTTTTTCTTTCAGCTCTTAACACTTTGGACTTCTGACACTGTTTTGAGTGTACAACACCGCAGTGTGTTCAGCATCAGGGATTTACTTGATGTTGAGCTTAAGATAACTAACTACATGGTTCCTACCTACGTGGCACAGGTCGTATGACTACAGCAGACAAGGCAAACATTTGCACATAACTGCACTTCAATCTGAACAGAGGGGAGATGAAGCCAGTCAAAAAGATTAGAGATCAAAGACGAAGGAGCAGAATCAGAGGACCATAGAACATGTGATGGGACATAATGCTGGTGGACGTAATAGACGTAGGGTGGGATCTGAATTTGATTCTGACTTCCCAAACCAGCATTTTCCAGCATGAACAGCACTCTTGTCCTGATGGGCACAAAAATACACTTAATCTGCCTCCATAAAAAAAAAATCTACTTTTCTGAAAACATAACTTAGGATAGGACCTTGTGAGTTTACTGCATTACTTTCCTTCAGCAGTCGATTTTTTTCTGTTATAATCCTATTTGTTCTTTCCAACTTTTCCTTTTGTGGGCAAGGAACTGTGAGAGTCCGACTAGTTGGGTACCACAAGGAGACTGCACAGAAAATGGAACTAACCCAACTCCTTAGCTCTTTCAAAGGTTTCAGCTCTTTTATCACCACACTATCATCAAGCTGCTCAGAGGCGATACACACATTCAGAGTTGGAACTGCTAGCCTGAGATTCAGGTACTTTGCATTCACCTTTCTCTCGTTCTATCATTAACCTAATATCTAACCTCCATAGCTAACCTTTTGTTTTGTCTGTCAGGTTGAAGTGCTGGCTTGGGGAAAAAGGGGTATTTTGGTTCGTGATTTTTCTAGAGTTTGCATCATTGCCATTTCTAGAATTTTGTGAAGTACTTTTCATCAGTAATAAATAGTTATTCCTTTTTTATGTGATGATTTCAGTATCCGACACTTAACAGAATCATGTCGTGAGCCTTGTCGCACGATTTTCACTAAAAATAAAGAAATAAAAGAAATGTTGGAATAAAATGTACAGATAATATGAAGATGTCATTATTCACTTCAGTATATCCATGGACTGGAACACTACTTCAGCTGGAAAGCTTGCTTGAAAGTTGAATTTGTAATCTTGTTGAGAACCTACGTACCAGACAGAGCAGAGAGATTAACTTGAGACTGGTGAACCAATTTGGACTTATTAGTTTCGATTAGTAAATCTCCAGCAATAGCTTTTCTTCTCAATATCATACAATTATCTCAGGAATAGCCAGGAATCAATTCCAAACACCTTGCTTTTCTTCATCTAAATGCTGCCTCTTGGTGATGTCATCTGAATCAGTGAAGGTTTCAGATGTATGCTGACAATAGCCACCCTTTCTGTTCATTACTCTTTTCAAAATTTCAGGTATTGTTGAAGACAAACAGTAACTTATTCCAACTGGATGACAGATCATTTTCTTTTTTAACCATACCTTTGCTCCCTTGGTACTCAGTTTGAAAATTGGAAGCTTTCCTTCTTATGGTATATGGTCTTCAATGTGCTGAACAAATTCCTCCGTTAGCTGGAATATTTGTTCTGTTGGATTGCAGCCTTGATACAAAAGACTGACTCCCATTGATTAGATGTGTCCTTAAAACAGTCAACATGGCCTTGGAAGAAAATTAAACTCCTTCCATATTATCTTTCTCCGCATTCTGTTCTGGGAATGAAAGTAAACTTCACAGTCTTTGCAGATAAAACGTAAAAGTCAGTTTGGAGGACAATGTGCAATTTGATGCAGGCATTTTTAAGTCATAAACCAAGGAACTAATCTGGAGCAGAAAATATCTTTTCAAGAACCTTTCCCACTGTATTAGCATCAGCAAAATGCAAGGACAGGGCAGAAAGTGTCTTTCTGCAATCATGACTCTTAGTGTTGCTGTGGGTAAAGATTATGTGCCTGTTATGACATTACAGCAGGTAAAACCTCCATAGGCACAGTGTCACCTGGCATCAACTTAGGCACCGGAAAAGACAACAGCAGAAACTGCCCTGTTGACCCTGCAAAGTCCTCCTTATGAACATCTGGGGGTTAGTGCCAAAATTGGAAGAGCTGTCTCAGAGACGAGTTAAGCAACAGCCTGCATAATCATACTCACAGAATTATACCTTACAGACAATATCCCAGACACCACCATCACCATCCCTGGATATGTCCTGTCCCACCAGCAGGGCAGACTCAGCAGAGGTGGTGGAACAGTGGTATACAGTTGGGAGGGTGTCGCTCTAGGAGTCCTCAACATTAACTCCAAACCCTGTGAAGTCTCATGGCTTCAGGTTAAACATGGGCAAGGAAACCTCCTGCTGATTACCATATACCGTCCTCCCTCAGCTGATGAATCAGTACTCCTCAATGTTGAACAACGTTTAAAGGAAGCACTGAGAATGGCAAGGACACAAAATGTACTCTGGGTGGCGGATTTCAATGTCCACCACCAAGAGTGGCTCGGCAGCAGTACTACTGATCGAGCTGGTTGGGTTCTAAAGGTCATAGCTGCTGGACTGGGTCTGCGGCAGGTGGTGAGGGAACCAACAAGAGGGAAAAGCACGCTTGCATCTGTCCGTGACAGTATCAGTAAGAGCGACTACCACACAGTCCTTGTGGAAATAAAGTCCCACCTTCACATTGAAAATAACCTCCATCATGTTGTGTGGTACAAACACCATGCTAAATGGGACAGACATTGCACAGATCTAGCAACTCAAGACTGGGCATCCATGAGGCGCTGTGGGCCATCAACAGCAGCAGAATTGTACTCCAGCACATTCTGTAACCTCATGGCCTGGCATATCCCCTCTATTCAACCATTACCATCAAGCCAGGGGATCAACCCTGGTTCAATGGAGAGTGCAGGAGGGCATGCCAGGAGCAGCACCAGGCATACCTGAAGATGAGGTATCAACCTGATGAAGCCACAAAACAGGACTACTTGCACTCTAAATAGCGAAAGCAGCAAGTGATAGACAGAGCTAAGGGACCCACAACCAAAGGATCAGATCTAAGCTCTGCAGTCCTGCCACATCCAGTCATGAATGATGGTGGACAATTAAACAACTCACTGGAAAGGCGGCTCCACAAATATCCCCATCCTCATTGACGGAAGACCCGAACACATCAGTGCAAAAGATAAGGCATTCGTTGCAATCTTCAGCCATAAGTGCCAAGTGGACGATCCATCTCGGCCTCCTCCAGTAGTCCCCAGCACTACAGATACCACTCTTTAGCCAATTCGATTCACTTCACGTGATATCAAGTAAAGGTTGGAGATACTGGATACTGTAAAGGCTTTGGGCCCTGACAACATTCCAGCAATAGTACTGAAGACTTGTGCTCTAGAACTTGCTGCCAAGCTGTTCCAGTACAGTCACAACACCGGTATCTACGCGACAATGTAGAAAATTACCCAAGTATGTCCTGTACACAAAAAGCAGGACAAATCCAACCCGGCCAATTACCACCCCATCAGTCTACTCGTGATCATCAGTTAAGTGATGAAAGATGTCATAAACAGTGCTATCAAGCAGCATCTGCTCAGAAATAACCTGCTCAGTAACGTCCAGATTGGGTTCCTTCAGGGCCACTCAGCTCCTGACCTCATTACAGCTTTGTTTCAAACATGGACAAAAGAGCTGAATTCCAGATTGAGGTGAGCGTGACAGCCCTTGATATCAAGGCTGCACTCAATCGAGTGTGGCATTGAGGAGCTCTAGCAAAACTGGAATCAATGGGTATTGGGGGCAAGCTCTCCGGTGGTTGGAGTCATACCTGACACATAGGAAGATGGTCGTGATTGTTGGAGGTCAATCATCTCAGCTCCAGAACATCTCTGCAGGAATTCCTCAGGGTAGTGTCCTAGGCCCAACCATCCTCAGCTGCTTCATCAATGACGTTCCCTCCATCATAAGGTCAGAAGTGGGGATGTTCGCCATTGATTGCACAATGTCCAACATCATTCGTGACTCCTCAGATACTTAAGCAGTTCATGTTCAAATGCAAGAAGATCTGGACTATATCCAGGCTTGGGCTGACTAGTGGCAAGAAACATTCGCGCCACATAAGTGCCAGGCTATGACCATCATCAATAAGAGACAATCTAACCACCGTTCCTTGACATTCAATGGTGTTACTATCACTGAATCTCCCACAATCAACATCCTGGGGGTTATCATTGACTAGGAACTCAACTGGACTCCCCACATAAACACAGTGGCTACAACAGCAGGTCAGAAGCTCGGAACACTGTGGCGAGTAACTCACCTCCTGACTCCCCAAAGCCTGTCCAGCATCTACAAGGCATAAGTCAGGAGTGTGATGGAATACTCCCCACTTGCCTGGATGAGTGCAGCCTCAACAACACTCAAGAAGCTTGACACCATCCAGGACAAAACAGCTCACTTGATTGGCACTGCATCCACAAGCATCTACTCCATCCACCACCGACACTCAGTTGCAGCAGTGTGTACTACCTACAAGATGCACTGCAGAAATTCACCAAAGATCCTCAGACAGCACCTGCCAAACCCACAACCAATTCCATCTGGAATGACAGGGGCATCAGACATATGAGAACACCACCACCTCCAAGTTCCCCTCCAAGCCACTCACCATCCTGACTTGGAAATATATCACTGTTCCTTCACTGTCGCTGGGTCAAAATCTTGGAATTCCCTCCTTACTAGCATTGTAGGTCAACTTACAGCAGGAGGACTGCAGCGGTTCAAGAAGGAAGCTCACCACCACCTTCTCAAGGGCAACCAAGGATGGGTAAGAAATGCTGGCCAGCCAGCAATACCCACATCCCATAAATGAATAGAAAAAAAAATTCTCTTTGATTGTTCCATCGAGCAATGGTCTCTCCCACTCTAAGGGAAAGATAAATAAGGAAAACATGCTTCTGCACTACTGCCAAATGCAATTCTTCACTTTATCTGCTGGTGGTACACTACTTCCATGCATTCATCAATTTAGATACATTAAAAAAAAATCTTGTTCCCAAAAAATTCTGTTCCAGATCATAAATGTGCTGAATTTTAAATTGTTACAGATTATTTTTTGAATATATTTCAAACATAAACAATATTGCCTTATTGAGAAAACAGCAATGTTAGTATCTGATCCACCAACTGTGCCTCACTCAGATGAAGGAGAGGTGCCTGTAGAGATACTGCCTGAACAATCAACCCCTGTGGAAACAGAAATTATTAAGCAAAGGAAAGAAGGTTAAGGTTCTGCTTTAGAATGCTATTGTCAATGATAATTCAGTGCTACAGGCCGCAGGAGCCATGTGATGGCATTGTTGGCAACCTAAAGATTATCATTTTAAATGTGACCGTGATAAATTATGAAAGTAAGTTCAACCAATCTGGTCATTTATGGGCTAAAATCAGGAACAATGATCATGAGAGCTACCATATTGGTGTAAAAACCCAACTGGTCCAATGTTGTCCTTTGGGCAAGAAAACCTATCATGTGATTCTCGACCCAAAATAGATGGTTAACTTTTAATGCTCTCAGCTAGCAAGAGGGAATAAGTATAATCGTGTTGTCATAAGTGTCATGCGTATATCATTTAAAAAAAAAGTTTTATGCCACGAGAAAAAGACAATGGGCTAAATCTTTTCTGAAGAAGGGTCTAGACCTGAAATGTCAGCTTTCCTCCTCCTCTGATGCTGCTTGGTCTGCTCTGTTCATCCAGCTGTACACCTTGTTATCTCAGATTCTCCAGCATCGGCAGTCCCCACTATCTCTGGGCTAGATCTTATTTTTTTGGCTTGGTCTGAATTCCATCAAGGGTTTTGGATGATCTGAGGTCACCATCTGAGTCAGTGCCATCTCCAGAGGAATAGCCAGCAATGCCGTAAAAAGGTCAATGATCTTCTCCGCTCTGCCAGGGTAACAGCCAAACTTTTCTCTCTGCCAACTCGAGCACTCCATCTTTGCCACTGTACTCAATTTCCATCAAGACTTTGCTGTATGATTCTCACTACAAGCTGCAATACCTTCCATCACTTGATCCGCACCCTCCTCCTCCCACATCACTAACCCTGCATTTTCACTGGACTGCTTGTCAATCCATGAGACCACCTCACCCCTTTCTTCCAAATGCACCAGTGCCCATGCCACCCATTCTAATTTCACCTATTGCCCTCTTTCTCTCATTACAGGAGCTGACAGCCCATAATAGGGCAGGGAAAGCCTGTGCACGTAGAGGAGTGCCCAACATCAGGCTCTGCACCCCCTACAAGGACAGGACTTTAGTTCTCATGGAGAAGACTGCTCCTGCAATGCTTTCTCTCTCTTCTGTCTTGCAGGTTGTGCAAGCCTATCCTTGACCTTTGAGGTGAAATGTCCCACTCGACCAGAAACTCAATCCTCATCATCTGAGGATAAGATTAGAGGGGCCTAAGAGGAAGCATCAGCAAGGCCACCTCATGCACCCTCACCAGCCCAGATAGTGACATATTGATAGGAACCATTGTGATACAGAGTGAGTACACATAATCCACTGAACACCTCACAGTAACAGCTCCATAGCTGGCTAATATGAAAACAACCCAGGCCACTGGGACTCCAGAGGACTGATAGAGACCAATCACTTGTTAAGACCAGGCAGGAGATGATCCTGCAGCATAGGCAATCAGGAAATTCAAACGGACAGTGGGGAGGGGCTGCAGCAGCAGTTGACAGGTATATGGGACACAATGGCCCTCCTTGTCCGGAAGCTGTATCAGTGTACTGGGTCAGGTGACCGTTGACCTCCATGGACAGGTTGGTAGATGCCATGGGGACTCTGACACAGCACCCTCAGGGGCTGCCAGTGAGTCAGCCACATCTGCACTCCAAAACCCAACGACTGATCTTCAGGACCCAGGCACGGTGACAGGGGTATAGGGTATCTTGACCCAGGTCCAGGTGTCCCCTCTTTACAAGGAGACTGGGTGGGGCAAGGAAGTATCTTTCTGGAGGAGGGACCACACATACAGCTCCCATGGTGATTTCCTGTCAGGAAACAGCAGTGGAGGCCAGGTCCCCCATCTCCACGCTACCTGCCTCCCTCCAACTCTTTGAGGTTCAAGCTGAGGTGGGTCAACTCGTTTCTGGCAGGAAAATTCTCAGCATGTTTGGTCCATCTAGACACAAACATCCAAGGGCTATCTGACTAAACCTCAAGGGCCTGTGGGCTCCAAATCAGAGCAGTCTCCTTTCACCCCAGCACAGAAACAGAAATTACACTTAGATGCAGTGGGAAGTAGAAAAAGAAAACCTACTGGTAGCAAGGATGGAGAAGGCTTTCTTGTTAATCAAACGTTATACGTAATTGTTAAGGATTTGAGCTTCCCTGTGTTTGCGTCTCCGATGCCCATTTCCAGTGGTGCTCCATGATGCTGGGCCTGTCACCTGGCACCTCATCAGGTCAAAGATCTGAGGAGAACAGGCATCAAAATGAAGACAGCCAAATAGATAATGAACCAATTCTTTCTTTGGCTGCCTGTCAGATCTTACTCGAAACTTATTGAAAATTCCAGGGCCAGGGGCCAAAGGCCATGGGAGATGAAAACCTTTCAAGTAGCTGTGGTACACAGAATTGTCTTTTTGTAAAATGTGACCCTGACTTAACAGCTCTTCTCCCCCAGGACCTGACATATCTGGGTTGGACCTGACAGCGCTTTAATCTTGGGGCTGGACCACACCCCCAACCCACAAATCTGGAGGACCAGACTCCCTTTTTCCCAAGATTCAACATGCCTCCATCAAACAACACCCTCCTGACTAACTTGGAGACCTAACATAACTCCTCCCCTGCAGTTGGCCATGACACACCTATCTTGCTGTCGGATTTGAATCCCTACCCTCTCCCCTCCATTCACACCCTCAGAGACCTGACACCAAGATCCCCATCCTACACTGAAACCAATATCTCCCACACGCCCTGACCAATCCTAAACTCTCTATCATTTACCTGGCACCCTAACCTCCTACAAATTTGGTATGCCACCCACCTGGTACCCAACTAAACAGGTATCATACCTACCTTCCCAACTAGCAGCCTGCCTCCAAGCACCCTAACCTCACACTTACATTACGTACTGACAGCAGTCATCAAACTGGTTGTCTGAGGTGCTGGACCTTTAAATTTCGAAATACGACAACTCACTGCTGTGAAAAGAGGTAAAGGTTTGCCGTCCCCCTGACAGTTCAATGTGACAAGAGATCTGTCAGAATGGAGGTATGGCCCAGATTGGAATTTCCTGTAAGAAACATGGAGCTCATACATTATGTAAAAAAGGAGCAGAGTGGCAACCTGTGTCAGAGTGTCACATCTCAGAAAATGTCCCTATCTGTTTCACCTTAAAGTGAATGCAATTTTAGGAGCAGTCTAAGACAGTCTGCCCCCAAAGACCTTTAGACATCAAACAGGACATTGAAATTCACTGGGGAGCTGCAGCAGTGAACCAAGCTGATACAAATGTCAAACATATTCCACTGATTTGAGTTTTGTTCCTTTCTAATACCACCATAGTATTTCATCTGGAGGCCATCTGTGGGCTGACATTTTGGGAGAGGGATTGGAACCCATGGTTACTCATTGAAATAATCAGTACTAACTGTAAGAACAACAACTGAAACAGGAGCAAGCCATTCAGTCTCTCATGTCTGTTCTTGTAACTCAAAATCTAATTCCAAGTCTAGTAGAAACAATGTAGAAAAACAACAAACACTTTGGATGGATTAAAGCTAATTCTTCACGGGGTTTCTGTACCTCCACCCCTCCCATACAAGCAAATACCAATTATTTTCTTGCATGTAACGTTCAATCAGCTGACATGTTATTAATGCCATTCCTTGGCCAACCGAGAAGTTGGCCCAACTTAATGGCTCGCAAGAGCATTTCTCCTCCGCCAACACCTAGTCAACCCCAAAGACTTGAACCAGCAGCTGAGAGCCTTCAGGGAAAGCCAGAGTGCAAACAGATGTTTGAAATTTCCAACCACCTCCCTTCCACAAATTTCTAGTACTGTAACATTATAATTAATGGATTACCCAAATGCATCATTGCAATGAACCTTGTTGACGAGAACTGAAATCCTGCAGGATACAGGAGGGATTAGGGGAGTGGGGCGTGCGGTCTGCAGGTACTGGATTAAGAATAGGTCCTAACCTAAATGTAACAAGTACATTGTTGCCCTCCAACAATATCTGCAATTATGAATTTTCACTGCTGTCTTAACTTCTCAAAGCAATGAATAAACACCTGCTTCAGTTATTGTTCTTACCGTTAGTACTGATTATTCAGATCTGTATTGATCCAGCAGCTGCTATGCACTAATATGTCAAGCCATTACCATTTCCAGACCAAAACTGACTTGTTAATCTTTTGAGGGATTTAATTCCTTTTGTGCCTCCATTCCCCACAAAATAAATGAATAATAATACTGCCAAGATAAATAACTACATACAAAACATTACTCTGGAAGACCTGAAAAAGTTGAGCACTTTTAAAATCAATCATATCTGAAAACAAAGCCTCTCACTGCTGTTAAGTTAATATAGTTTTAAATCTTGCCCAAACAAAAAAAAAAAGTAGCAACAAAGAGACACTGTAATGGAAGGTAGTCTTCTACCAAATAAGTTAGGAGCAGCTGGGAAGGTTGGGAGGTTGATGGATATTTCCCGGAGATGGGAAAATCATACTTTTTTTTATGGCTTAGTGTGGTTGTTGCTTAACAGCTAAAACACAGAGACAGCTCTGCTTCAAATTAATCTGGAGCTAGATTCCAGTCTAATAAACACAGCAAGCATTTCACATGAGTTATAACCTGATTATACTAACTGGCACTCGGGCACACATCTGGTCTTTGTTACACACATTTTTTCCCCTTCTTTCTGGGTCCATCAGGGGCCTTGTTTCAAGCACACGCCTTGTGCTCCCTGCCATACCTCAGTCGAGGAGAAAAACTACGTGTAGGAAGTAAATTAGGACCATATTGATCCGTGACCCTCATTCAAACAGTGACTGAGCAAATCCCACATTTAGAATGACAGCAATATTAAATAGGGCTTAGTTTATGTACATTTTTACTGAGAAGGTTGGCAGATGAAAAAAAAATTAAACTGGAACTTGAACCCACTGCTGCAGCTCAAGGCAGTCTATTCAAACGCTCTGGTACACTTACATTCTGGATTAAATGAACACTGCGATATTTGTTTTAAATTGAAACTAAAGAGAGACAGATTGTCTTGCAGAATGTAGCTAACTGTACACAGTATTATTTCAGAGTATGAATTATTATTAACAATATTATTTCCATCCTCACATGTTTCAACCTGCTGACCTGACTTATCATTAAACAATCGGGTCACAGACTGTAGATAATATACGTTCAACAAGGATTACGGACAGAGAACACATTTCAAATGCTACAGGCACAACAGAGTCACATTATTTTCCTGTTAACAAAAGTAGGCCTTTCCATGTTAGCTTTATAAAGATCATATGACAAAATCATTCATTTGTATCCAGTTTTGTACCAAGCAAGATGGCTTTCTCTGATTAATAACATTTACGGAACAGAATTCCAAGAGTTGCTAGATGGCGATATTCAATTGTGTCCACTCGTAGGGGAAGGGCATAGTGCAACGTTTCCAATAGGTCACTTAGGACAGTTTGAGGGTCACTGATGTTTAAAGGTTATAGGCAGTGAGTGAGAAGTGAGACAAAAGCATGGTAGTAGTATTGCACACACGCACAGCTTTACTATTGGGAAGGCACCTGAACTATGCAGATTCTGTTTAAGAGATCAGTGACAAGTCAAAAGCAGTTGGATGCCTCTGTGCAGTTAGAACTCAGGGAGAAGTTCAAGGAATTTGTAAGCAGCAAAGAAGTGAAATCAGGACTCAGAAGGAATCCTGACGAGTTGAGAAAATGGCTCTGAGTTGAAGTTGTTGCCCAGAAGAAGCCTTCAAGCATTAACACTTCAATGTAGCTGTGAGACTGGAGGGGATGGGGTTGAAAAGCTCACAAGCAGTATTTGCTTGATGGAATGGAGTGAGATTGGAGCTTAGGGAAAAAAAAAATCGGGGTAAGACTGGCTTGGTGAAGAGCTGGAATTTTACCCATGAGTGTCAAACAGCAGCTTTGCAGGAACAAAAACAAAGTTGCTGGAAAAACTCAGCAGGTCTGGCAGCATCCGTGGAGAAGAAAACAGAGTTAATGTTTTGGGTTCGGTGACCCTTCCTCAGAACAGCAGTTTTGCAGTCCAGAAGAGTGTAGATCCAGGAAAGAAGGAACACTTATCAGAAGAAGAGCTGTATTGTGGCAGTCCATGAAGAAACTTTAGGGAGAGTTTCAAGGTCAGATTGGCAAAAGTGAAGAATTGTGACACCTCCTGATGTTTATTGAGGTTTGATGCCCATATGTCATTGACATCCAAGAGAAATTGCTTAAAAACAAATGGCTGGATGCGATGTCCACTGTGGGGTGTCAATTGCAGTCTGTCACCCATGTTTACCACATAATAATTCTAGGTGTTAGAAACATAAATTTGCACTGTAGACTGTATTACTGTTCTAACTTTGTAGGAAAGAGTTTATTCATGTATGTTCAATACTATGGAATCTTGTGGCTTTATCTCTGAGTAAGTCTCAGGATTCTCACACTTTGTCTATTTTGTAAGTAAAAATTACTGGTCCCTAATCAGATTATAACACGAGATTGGTGGCCTAGTCCAGTACTGTAAAAGAAACACATTAAAACTGGATCTATAACTTCAAAGAACCTCTTCCCTCCAACAATCTCATCATTGTCACATTTCACTAAATTTCACAATTATTTTCATACTGATAATTTATTCCATTGAAAAGACAAAAAGGGCATATCATCAAAAGTCACTATTCCAAATTTAAAACTGTGCAACATTCACACCAGTTCCGTGACCACAAAGCTGTTCAGTTTAAATAAATTCCTTTAATCTTTCCTGAATTGTCATGCATGATGGAGTCACAATGTTATGACATTATGTGCAAGATTTGCAAACTTTTGGTTTTGGGATTTTAGTAACTTATATGCTTTTACTTAAAAATGATGAAGGGCAAATTCAGAGTCTGCATCGAAGTATCCTTACAGTTAACATAATACTGAAAGTGATAGTGTTGCAATGCACCAAGCCTGAGGCAAGAAAAAAATATTGCAATGCAGACCAGCAAAGGGTCACAAGTTTAAGCCACAACGTTGGCTGCACTACTAATTCATTTACATAATAGTCTCTACTTAGCAAGAATGATAAAATCAGGGCTGCATTCACAAATGAGCTGAGCACAACTATAGTGAGGGTGGAAGGACTAAATTCTTCAATTTAAATTTTTCCATAGGTTCAATGTGCTTGGGAAATATACAAAGCAATAGGCTTGCATGGCAATTTTCTGGAGGTGTAAAACTGGGCAAAATAACAATTTTAAAGGCCTGTTACTCGTCATTAAACAGCAGCACTTCTATTTTCATTTTACACTCTGCAATTTTGAAAGCGATGGTTGCAAACTAAAATAAAGTTTTGCATTTATCTAGTGTTCCTCCTGACTGCTAGGTATCTCAAAGTACTTTACAGTTAATGATGCATTTTAAACATATAATCAATGCCAGAATGCATGAAATATGGAAGACAGTTGGCACACAATAAACTCTCACAAACAGCAATATGATAATGACCAGATAATCATTTTTCTGATGTTGATTGGGAGATAAATGTTAACCAGAACACTGACATATTCTGCTTCAAACACAGAAATGCAGCAGGTCTGGTAGCAGCTGTGGAGAGAAAGAGAGTTAATGTTGCATCCAATGTAACTCTGAGTTCTGAAGATGCCAGACTTGTTCAGTTTCCCCTGCATTTTCCGTGTTTGTTTCAGACTTCCAGCATCTGCAGTATTTAGTTTTATTTGACATATTGTGCTCATTTACGCTTTAACCCCAGAGTCCAATACCCCAGATGCCTCTTGCCATCTGCAGTATTTAGTATGATTCATTGCTAGGCACATTGTAAAGGGAGAAAGGAACATTGGAGCAGCCTTCAAGTCTGCTCTACCATTCTTAATCATCAGTATTCATTAACTCCAATACCACATTCTTGCACTGTTCCCAAATCCATTGATGTCTTTAGCAACTAGAAACACGTCAAACTCTGGGTCGAACTTTACGGGCGTCTGAATGACGTGGGAAGAGTCATGCAGTAAGGGTCATCTCAACGTTAGTGGCATCTTTCACCATCTTTTAGGCTTTTCACAAGTGTCATGGTGAGATTCATGCTAGGCAGGAACAAGTGGCAATTGATGGTGATTACCGCTTGTTAATGTCTTGTTAACTGCGCAAGTCACCTCAATAATATTCAGCCTCACATCTTATCAAAACTTCTTTTGTTCATTCACAAGATGAGACTATTGCTGATTGGGCCATCATTTACAGCCCATCCCTAATTGCCCAGATGGCAGTTAAGAGTCAATGACATTGTTGTGGCTCTAGAGTCACATGTCAATCAGTCCAGGTACGGATGACAGTTTGCTTCCCTAAAGGACATTGGTGAACCAAAAGGGTTTTCCCAACAATTGACAATGGATTTGTGGTCATCATTAGACTCTTAATTCCAGATTTTTATTGAATTCATATTCTACCTTTGGCTATATCAGGATTCGAATCTGGGTCCCCAGATCGTTACCTGAGTCTCTGGATTAACAGTCCAGCAACGATAACACTTTGCCATCGCCTCCCCTAAAATTTGACAAACAAGTGCTCGATGTCAAGAAAACTTGACTAGGAAACTAAAGTGAGCATCTGGTGGATTCAGATCATCACTTTCTCTGACTGGCCTCCATATAGTTAGCCTTTGGTCAGGGGTTCCCATCAGAGTTGTCAAGGGCAACTTCTGATACCAGTCCAGGCTTGCTCAGGCCAGTCAGTGTCAGGGTCCTCTCCTCATAAGGGATGGGGAACAGAATATTGGGCAGCATACCAGCCACCTTGTCTCTTTTTGCCCAAATGTTGACTGCTTCCTTCACAGAAGATAAAAGTTGTAGGTGCGGAAGTATCCCTAGTTGTTTCTCCGATCAACTCCACCAACAATTCCTTAAAAAAAAAACCGTGTCAGGTCTGTCAATGATGCCCAAGCAGACAACTATCTTCTAAATAAACAGGAATTATATATTTTATGAAAGATTCTAGCGTTTTCCCCACTACTGACTGATGTCAGGCTAATTGGTCTGTAGTTCTCCGTTTTCTCCCTCCCTCCTTTCTTAAACGGTGGGATTATATTTGAAACCTTTCAATCAGTGTTGCAGAATTAACAGAATGTTGAAAGATGATCACCAATGTATCCACTACCTATGAAGTCATTCCTTTCAACACTCTCGAGTGGAGGTCATCAGGTCACAGGGATTTGTCAACTTTTCGTCCCGTTAATTTCTCAAACACTACTTTTTTAAAAACTAATACTAATTTCTATCCATAGGTCTTATTTATTTCAAGGAGAACTTCTTCTGTCTTCTGCTGTGAAGCCAGGTACTTATTCAGTTTCTGTGCCATTTCTCTATGTTAAACTGTAAATTCTCCTGTCTCCCTGGCTGCAGCGGATTTAAATGTGTTTCACATTTGTAAACAAGTTTTTACAAAGCATTTTTGTTTCTTGCTGTTTTACATTTTTATTCCATTCTCTTTCTTCAGCAATTTCTTGATCCTCGTTTGCTGAATTCTAAAATTCTCTCATTTGTCAGGTTCTCAGCTTTTCATGTCAATGTAAGTTTCCTTCTTTGATCTAATGCCATCTCCAAATTCCCTTGTCAATCGCAGCTGTCTCACTTTTTTTTGACCTATGTCACCAGTCTCTCTCTGGATCAAAAACCTAGCAATCTCTCCACAACAGCAGTTTGGGATTACCTACACAAAATGGACGACAATGGTTCAAGAAGGCAACTCATCACCACCTTCTCCAGGGAAATTAGGGCTGGGCAATGTCAGCCAGCCCGGGAGTGACAACCACATTCCACTAATGAATAAAAAAAACTTTTTAGATTTAAGACACTGGTTTCAGATTAAATTTGATCTTTTTCAAACTTCGTAGAAAATTCTTTCATACTATGATTATATTTCCCTAAAGGTTTTTACGCAACAAGTTTATTATTAGTCTTATTCATTGTATAATACTAGATCTAAAATAACCTGTGGCCCATTAATTCCTCATCATATTGCTCCAGAAAATTATCTCAAACACATCACGGGAAATTTCCCTCTGCAGCTTTGGTTTACCCAATCTATATGTACATTGAAGTCACCCATGATCACTGCATTTCCGTGCTACTTGCATCTCTAATTTCCCAAGATATAGCATGTGCTACATTAACATTATTATTTCACGGCCTACACATTACGCCACCACCAATTGCTGTTCCATGGTATGTCTTAGCTCCACCTAACCTGCATATCTTTGGACTGTGGGAGGAAACCGGAGTACCCGGAGGAAACTCACACAGACATGGGGAATATGTGCCAAGCTCCACACAGACGTTCGCCCAAGGCTTGAATTGAGCCTGGGTCCCTGGTGCTGATGATCTACCTAAAACTCCACTTGAGGTCCCCAGCATCTCAGATGACAGTCTTCAGTCAATTCAATTCACTCCATGTGGTAACTTAAAATAGCTGAAGGCATTGGATACTGCAAAAGCTATGGGCCCTGATTACATTCTGGAAATACTATTGATTATTTAAGCTCTAGAACTGGCCATGCCTCTAACCAATTGGAAAATTGTCCAGATATGGTCTATGCACAAAAAAGGGCAAATTCAACCTGGCCAATGATTGCCTCACTTAATAAGCACCTCATCTAATACCTTCTACATTCACTCCCTCCTCCACTGATGTACAATGGCAGCAGCGTGTACCATCTACAAGAAGCAACGTAACAGTTCACCGGGGCTTCTTCAACCGTTGCTTCCACACCTGCAAACTCTACACCTAGAAGAATAAAAGGTAGAAGATGCAACTTCCTTTCGAAAACAACACCATCCCAACTTGGTAATATATCACTTCTCCTTCACTGTCGCTGTGTCAGAATTGTGGAACTCTCTACCTAACAGCACTTTAAGAGTGTCTACATCCTAAGGACTATAGCAGTTCAAGAAGCCAATTTACCATCACCTTCTTCAGGGCAATTAGGGAAGGGCAATATAAGCTGACCTTGTGTTAGAACCCTCACTGATTTTTCTTTATGTTTATCATTTTTAGTTATGGAGCTGTGAACTGTGAGCTGACAGCTGACAGCTGAAGGTCACCTTCGGACTGTGAACAGCAACGTGTTATGTTGAAAGAAAACAGAACAAACAAACTGATATTTCTTTGAGGCTAGTCCTGGAGATTAATTACAGGTTGATTGTTGTTCAAAGGATTCTGTTAGTGTTTCAACTTCAGAAAGGCATCATGTTCAAACAGATGGGAGATATTTGAATATTAACTGGGCGTCACAGGGAGCTATGGTGCTAATTCGGCTCACAAAGAAAATGCTCGAGAAAAAAAACAGGAAGAGAAACTAAAGTTTGCACTGGTTTTGAAATGTGTGTTTTTATCAGAAGGAGTGTGGCTGCCAAAGTTATCCTCTCATTACCAACGTACCAGAAGCTCAGTGGATAGAATCTCAGGTTTTAAGAGTTAAATGAATATTCCTTGGAGCCTACTGGAATCTATTTGCATTGACAGTGGCTTCAGAAACCGAGCAAGATACAACCCCATTTGCCGGTGATGTTATGGATTCTGGAAACAGCTTAAGTAAAATGGTCAGTTATATATCTTGTATTTTTCTTTTGATTTATCTCTTAACCATGTCAGTTTGTCTGTCTTTGCATGAGCAGGGGCTAGAATCAAAAAAGGTTGGATTTAGATCATACACTTTAATTAGTTTACCTTGCTGTTTAACTTTGCTCAGCCAAAGCTACTGTATTACTAATGAATTGTTAGTTCTTTTATTTAAACTATAAACCTGGTGTTCTATATCAATTATTCACAAAGTCTATTTATGGTTATTCACCAAGCCTGGATAGGAACCATTGGGGTGGATTTCGAGGGTCTTTGTATGTCTTCGTGTTTTATTGTGTTGCAATACAGGGATACGGAGGCTTATGTGATTTGGCTATTTGTCTTCATGTAGTAACACCAGTTAGTGACACCCACGTCACATGAATGAATTAAAAAAAAAAGATTTTCAGGTCAGTTGTACCTGGGAGAAAACGCACATGAAACTCAAGTGGAATCGAAATTTCCATGTGAGACTGCTCATCTTTATGTATGTGTTTGCCCTTCATTTATATATGGCATGGATCCAATGGAATGTTTCTTTCCCCCAGCGTCAGGACAATAGTACAAAGCATCTGATCAGGTTGAACAGTCATGGCATATGACTGTTATCGAAACTAGGGATTGATATTCTACTTGATCTATCTTTGGGAATCAGTTGCTACAAGACCAGAAGGAATTTTGCGTATTCTTTGAGTCTGTCATGAGCAGACTGCAGCAACTTGAGGGCAATGCACAATAGTGTGCCTCTGATGTCACTGGAGCTCCATGTAAAGGGTTTACATTTATATACAAGTAGATTATCATGGAGTGCATGTTTTTCCCCACAATCATCTACAGGAGGGCACCAAAGAACCACAGGAGCACGACTAAGTGAAGATTAGTACTGAGCGAGGAAAAGACAATGCAATAAAATCCAATTAACAAGCACACAGGCTCAATGAAGTATACCTGAGGAGTTTTAAATAACTCACGGTTAAGAAAGGTCATCTGGGTAACAACAGATCAACACCCAGAATTCACTGTCAAGAGTAATAACTTGATAAGGCTATAAGAAGATGAAATATCGGAGGGCCCACATTGGGATGGAGAATCTAGGAGAGTCAGAGACCGCTGACCTTAAGATAGTGGGTCAGAGTGGCAGAGGTTGTAAACCAAATGGTTGGCATCAAGAGAGAAAGTCAGGGAGCTGCATAGGCCATGAAAGGTTTCTAGGTTTGGGAGCTAGAGTGAGAGTCTGTGATTGGCTGAGGGTCTGTAAGTGGCAGAGACCTGCAGGGTTGGGAGCAAGAGATGGATATTCACTTGTGTTGCCTTAGTCTCCAGGGCTATGGGCCAAGAGCTGGAAGATGGGACTAATGTACTTAGATCTTTGTTGTCCACATGGACACAATGGACTGAATGGCATTCTTCATAGCCATGAGTCTAGGAATCTATGAAGATAGGTCAAAGAGTAGCAGATACTGCTCCAAAATACTGACTCCATGTCAGGCCAGGCACAAATTGACTTTAAAACAAAATTTGCGATGCTATGTATAAATAAGGGCCCATTAACCAACAACATTAAAGTGGAACATCTTCATCTTATTAGTTCAGTTGCAAAAATAGGCAGAGATAGCAGGAACTGCAGATGCTGGAGAATCTGAGATGACAAGGTGCAGAGCTGGATGAACACAGCAGGCCAAGCAGCATCAGAGGAGCAGGAAGGCTGACGTTTCGGGCCTAGACCCTTCTTCAGAAAATAGGCAATTGTATTTCAGCAAAAAAATTCTGTTGCATATTGCTGCGGTGAGAGATCTTCATGTACCTCATAAAACTAATCTTAAAGATTTTAGTAGAAAGAGATGGTAGTCACAAAGAAAGCATCTCAGGAAATAATGGGCACGCAGTCAAGGATTTTCTGCCTATTCCTTGGGAATGTCAAATTACAAAATCAGTCTTGCAGACAGAAAACTAAGCTGTCCAGAAGGAAAATTTACAAGTTGGCTTGTAAACCATCTTTATCACTAAGACAAAACCATTAAAAAAAAAAGATTCCTTGCATGGTCCAGCACAACCCAGTTGGGCCACATGATAATTTGTGACCTCTGGTACAAACAGCCCTAATATTTTGTGACCCTATCCGGTCAACCTATTCCAGGCATAACATCATCTAGAAATGCAAAAATGTATTCAATTATTTCTTCTCATTACTGTATCTCTTTTCCTTTCAGAAAATAATGTGACAATGGTGTCAAAATTCTATTTCTGTTCAATTATTGCTATGCTTTGGCCCAGTTCCATGTCCTCCTCAACTGCCCTCTCAAGGTCATCGAGCTCCTTAGTATTTGATTAATCAGCTTGTCCAGCATTTCCTTTTTGAGATGGAATTCTAACAGGGAGTGAACCCAATTTGTAATGTAAATTTCTTCAAATCTGTCCAATCACCTAGATTGAAGACAGATTGTTATGCATGGTAGGCTTCTGATGCAATTCCCACCTAAAAGACAGCCATTGCTGGAAGGATGGTAAGTTCTGGCAGTGCTGCAGGAAATGTACTGAAGTACAAGAAGAAAAGCAAAAATCCCAGAATTTTTTAAAGTGCCCCAAACTCCCACTTTGCCAAGCCCAGCACTATCAGCAGTATATGGGACTTATTGGAAGGAGAGGAAGCAATTACTCCAAAGTGCGACCTTAAATCCTTGCTGTTTGCTTGCCAGTGTTTACAACCTCCTTCCAAAATACAGGAACATTGTCAAATGCAGTAGACTGGCAGGAGATGCTTCTGGAAGTGAGTTCATCACTGATTTTCATGTGGGATGTGAGGAAGGAGCAGCCAACAATACTCCTCCTGGGACAGGCAGGTATAAACGCAGTGGTGGCTCATTGTTTAAATTTCCTTTCATTTTTGACCATGATCACTAAGGAGAATTTTCTCCATGCTGTTCTGAGCCAACCATGTATGACATAACTCTCAAGTTTTGACAATGAATACAACTGTACTGTGAAATATGTAGAAAATATCAAGTAATAAGAGTACAGGCTCCCAACAAATCACATACCTCCATTGCTCAGATTTCTCATTCTCATCCTTCCCACAATCATAATCTGCAACAGTTTCAAGACTCATTATAATACAGATCCTTCAACTCCGATCTTCACTATCTGTAGTAGTCCTCCTCCCATTAAGCCTGGATCTTTCCCCTAGCACTAGCCCCACTTCTGCTGCTCACTGTTAAATCATGCAATCCATTTCAGGCTCAGATTTCACCAGTTGTTCCTTTGCCTCCTAGATCAGAGTTATGATGTATTTTTTTCACCCTTTTTAAATATAATAGCAGGCATATTAAATAAACAAAAAGAAAACATATCACAATTTGTATTGTCATAATTGTACCTAATTTAAAAATATACGCACAGTGTATTCAAAACAAAGATGACTGTTACCTTGCACAAATAAACCTATTTCAATATTTAATTCACTAAAAGTTGGTTGTTTTGGTTTGTAAGGTAATTATTGGGGCAGAAATTCTTTTAAAATAACTTGATATAGGGAACAAACAAGTTACATATATTTAGTGAAAATAATCTATTATTTTTAATATTCAGTGTAAAATTTTAAAAATGTTATATGTGTGCAACACCAGAATGAACAAAATTTTATAATTTATATTTATTGGTCAATTCAAAAACTATATAACAATTTGAGATATTTACATTGGTCACCTTTTCAGAATTTATTCTTATATGAATAGATTCTGTTCACTGCAGTCTGTTATACTACACAATTCTATCTGAATTGTGGTAACGTGTGCATTCATGTATCATTATTCACATGTTTACCAAAGACCAGTTGTCATGCTCACAACCTGACTATCACCATACTAGGTCACACACAACCCATTATTATCATCTGCTGTTAGAGTATTTCAAACAAATTTTGATCCTTTTGGTGGGTTAATGTACAGGCATTAAATGATGAAAACTTTATCTTGAAACACTGCTCCAAACCTAGGGCGATTAACATGCAATTCCTTAGTAAAACTGTGCCACTCAAAATACATAGAACTGGATGGACACTGACCTGCTGTTTGAGTTGCTGTACCAATCTATCTTTCTCCCTCTTTAGTGATGCTACCTCCTCCTGTGTCTTCTTCTTCTTGGATGAAGAGAGTTCCAGTAGAGCAATGTTAGCATCTTTTTCACTGATGGCTGCCAGCAGTGCTTCTTGCCTGAGAGGTAACCAGAAATAAAATAAATAATCCAAAACCACACACCCCTTTAGGCATTAACACTAACTTTTCAAAATAAATTATAGTGGCCAATAATTATAAACATTTCTATTTTTCTATCATTATAAGCATAGTCTTGATTTTTAAACAAATTGCCTTGCTACTGACACTAAGGGTAAGTGTCAAAGCCACCGCAAAAATGCTCTTCAATTCTATTTTTAAAAACAGAAATACCATTGCAACAAAGTTTTTATTTAATGATGAACTCACTATTTGAGTGACATTCTCCTTATAAACCTTTGACAAACATTGATGGAATGAAATAAATATCGCAAAATCTTTTCCCTGTATGACATTATTATTGTACTTTTTTTGTACATCATGTTCTTACAATAAAATGATGCACAACTGTTTAGCTCTTCTCTCTCAAGCATAAATACTTTGAAACTTCTATACCAACTGCAAAATATTATAACCAAAATGACAAGTCAACTCTCATATTCACCTACCCCCACCACCTCCATCTTGATCTGTGTCAAATGGATTGCTTATTCACTTTTTCGTGATTTCTAGGTTGCAAACCAATTTGCTATTTGTGAAAGTTTGAAGAATTGGTGGGTAGATTTTCTTCAATAACTCAGCATAGTATGCTACGATACTGAGTAATATTACTAATATTGACCACTTGCCAAGAAATAAGAAAACAAAGAAACCCAGGCTGTTTAAATAAACTTACATGCTACGTGTTGCTAAATCATGAAGCACATATGAGTCGCATGGAAAAAGACATTCTTGCAACAGAAGACTCTGCTATCTCAGGGCTATCATACCAAAGTAATAACCAATTTAGGAACACCAACTTGTGACCTTCAACTGAGATGTTCGTATGGTCAGCACAACCATTATTATATTATGGTACAAAGCAGTGGTCAAACCTTGTATGAACTATGCTTTTGTCTACATCTTCGTAATCTATATCTATTTATCCAAAAAGGTACAAATAAAACATTTGCACACTTTTCCTGTCTGACACACTACACTTTCTGTATCACGTTTAATATCGAGAAAAATCACAGGCAAATATTCAATGCACATCTGTAGCTCATTGGTTCAAGTTTCATATTCATGAAACAAGTAGTAAATGTAACAAATAGAGAATGTAGCAATCAGCAAGTAAACAAACTACTAAGAAAATCAAAAGATTGTAAATCAAAAGATTGTAAATCAAAAATGGGCTCTTGGCATCAACTAGGGCAGAATGGTGGCTCAGTAGTTAGCACTGCTGTCTCAGCGCCAGGAACCCAGGTTCGATTCCATCCTTGGGCGACTATCTGTGAAGTTTGCAAGTTCTCCCCGTGTCTGCGTGGGTTTCTTCCGGGTGTTCCAGTTTCCTCCTACAATCCGAAGATGTACAGGATTGGCAATGCTAAATTGCCCATTGTATTCAGGGATGTGTAGATTAGGTGGGATGGTCTGAGGGTTGGCATGGACTTGTTGGGCCCAAGGGCCTGTTTCCACACTGTAGTGATTCTATTCCGTGAAATAAACAAGTGGAATTGATCAAGCTACTTCAACTATTTTGAAACTCCTTTTGGTTATCACCAATCAGAAAATTACATTTTTGGAAATAAGATTTAAGGCATTGTCATTACAAAATATACAAGAAACAAATAAACATAGGTACACCATGTCATGTTCTGTGTTTAAAATGTGTATTACAATCCTTTATATTGGAAATCAGAAGTTCTCTGTAAAGCCAAGTGTTTGAGTTAATGAGCTTTTCAGGACTACCATTGGCAGCTGAAGCACTCAACAACTACAGTTCCCAGCAAACATCTGTAGCTACAATGCCTAAGAAGTACAGTCTGTGTATGGCTGTGGAAAATTATTCTGTATCAGTAAAACATTCTGCAGCTAGTTTGCGCATGACCAGAAGATTCTTACTTCTTAGGGTACAAAACTAATTAAAAGATTTTTTTCATATAAAAAGATCAGACAATATACTAAAAATTCTGATATAAGTTTTGACAGTGACTTTTTTAATCAATAGGTAACAAGAAAGATCAAGAATTAGGCAGGCAAAAAAAGGAAGCTGAGACAGAAAAAGAAATAAATAACAAGACGGACAGAGATATGGATCAGAATAGGGTGGCTACATGCCCAACATCCTATGTGTCTGTATGTGGGGTAGGACATCAAATTGACACTGATGCTTGCTCTGGGCAAGAACTTGCATGTGGTGTCTGTTAACATTGGGAGACTGCTGTGCTGCAATTACGACATAGTTCTAGCGAAGAGATTCTCCCAATCCTAACACCTTCCTTAGGTGTACTGGGTGGATGGGAATGCTCTCACTGTGCTGAAAGATGTCACCAATGTCCAGTCACTTGCCTTTATTGTCTTTGTTCAGGGGATTTTGCCAATCTCAAGGTGACAAGCTGCCTGCAAGTTAGCATCTATTGCGAACACTACTGTTGACCATGTACCTTCCCAGTGACAACTTAATTCTGGCAGAGATAGGAATGTACAATCTGCCCAACATTTTAGATAAATGATCTTTCATCTAAACCAAAAGAAACACATACTGCCACCTGTCAGGAAGATGCAATTACCCCAGATAATTTCTTCTGTTTCTGAATCCATTTCAGGGTGAAATCTATTTGCCTTTCTAGAACAGTGACTGAAAGAGCTTCTTAACACTGTATTTACTGAGCAAACTGTGTCTGACAGGAATTCGGATACAACTGTGCATGTTCAGTGGCATATTTACAAGTACCAGACAGCTGGACGAGAAGATGACATGAACATCTTTTTGTACCTCAATGAATAAATTCATTGGCCAAAGTGTTTCCTTTCCAGAAAGACAATTTCTGGAGAGAAATCCATTTTTTCCTTTATCTGGTGCATATAGCCATGTGTGTGTGGCTTTTGGGTTAGTTTAGAGGCAGAAACATTTGTGTTATAAATAGCATACGTTAGCCAGTTTTGGAGTTTGACTGAACAAGTTTTGCTTTATAATTAACCAATAATTTCAAATTTCTTTTTAAAAACTGTTTGATAGATGTCTTTCGTTAAATCTTGACAGATAAGGTGCACATGAATTGTGAGATCTGAGATGTGATTTCTTAAATTCATTGGACCTGGTTCCACTTGTTTGTATGTATAATGCTCAGTCCTCTGTGTCATTGCACATGGCAAAACAAAGATCAAGCATATCTACAAAATTAACTGGCCACCTCAGTAACTGGGAATTTCATCACAATAATATTGTGACCTGTCGACTAATGATACTCGAGAAATAATGCACTCCTCCAGCATCAATCATAGCACTATATAGACATGAACATAGGAAGGAAAATATAAAAAACAAAGCAGAACATATGGTTGAAAAATGAGTTCCCTGTCAAAAGAATCTTCTAGCTATGCTTGATCTTCATTTTCCCACATACAATGCAACCGAGGACTGTGTAGTATACTTACAAACAAATGGAGACTGGTCCAATACAGTAATGGTTTCACATCAAATCTCACAATTCAGGTGCACCTCAGACAAGCTGTAACTAAATATTCTTGGGGAAAACTGCATGAACAAAGAAAGAAGATACTCAGTAGTCTCGGGTGTACCCATATGTAAGAGTCATAGCTTATGGCCTTAAGGGATGAAGCAATCCTAAATGTAGAGCTAATCTAGTAGAATGACACATTATATAATTCATAGAGCAAGTTATCCTCTTAAATTAACATGAGCATTATCATCTGAGTTCTATTCTTAAGACTTCAATAATTTTAAAGACGTTAACCAAATTAGGTTTGACACACAGTAAAAGTGCTTATAACTCTACTAGTAATTGTTACTGCATTCTTGTTGTGCTAAGTTTTGCCAATTTAACTTTGTTCCCTTTCAGTTAATCTACAGGAGTTATTTGAACAAATATTGTCAAATAGTTTGACTACAGGAGTTTTATTTGTGCATTATGCCAGCGAATAATTTGCAGCCACAAGCAACTGCATTGACAACAGATGTTCCACAAATTTGCCCTGTACAGGAAAACTCTGCTGGGAAACCAACAAGGAATACCATTGCCCTGATGCATTCTCAGGCAAATTTGGTTCAGCAAATGAAAGTTAACTGACGATCTAAACTCTGCATAGAAGGAACTTCCTGCATTTTAAGTGCTGACATTAACTCAGAGTAAGTTCTACACGCAGAAGCGGTGTATCAGGCTTTGATTTTGGCATTCTGTGAACAGTTTTTTGATTGATGAAGAACATTTTAGTGCAGCTGCAGCAGCTCTCATGTAATTGGTATAAATACGAACGTCTAGCTGAAATGCCAAAAAACCCTGCACTGCTCTCAATGCGTTGCTAAGGAGTCCAGTCCAGTAACTCAATAGCATTCATGTAGTATCTTTATACTAGGCATTTCAGAAAGATTGAGGTATTCAAATGAAAATTCTAATTAAGTTATTGAAAGACATAAAAGTCATTTTAATAAATTAATGGAAAAAATATTGATTTCTGATATGTTTTACTTTTGTTTAAAATCTTGTTTTGAACATTACTGGCTGAAATTTGTCCATGTCTCAAATTTACTTGGATTCTCTGGCATCAAGCAGTATAGCAGCCGACTATCAATTAAGCCCAAACAGGGTCATCAAAGATATCAGGCCACATTTTTGCTCCCCAGATGGAGAATGCAAACTGGGTTGCTTCCTGGCTTGCCACACTTCCCTTCAGAGACAGAGACCCACCAGATCGGCTTTTCCAGGCTAGTGGATAGCCTGCCTTGTAACTCACTGGCCCACTGCCTCAGAAGCAAATGGGAGGTGGGTGCAGGGGTCAGTGAGTTCTAAGGCAGGCTTTTTAAAAGCTCTGCATCAGTTATCTGGAATATCTCCTCCGTTTGTTTGGTTAAATATTAGACACTATAGCCAATTCTCCTCAATCCCCGTAACACTCCACCCACTCCTCCTGCCCTATCCATCCTAACTCATGACCCCCACTCACATGGTACTTTGTAGGTGCAAAGCCAACCCAATGCAAGCCCATACTGCCATGATTCCTTATAGCCCCAGGTCAGCTTAATACAAACTCAAGCCCCCCCACGCAATATCCTTTAACCATAAACTCCAACTCATCCAGTATTCAACACGGATGGGCCTGAAGGGCCCTGATTAGGTGAAATAAAATAAAGATATAAACATCAATCACAGCTTTTACTATCGTAAAAAAAATGACATTCACAAAATCTTATTCAAGCTTTAAAGCCCCTTAGTACATAATCTCTCATAAAAAAAGACAATTATGTAATTAAATTAAATTCTTTAATAATTAAATAATATATAATATATTATAATATATATATAATATAATAATATATAATTAATATATAACTAAATTCTTTAATAAGCTCCTTGAGCTGTCAAGGAAACTGTGAACTTCAAAAGTTCTTATGGGATATTTATCAGTTATGTACAGCAGCTAGTCATTACTCAAGGTATAATACCAGATATTCTTTCAACCATGACTGACACAGGCACACTATTTTTTAAAATATATAGTTTAAAGGATTGGGGATTTAAAGAACTTCACTGATTAACAGTTCTATAGACCTTATCCAGCCTTTATGTCTCCTCCATAAATTTGTAGCTCCCACTGTTACATGAAAAATGGGTTCTGTTTGAACTCAGCACTGCGGGGCCCTGTTGCATTTGAGTTATGTGTAAGTGACACCCTGTCCTCTTTTCCTCCCAGTGAAAATGGGATGTGTCAGAAAGCAGGCACGGTCTGAGTTTGATTCACATTTTTAAAGTTCATGAAGCCTCCCTGACTCTGCAAAAATCCAGCCCATCACTAGCTGCTTGTTGAGGCTGGCTGTCTCCAGAAAGTCAAGATTACTCTGCATAAACAGTGCTAAGTGAATATATTTCTCCCTCTAGGATTTGCACTTTCTGAGCAACAAACATGCTGGAAGCAAAATCTTACCAAAACTCTCCTTGAGATCCAGTTGGCTCATTACCAAACCCTAGTGGTAAAATGTTCACATAACATTTACCCACTGGTACACTTAGGTAGGATTTTCGTATCATGAATATTTATAAAGCCAATTCCCATCGTAAATGGTAAAAAAAAAGGCAATTTGTGTGACACCTTTCTTATCCTTAATACATAGCAAATCACTTCAAATTCAACAAATCTAAATTGTGTTTCTGGAGTAAAGAAAGCTTAAGTTAGGCAATATACTTCGTGTATGATATATTTCAAATGTATACATTAACAGTAAAATCCAGTCAGCTGCATCTTCAAGTAGTTTCATTTATGTTTTCTCCAGCCACCTTTGCCTAATATTTGAAACCTGAAATATGAACAGGTCTACGCTGGTGTAATTACACAAAACAGGTCTTTTATTTATTTGTCTCCAATGAGACTTAATATGAGTGGTTCAAGTAACTAAGTTGGAAAAGAAACACAAGGATCTGAATATCAGTGCTGAGGTCAGGAACATGACACTTGCATACTTCAAGGTCCCAAAGCTAGTTTGAATCACCACCTGATGTCCAATGTGATTTTCAACGAGCTGAAAAATTCGTGGCCAGTGAGTACACTCTCCCGATGAGGCCAATTGAGGTACTGTCCGAAGATTTTTGAATTGAAACTAGCCACAGATGCCGGACTACACTGTGGTCAACTTACAAGGGCTGGGGGAGTAAAAACGGATTGATGGATTGCTTAGCTCTAGTCTGCTGCTGCTAGGAGACCACGTCTGTGCCTGGGCCAGGTTTTTGCTTCAGCAGGCCCCCACATGTACAGACTGGTCTTTCCAGGTCTTTAGTGATACTAAATTAGTTACCCCGGTGCATATGTATTGCCAGTCATTACTCCCAGCCCCACCACTGTCACGGTTCAGAGGCACCAATATGTTGGCAAACCAGCACATCAACTAGTACCTTGAAATTGCAGGTCCATTTGACTGCAGTCTGGCCTGTGTAGCCATTTAGAAATTCAGCCTCACATTTCCATTCCAAAGATCCAAGTTGGAAACTCTTGCAAAGCATACATGTCTCATCTGCCCTGTTAAGGGCCTTAAGTTAAAGGTGATGCAAGGACAGTAAATTATGACATTTGCTGCAATTCTCACAGAACTATCCTCTTTAAGGCAAGTGATTTCGTAGCAAAGACTCAAATCAATTGAGGAGAGTTAAAGAGGTAAACTTGTTACAAACCTATCAAAAAATCTTTCATCTGAGTTTATTCACGCCAATGTTCTTTAACTATGAATTCCCATAATCACATTCATAACTGTGCAGAGATGTGGAATTCAGCTTGATGGGGAGATGAGCAAAGGGGAGTTGTCCTCTTTAAAACAGAGGAAGTGAAGATTTAATTTAAAAAAAAACTGTTCAAAATTATGCAGGGTATCAATTAGGGCAAAGAAGGAGAAACTGTATTTCTTGGCAGAAGGTCAGTAATCAGAGGCCACAGTTTCAAAGTAATTGACTAAATAAAACAAAAGGTAGCAGATTTGTATACACAGTAAAAACCTGATCACCAATTCTGCTGGTGGACACACATTCAAATTTGAACTACGCAGGCTGTTTCTTGCATCTCAGATGTCTTTGACTCTTTATACATTTTATTTCTATTTACTGTTCTTTTCCCACACGGTTTCTGCAACACTATATTGTTAATCGTAGTAAAGCAACATTTATACTGACAAAGGAAAAGCAAACTATTGCTGATAATTTAAATCCGAAATAAAAACAACAGAAAGAGCTGGAAGTAATTACTAAGTTTGTGCAGGGACAGGAAGAAGAATGACACTGGACTTTGATGCTGTTGTGAAAAGCAGCAACCAACTCCTTTGGTCACATTAAGACATGGACATGTGTAAGCTCGGGTGTGTTGGTTTAGTTATTGTATACAATATTTTATTGTGGTTACATAATTACAATAGTAAAGATTTAATATGTATTTTTCGCAAGATTTATCCTTATTATGATTGTATGTTTCTTAAGTGGTTATGGTTGTACGTCTCATATAATTTTCATATGCAGATGTAACCATCCAACGGAAAGGTTTGAATACGCCTCTTCAAGAGCATCTTCCAAACTGACAACTTCCACCATCTAGCATTAGAATGGAATCAGACATATGAAAATACCAAAAGTCACATCATCGTGACTTGGAATCAATATCCTGGCTTTGGCTACCTTAATAGCATTGAGAGAATATCTTCACCATATGGATGCTATAAATCAAGATAATGGCTCACTATCTTCTCAAGGTTAATTATCAATGAGCAATAAATGCTGGCTCTATTGGCAAAGCCCACATCCCATGAATAAATGAAAACAAAAACATGATCAAGGTGTTTGGAGAAGAATGGCCTTGAAGGTTGTTCTGCAAAGTCAGACTAAAATTCTATTAGTGAAGCACAAGCACTATTTCATCATTGTTCTAGTGATAGAAGCGGATCAAGAAATTTAAGCTCTCAGCAACCTTTCAAGTTGGGAATTACATACGTAATCTAGTAGACAGGCACATCAGAGTACTCCATATTTGATATAATGATTTTACGAGAAGGTAAGTAGATGCATTTCACAATATCAAATATACTTCAATACTGTACGTAAGTAGTATTCAACTGAAATAAAACAACAGAGCAAGATTACCCACCAACTAAATCAGTTGTTAATTGTTGCCTTTCAGACCAAGGTAGTTACAAAATGATTTTACTGCACTTGAAACCTTGAATAATTAGTTTCAAAATGTCACAATGAGGCAAGAATCTATTTAGATTGATTTACTGTCTTCAAGAATGCAGACTGAAGTGATGACAATTACATCTTCTGAAGATCCATGAACTGAAGATTTTGCAATTGCTGTTTACGTTTGAGTCTTCTGGGAATTCCATGAGGAAATGATAAATTTCAGACATATTTCAAAAGCATAAGGAAGCAGTATTGATAGGTATGACTGTTAGGTTAGAAAATAGCAACATAATGATAAGTTGGCATATTAGTACTATTTTATGCAGGTCCAAAACTTTTTAATAATTCTCGTAAAGTACTTGTGAAGAACTTATATCACTGAGATAAAAAAAAAGTCTCTGCCATATCCTGACACTCAGTGTTTGAGCTAGCTTAGTGCTTCTAATTTTAATATTAATACTAGGATGACTTTTGTTTGTTAAGGAAGGTCTTCAGTGACTGTCACCATGTAGGGAGTGCAGTATGAACATACTGATAACTGTAAATTCATTCATGATCTATAACTTCTGCATACTAATAAGAGGAGTAGGCCATTCAGCCCCTTGAGCCAACTCTGCCAAACTAATAAGATCATGACTTAACAGAATGTGGTCTCAGCGCCACATTCCTGAATAAAATGTTCAATCTCTGTTATTCAAAAATCCCTCTAACTCTGCCTTAAAAACATTCAATATACTTGCCTCCTTGCTCTCTGAAATTCCACAGTCTTGCAACACTCAGAGAAAAAAAATCACCTCACCTTCATCTTAAATGAGAGACCGCTTACTTTTAAACTGTGTCCAATAGTTCCAGTCTCTCCCACAAGTGGCAACGGATGTTCAGCATCTACCCTGTCATAGCCCCTCATTTTATGTATTTAACAAAAAAAGCACTTCTCTTTTTATAAACTCCAAGCACACCTAACCTTTCCTCATAAGGTCGCACCTACATTTCAGGAATCAGTGATGTGAACCTTCTCTGCACTGCTTCCAACAAAATTATAATCTTTCTTAATTGAGGTGACCAAAACTGTACACAGAAGTATGCATATGGTCTCAATGCTCAATGATAACAAAACATTCCATACTCTACCTCCCCTGCTGTAGGTATCCATCTAAAGATTTTGGTGTTTTTTTCCCCCTCAATCTCTCAAAATGCAGACATAAGAGCAAAAGTGAGCCAAGTAGCACTTGGAATCTGTTCCACCGCTTCGTTAGATCTTGGCTGATCTTTACCTCTGTTCCACTTGCTGTGTATCGGTCCATATTTTACTTGGTATCCAAACCTGATAAAAATTTGTCACAGTCATGAAAATTTCAATCAAGTTACCATCCACAGCTTTTTGTGGCAAAGAAGTGAGAAACGATTATTTCCCTATTTGTGATAAAGTGCTTCCTGATGTCACTCCTGGATTTCATAACTTTAAGATGGTGCAAGCTTTTTATGAATTTCTATATAGCTCTCTCGGTCCACTCCTTGACATTCAGTGAGAGATAGGAAGAACCTTCAGAGAAGATGTCCTACATGTAACTTTTAACCATCTATGCTAATTCTTTGGATTTTTTGTTGATCTCCAGTAATGGAAATTGACAAAAATTCCAGAAGTTGCTTCTAACAATGCATTTAAGCATTAATTTCTGTCCAACCGAATTATTGCCTTATTGACTAACCATAGAACATTTCAGACTGAGAAGAATATCAACTAAACTTCAATGTAATATTACAGTTCCTGCTTCAAAAGTACTTATATCACTTCCACCCAAACAAAAGAAAGTATTTCAAAAATGCAGAAAGTGCTGGGGAACTTCAGCCGATCTAGCAGCATCTGTGGAGAGAGAAACAGTTAACCTTTCAAGTCCAATATGGCTCTTCTTCAGAACTGTTCCAAAGAAGTGTCATATTGGACCTGACAGATAAACTATGTTCGTTTCCACAGATGCTGCCAAACTTGATGCATTTCTCCAGAGCTTTTCTCTTATTTTAGTTCTCCAGCATCAGCAGTAATTTTCTCAAAAGGAAGTGTATTTGTTTACAGTTTTTACTAAAACAAGAGTATTACCCAAGGACATTAATGTTAAGATATTTAATCAGTGAAGGACATGCACATTGCTTCTGGTGCACGAGTAGAGTTGAATCTGATCTTTATTAACGCTTTATTATGTACTCAGTCTTTGATTCAATTTAACACCTTGGTCCTTTTAAACATTATTAAAAAGCGAACCGTACTTCTAATTACTCGTTTCTGTTTATCCTCTTCAGTTTTCTCAAATTTAGTGTTTTTAAGTAGAGCTTAGTTTCTCTTGTGAACCACTGTCACAAAATAGGCAGAATAGTCAAACTTACAGGGAAAGAGCAAGCAGTGTTACTTTTGATAACACAGTTAAGCAGCTTCACAACTGTAGATAAGTAATGTTCCAAGACTGAAATCTGGCTTAATAGACCATACTTTGTTTTGATTTTAATGAGGTGGTCTTTCACTGAAACATAATATTGCAGATTTAATAGTAACAAAAAAAGTTTATTTAGCAAAAAAAACAATTTATTTACAAATAACACAAAATTAAAAATTTTGAAAACATTGAAAATTATAATCCCATTATTCCCAAAAACTCTCCTTTACACAATATCAAAAGATACCTTGTATACACACACTGGAGAAAACCATTTTGTCTGACAACATAATGGTTTAACTTAGCTGTGATTTCAACTGCCAGTCTAGAAAATCTGATAGCCTTTTCCTACAGCTTTCATTCACCTGAGTTTAAATATGCTTAGATTCAAATAACCTCTTCAGGGTTTTATCCAAACACTTCTTGTCTGGAACTATTACTAAACCTGTTTCTTTAAGGTAATCCATTTTCTCCCTTTCTTAGAACACTGCTTTATACTTCCATCTTCATCTGCAGAACTGCCTCAAACTGACACTAAAAGAAGTTTCCAAACTGTGTGTATTTTCCCCAAGCTTAAACAAGAACAAATCCAGAAGTTTTCAACTGGAACCTTTATGCACAAATGCTTACCTTGCTCAGTTATAAGCCCTCCTAGTGTTACTTTTCCATCAAGTTGTTTTAAAAGAAATCACCATGGCTACAGAAATACTTACAAGTTAATCATTAAATATTTCAGACACATAAAAATCCCATATTTCACTAACTCAAAATTCAAAAATCTGAGGTTAAAAATAAATATTAAAATGTTTATAAATCACAAACACGATATCACAGCAGTTATTTGCAGAGGTTCTTCAAAAAATGTAAAAATGATACAAAAAGTTATTAAACTATATACTTCTCATCTAGTTCTAACAATGAACAAGAGTAACTTACCAGCCAAGAAAGAAAAGTTAGGTAAGACATCCATCTGGTAAACTCAAAGAGTGCAATCAAGAGGTGGGTTCACAGTGTTTTCACAGTATCATTATGGCAGGCTAAGAATTTCCAGGCTGATGAGTCCCAATGCTTTGAATATTCTTAAGTTACATGGTACAGAACAAAAGTTTTCTTCAGTATCTGATCACTCTAAATTGATACAAGGATCCTAAAGACAGTGAGACAACTTTTGCTATCAGGAAGGATGTAAGGCGTTCACAAATTTTGCTGAGAGATATTCCTAACAGCAGTAGCAACTAGGCTGATGGCTCAGATATTTTCTTCTTTCTTCCACTCTGTTTCACTCAATGATGCTGGTTACTTTGAGAGGTTTTAGAATTAACATGAATTACTCTAGTAAAGTCTTTGGCACCTGGAAAGATCAAATGAAGCAGGTGTACAAGAGTAAAGCAATAACACCTATTGTGCTGCAACACCAACACGATAATTCAAGCGTATGTATTTCACATTTGCACACTGTTCCTGACTCTAAGAAAAGTAGTCAACATGAAGATATTGACAAAGATGAAGAGGTGAACAGAGATGACCTTTGCAATGCAAGTAGCAAAGTCAATGACAGACATAGGAATAGGCAATGTGTTTGGTGCAGTGTTTAAACAAGAAGGCACAGAAGTTGAATAAGAGATGTTAAAGGAAATTTAACATGAAAATCAAAACACCGAAAAGAGGGATCATTTAGTGTAAAGGAAGAGCAAAGTGAAAAGAGGGAGCTGATCTCAGCAGTAAAATAATGATGGGGTGAGATAGCTGATAACCAAAACTTTAAAACAGTGTTGGAATTGGAAAGGGTTATACTTCCAGAGTGAAGAAGGTGCTGGATTATTTAAGGAGACCATGATGTTATCTGGCATGACCTATTTAAGATTGAAGTTGTTGATAGAGAGGGCTCTGTTTGTCAGGAAACGGACATTCTCTGTATAGAGAGAGCTGGTAATCATTGACCGCCTGAGGGGTTCAAAAAGGAAAGAGAAGTGGAGAGGAGATTTGGGAGAAATTCCTATTTAAATGATATGATCAAATCTTGACCTGGTTCCCTAAATGTCACCTCCAGGGGAAATCAGTGAAAGCGAGCAGTTATCACCATTCTCAGTTAAATAAACATACAGTCAATTTAATTCTTCCTTTATATGATGGACTCTATGTTTATTTATTAAATCATACATTGAAAACAAAAAAAACATTAAAAATATGTTTTCTTCAATTTCATAAACAAAATCACCACGTTTATTTGACTGTGGTAGTGGAGGTTGTTTGTGATTCATTCAGAAAACCCAGAAGTAGTGGTGATCTCATTTTCTTAGATAAAAGCTGGGCGTAGACAAACTCTTATATTTATATAGTACCTCTAACAATAAAACATCCTAAGGTGCTTAAAGGAGCTCTTTCAAATAAAATATGAGATCAAGGCCTGAGATATGTTATATACCAGACACCTAAAAGTATATTATGGACATAGCCTAGAGCCTAACTTCTACATTTTTTAAAAGGCAAGTGTAAGACACTCTGTTCCAGATATGATTTGATTGATCCACAACTAAGCTTTAACTAAAACACACCTTGTTCTTAGCAGTTAAAATACAACAGAAAGAAGAACTGGCATAACTTTATTGAAATACTTAACAAGATAATATATTATTTAATTACTAATCATCAACTGTTCCAATACAGGCAGCATCCCATAAACACTCCCATGGCAAAAGCGATTCAGCAGCAAATATACAATTATTATTCTCACATGCTGTTTCTCTCCAGTCCATAAGAAAGAAATACGAAAACATTTACCCCTTCTGATTTTCATGAGGAAGCCTAACTATCTAAGACATACTCTAGCAGAAGAGAACTCAGGCTTTTAGTTCTAGCAGCCAACAAAACCAAAATTCTGACTCTGCCCAGTCATGATTCTTTTGTCTTGCTGAAAGAAATACCCAGGGAGAACTCAAAGCTGTTTACCAACTGCCTGTCTGAAGGAGACATTTCTGCTGTGACAAGACCCCTCTGCAAGAGAAACAGGACAGAATACATCTCTCAAAGGCAATTATATCATCATATATATTAGGGCAGATGTCTGAAAGTTTCATAAGGTGAGATATACCTTTCTTTTCTTTATAAGTGGGAGATAAACAGGAATTCAATGCATGATAAACCTGTACAATGCTCTGGTTCTGCCTCAACTAGACAACTGTGTCTCGTTCTGAGCAACAGAGTTTAGGAAGGATGTGAAGGCATTTGGAAAGGTTTTGTAAAGGTTCACGATAACGGTACCAGGTATGAGGAACTTCTGTTATGTGGACAGATTAGCAAAGCTGAGAAAATAAGAGCAAGAATAGGCCATTCAGCTGTTTGAGCCTGATCTGCTGTTCAATATAATCATGGTTGATCATTCAACTCAAAAATAGCAAGAACTGTGATGCTGGAGTCAGAGATAACACAGTGTGGGGCTGGAGGAAAACAGCAGGCCAGGCAGCAAAAGGAGCATATAAGTTGACGTTTCAGGTCGGGACCCTTCTTCAGCAATGGCGATATTCAGGGCTGAAGGGATTACCAGGGGGTTGCAATGGGGTAGAGATCCACTGAGGTCTTTCTGGAGGGAAGTGGACAACTTCTTCAAGGTGGGCATCCTTGGAAGATGGTTCACAGTGGGGTTGTAAGTCACTCAGAAACAGCAAGAACTGCAGATGCTGGAGGCAAAGATAACACAGTGTGGAGCTGGGGAAACACAGCAAACCAGGTAGCATCAGAGGAGCAGGAAAGTTGACGTTTCGGATTAGGACTCTTCTTCAGAAGAAGAGTCCCAACCCGAAATGTCAATTTTCCTGCTCCTCTGATGCTACCTGGCTTGTTGTGTTCCTCCAGCTCCAAACTGTGTTATCTCTGATCATTCAACTCAGAGCCCTACTTTCACTTTCTCCCCATATTCTTTGATGTATTTAGCCCCGTGGACTATATCTAACTCTTTCTTGAAAACATTCAATGCTTTGCCCTCAATCACTCTCTATGACAGAGGATTCCACAGGCTCACTCTTCTCTGGGTGAAGAAATTTCTCCTCATCTTAGGCCTAAATCTTAGGCCTAACCTTGGAAACTACTTTTCTAGTTCTAGAGACCCTAGTCACTGGGGACATCCTTCTTGCATTTACCGTGTCAAGTCCTGTTAGAATTTTATAGGTTTCATTGAGCTACCCCTCATTCTACGAAACTCCATCTTCATACATCAGCCTTGCCATCCCTGAGATCAGTCTGAAAAATCTTTGTTCCACCCCACCTATATCCAGAACATCCTCCCTCAGACAAGGAGACCAAAACTACACACAATTCTCCAGGTGTAGTCTCTCCAAGGCCCTGGATAATTGCAGGAGATATCACTCATCGCTATGAAGGTTAACATATCATTTGCCTTCTTTACCACCCGCTTCACCAGCATACTTACCTTCAGCAACACCCAGGTATCATTGCACCTCCCTCTTTCTTAATCTATCAGCATTCAGATAATAATCTGCCTTCCTGCTTTTCCTGCCATGGTGGATAACCTCACATTTTATCTGCACAGTAATTCATCTGCCACACATTCGCCCACTTACTCAACTTGTCCAAATCACACAAAAGTATCACTGCACCTTCCTCACAGCTCACCCTCACACCCAGTTTTGTGTCATTTGCAAACTTGGAGATATTACATAAAGTCCCCTTATCTAAATCATTCATATATTATGAATAGCTGGGGTCCAAACATTAATCCCTGTGATACCTCATTCCTCACTCCCTGCCACTTGGAGACAAAACTGTTTATTTCTATGTTTTGTTTCATGACTACCAACGAGTTCTTCATCCATGTCAGTACACTACCCCCAATCCTATGTGCTTTAATGTAACACGCTAATCTCTTATGTGGGTCCTTATCGAAAGTTTTCTCTAAGTCCAAGTAATCACATCTACTGACCCTCTCTTAACAACTCTATTAGCTACATCTCAGAACATGCCAGTAGATATGTCAAGCACAATTTCATAAATCCATGCTGACTCTAACTGATCCTTTCACTGTTTTCTAAGTGATTTGCTATTAAACCTTTCAGAACGGACTCTAGCATTTTTCCCCACAACAAATGTTGGGCTAACTGTCTTATAATTCCCTGTTTGCTTTCTACCTCCTTTTTTAAACAGTTGGGTGACATTAGCTACCTCCAATCCATAGGAACTGTTCCAGATTCCACAGTCTTGAAAGATGACCACCAATGTATCCATTATATCTGGAACCACTTCCTTAAGTGCTCTGGGGATGTAGATTATTGGGCACTAGGGATTCATTGGCCTTTAATCCTATCAATTTCCCTGACACCATTTCCCTGCTAAATACTGATTTCCTGCAGTTCATCCCTCTCACTGGACCCTGCATTCTCTAACATTTTTGGAATATTATTTGTGTCTTCCTTTGTGAAGACAGAACCAAACTAGATATTTAATTGGCCTGCCATGTCTTTGTTCCCCATTATACCTTACTCTGTTTTTGGCTGTAAGGGACATATATTTTTCTTTACTCATCGTTTTTTCTTCACATACCTACAGAAATGGTTACAATCATTTTTTGTATTTTCTCCGCAAGCTTACTCACATGCTGTATTTTCACCCCCTGAATCAATTCCTTAGGTCACCTTTGCTGAAATTTTAACCACTCCCAATCCTCAAGTCTGCTGCATTTTTGGCCAATTTTAATTCACTTTCTAGGATCAATTTCTATCCCTTGTTAGCCATGGTCAGGCCACCTGTCCCATTTTCTTTGGTATCAGACAGGAATGAACAATTGTTGCAGTTCCTCCTAGCACTCTTTAAACATTTGCCATTACTTAAAAAGATGATGGTGGATAAGCAATGTTACCCAATTTCTCATACCCATCCCACACATCATTCCATTGTAGTTTCTTTATTTAGATTCAGGACCTTAGTGTCAGAATCAACCATGTTACTCTCCATCTTAAAGCAAATTGTTTCATATTATGGTCACTCTTCATGAAGTGTTTAGAAGAAGAGATTAGGAGGAGATTTGATAGATGAGGAGGGTTCTGGAGAGTTGATAGACTATTTTCATTGGCAGAAGAATTGAGAACCAGAAGGAACATGTTTGAAGTGAGTAGCAAAAGAAACAATAGCAAAATAAGGAATATCTTTCTCACACAGCAAGTGGTTAGAATTTGCAATACACTCCCTGAGAATACAATGGATGCAAAATCAATACTGTGCTTGTAGCTGATGTTAATAAAGAACAGCAAGTAGATGGAAAAAAGGAGGGGTCAAGAATAAATCTTTGGAAAACATGGCGCTAACAGTACAGGAGCAGAAAGAGAAACCATGCATTTGGAACTTTGGACATGACTGGATAGATAAGAGTAAGACTAGTGAAAAGCAGTCCCATCCAGTTGGGTGGCAGTAGGGAAATATTCGAGGAGGATTGATGGATCAAATGTGTCAAATGCGGAGGACAAGATGAAAAGGAAAAGCAGGGATATACTACTTTTGTGACAGTCACATGCGAAGAATTAACCAGTTGTCCAATTTCATACTGTACCACTGTACTACTGTAACACAGGTAGAATTGAACAGAAGACTTGCAAACTGGACAGGACAATGTTTGCTGGTTCCTGGCATGTAGAGGTAGCATCTGGGGGCATGAGATCTTATGCTTCCTTAACAAAGAAGCAGGTTTGGGGGCCAAAATCTCTCCGTGCTGTGAGTTCCCACTTCTCTGGCAACAACAAGGCTCAACTTAAATGTAGTAAGTCTCTACGCTCAGTGAGGTGAGATATACAGTCTCCTGAAGGACACGAATGGGTTCCAATTACAATTCATGACTGGTTGGGGTCTGAAATTTCAAAGCAGTCTCCTGACTCGAAGATTGCAAGGATCACAAGCCCTCTGTTAGATGTGGATGGAGTCAACTTCCAGGATTGCCATTTTCCTCCTGAGTTTGGAGCGTCATAAATGTTTCCCTTCACAAATGAAAATTTGCTTGTGGATATTGCCTAACTTCTTGAATTTTAGTCACATCATCAACAGAATCCAATGGCAAGTGCAGTCCTATCAGTAAACAACTTTACTGATGTCATAATGGAATTGCTGCTCCCAGAAGTGAACAAAGACTATTTGATTTTATACTGCGGGTGTCTTCCCTCATAGGAGAGTAATACAGCAAGTTTGGGAGAAGACGGGGGTAAGAGTAAATTCAGTAAGGAAGGAGATGAAGTGTATTTTGTCTTATTTGAGAAAAATTGCTACAAAGTTACAATGTCCGAAATAAATTTGTACGATCTTATTAGGAAGGGTTTGGTAGGAAAAGTACTAGAGGTTTATTCAACTGTTTCAGAGGAATTGTCTGTGGATTACTATACCATTAAGACAATCAGACTTTTGAGGAATTTGCTCGAGGAAAAGAGAGGCTGTTTAATGAAGCTTGGACATGGTTTTGAAAACCATAAGGGAGAGGAATTTAACTTCTTATCGGAAGAATTTAAAAACATCATTCCTTTAGGAATCAGGTCCCACTTAAAAGCCTATTAAACTTTGAAAACAGAGGAAGCCACATTTTTGGCTGATAGTTACGAACTATCCCATCAAACACATAGGTGGCAGCAAACCCTTATCTGCAAACACAAAGAAAAGTTGTAAAGATATGCAACCTGAAAGTGAAACATAACTAGTATGAGAAGGTGTGTCAAAACTTAAAGGATGGATCCTTCTCAGAGAGTGAAAGACAGTGGGAAGAGATAAAAATGAGGCAAGTTCCTCTTGCCAAAAACAGCACATGTGAAAGCTGACTGGTGCTGGTAAAAGACAGCCAATAACTTTATAAAAACCGAAAGAACTGCGGATGCTGGAAATCAGCAATAAAAACAAAAGTTGCCGGAAAAGCTCAGCATGTCTGGCTGCATCTGTGAAGAGAAATCAGAATTAATGTTTTGTGTCCAGTGACCCTTCCTCAGAACTGTTCTGAAGAAGGCTCAACAGACCCAAAATATTAACTTTGATTTCTCTTCACAGATGCTGCCAGACCTGCTGAGCTTTTCCAGCAACTTCTGTTTTTGAAGCCAATAGCTTTCGTAGGCATGTCTAGATTTCTCCAGAAAATGCTGTACCAAAAAGTGATGCTTGTAATAAACTAACGCGATCCAATTTCTTTACCGTGGGTGTAAACTGGAGCAAAAAAAATTGTGGAGTTTTATACTTGAGGGTGAAATAGCTTCATTTTTGTTTGATGCACAAAGACTGCTATCCTTCAGGACAGGGGCTCAACTCGAAATTTAAAGTTAATGAAACATCAAACGTTTCCTTCCAGACAATTTTCTAAATAAAAGTGTATCAATACAGTCTATCAATCAAAATTGTTCATTATTTCCATTGTGTAGTTTGAATTTTAACAGACATTGGGTCTGTTTTTGTTTGAAGTGGTGTTGCAATTGTCTATTGATCAAGTTGATTTCATACTAAGATATGTCCTCACAGGATAGAGTAATACCATCTTCAGAGATGGTAGGCTCTGAAATTGACAATAGACCACAGAAGTCAATGAATATTGGAAATTTTGCAGTGGAAAATACCGTGGTAGTCATGAAATCATGTGGGATGGTGGTAGGGTGATGGGGACTCCATCAGTTCTTCACCTCCATTCTGATTAAGTCAGTGTTGGGAAGGCCAGTGGACAGCCTTCCCACTCTGGCACCATTAAGGCCCAGAAACAGCAGTTAATGCCCTGTTAAGGACCTCTGCTTCCTGTCACTGGCATGAACTTGGCTTCATGGGGAACATGCAAAAGTGTGCAGAGGACAGGATATAGGCTCCCTCATTCAAAGGCACTCTGTGAAATTCCTCCTACATCACTTAACTCTGGCCTGAGCAGCTTTGCAATCCTGGATGTCCAGTAGATGTTATTCCAGGAGCAGCCACTGCCTTCCCGCTAGTGTGACTGTGCACTCGAGCTACCAGCCATGAAATTCCCACTCCCAGGGTCTTGATTCAGTGCAAGGCCCACTGGTGACTCTCAACTGCCTAATAGGTACATAATGCCAGCAGGTCTTCCCAAAGGATTCAGTGCAGGTCTTTAATTGGCTCTCTACCTGTTGGCCAAACCTAACTGCCTGCATAAGATCCTCCCCTGAGTTTTGACAAAAGGTGGTCCAAACAGTGAAAAGCTCAGACTTATGGGTAAAGAACTCTTGAGATTTAAGTCTGATATCTAAAGATTATTAGCAGAAGCTGCAAACAAATTGGATCTGTCTCATCTGAAATTGCTGCAGATGCTATACCCAGATATTAAAACACAATACAGCAGCAGTGCTCCAGGCTAATGGACAAACCAAGACAGATGCTGCTGTAATCCAAAATGATTTGGCTGTAACTGATGCTGTTACTGTGGAACTGCAAGGCCAACATTGGGGACAATGACAGCAGTTTGTCTGTTAAGTAGAAATTCTTCTTGTCCTTAGTCCCAGGGCTGGATTTTATGGCTCCTCAGTCAGCTGTGCTTTCAGTTGGGTGTAGAGGACATATATAAATGATAGTTGGCTACCCTAGCACCACCTGCCCATTCCCAAAAAGTTTCCATCGTATAGTGGGCTGGCAGACATTGAAATCAGAAACCTACATAGCAGCTTTTCTAAAAAAAAACTAATGAGCATTTAAGCTTGTGAACGTGTAAATCGACCCAAATAATAAAAGCAGAAACTTCTGCAGAAGCTGGAAATCTGAAACAAGCACAATAAATGCTAGAGAAACTCAACAGGTCTGGTAGCATCTGAAAATCAAGAATCATTTACTGGTCTCAGAACGGTAACTGTTTCGCCCTCCACAGATGCTACCAGGCCTGTTGAGTTTCTCCAGCCTTTCCCGTGTTGGACCTAGCCAATAAACTATCCTCAACATAAAATGTTTGGCACCAGCAGGTGGGTGAAATTCAGAAGGTTGTTCATTTTGTGGAAAATGCCGGAAGGAATGGGATCTTCAGGGTGTAGACGACTAGTGCAAATTGGGGCTCCACCACCCTTTTTATTCTTTCCAGCCTGACCCATCCTCCCACACCCTCCTTAAGGCTGCTGATCTTTTTTGCCCTAAAAGTTCATACTTAGTTTTAACTGAGATCCACAATTCTTCTTCCTGGAGCGTCCTTGTAAACCTCACTACCTAGTTTGAATGCTGCTAGGGATGGGGCCTCCTTCCACAGAGTGGAGGTCTAAAGCTCACCCTCATGAGGCCACCTATGGTGTCATATTGCTGAGGTACAGCACCAACCTTCCTTCTGGGGTGGGCTAGGCAGGTGAGCAAGATGTTGCCCTATAAAATTCAGTCCCTTGAAACATATTGAGTTACGAACGGTGGTGGTTTAAACTGTACAGTTCATTCCAAGATGAAGAACAGGATAGCAAATTACCATTTCTACCTCGATACAATGCTTATGCATTCAGTGCTTTGGGGAAGGATGTAGGGGAAGCCATTATAAAGATCAGGTTACAGCCTTTCCTAGACAGGGTTTTCAGTCTATCTGAATCCAGGAGACTGGCAGCACCTGTAGTCCAATAAGGTTTCCATGGGGTACTACAGACAAATGCAAGTGGAAGTTCAATTCAGATTAGAAAAAAATCAATTGATGGGGAGTTTAACTAAGGCTGGAAGAGTCGTCAAGCTTTGGCTAGCTTGGGAGACGCCAGGGAAACAAAATCTCACTGTGACGGATAGTTCTAATATTGCAAGTTACTTGGCCAAAAGAACAGTAACCTCAGGAGGATGTGCTGATCCCTTTGGTAACGATACCAGTTTTATGTCATTTGACTGGGCAGGTTAACTTAGTGTGGCAATAACCAGCTAAATTATGTCCTGCTACAACTTGTTACCTCAAGCAACATTGCAGCATACAATAGCAAGGTAACAATTATAATAATATTAGAGAAAAAAACCCATCAGTTATACTGGCATTAAAAGCTCAAAATGTCATCATACATCTCTAAGTCTAATATTTTAAAATTAGATAAAACTGGGGTTTCATTTGCCCATAATATAGCTCCATGTATGACAGTAATGTAGTGTGGTCGTTAGCCTAGTCTACTTTAACCAATAAACATGATGTAGAGGTGCCAGTGTTGTACTGGGATAGACAAAGTCAGAAATCACACGACACCAAGGTTATAGTCCAACAGGTTCATTTGAAAACACAAGCTTTCGGAGCCTCAGTCCTTCAGGTGTTAGTGAGAGAGGTAGTATCAGACACAGAATTTATAAGTAAAAAATCAAATGTTCACACTATTGATGAGGATGTGCTAAACAAACCTAAGATGCTGTTAAATCTTTAGTCAGTTAGAAGGTTTTAATTGATTAATATGTATATTAAATCCCCGAATTCCTTTCAAGACACGGTCCTGAGAGAACTAAAGGTTTTATCAGTGTAAAGAGGTGACATTTTAGGTCAGACAATGCATGTTAGGTGTGAGACCTTGTTTAGAATCTGGTCTTTCATTTGGAGTCAGACTGGTTTTATTTCTAAAGTAAGAGTTTATAAAACACCGTATTGACTGACTGTCTATTGTGCGTGTGTGTGTGTGTGTGTGTGTGTGTGTGTGTGTGTGTGTGTGAGGGGGGGAGGAGAGAGAGTGTGAGAGTGAGTGAGGGGGAGGGACAGTGTGTGCGTGTTTGGGAGCGGGGGAGTGAGTGAGTGAGTGAGTGTGATTGTGAGTGTGAGTGTGTGAGAGACAGAGAGAGAGAGAAAAAGAGAGGCGAGAAAGTGTGTGTGTGTGTGTTTGGGGGGAGGGAGAGTGGGTTTGTGTGTGTTTGTGTGCGTTTGTGTATGTTTGTGTGTGTGGGACAGCGAGAGTGAGAGGGTGCGTGAGAGTAGTGTGAGTGTGTATGTGTGTTTGTTTGTGTGTGTGTCTGTGTGAGAGAGTGTACAGTGTGGTGGGGTCACCTTAAGTGCGACATGAACCCAAGATCCCAGTTGAGGCCATCCTCCTGGGTACTGAACTTGGCTATCAGCCTCTGCTCAGTGAATCTGTGTTGTTGTGTATCACGAAGTCCGCCTCAGACGGCGTTTACCCGAAGTCCGAGACCAAATGTTCTTGACTGCTGAAGTGTTCCCAGGCTGGGAGGGAACATTCCTGTCTGGTGATTGTTCCGCAGTGTCCATTCATCTATTATTATAGCATCTGTGTGGTTTTGCCAATATACCATGCCTCGCCTGCATAGCTTGCCTGCAGTGTCTGAGATAGACAACGTTGGCTGAGTCACATGAGTATTTGTTGTGCACATGGTGGCTGGTGTTCGCACGTGTGATGGTAGTGTCTATGTCGAAGATCTGACATGTCTTGCAGAGGTCACCAGGACAGGGTTATATAGTGTTGTGGTTGATGTTGTCCTGAAGGCTGAGTAGTTTGGTGTGAATAATGGTCTGTTTAAGGTTGGCGGTTGTTTGAAGGCAAGAAGTGGAGGTGTGGGGAAGACCTTGGTGAGATGCTCATCGTCATCGATAATGTGTTGAAGGCTGTGAAGAACATGACATAGTTTCTCCACTCCCGAGAAGTACTGGATGACGAAGGGTACCCTATTGGTTGTATCACGTGTCTGTCTTCTGAGGAGGCCATTATGGTTTTTCGCTGTGGCATGTTCGAACTGGCGATCGATGAGTTGAGCATCATATCCCTATGAGGGTGTCCTTCAACACTTTCAGGTGTCTGTCTTGTTGCTCCTCATCTGGACAGATTCTGTGTATGAGTAGGGCTTGTCTGTAGGGGATGGCTCTTTTAATAGGTTTTGGGTGGAAGCTAGAGAAGTGCAGCATCGTGAGGTTATCCGTAAGCTTGCGGTAGAGTGTTGTACTGAAGTGTCCATCCTTGATGGAGATGCGTGTGTCCAAGAATAAGACTGATTCTCAAGTGTAGTCCATGGTGAGTCTGGTGGTTGGATGAAACTTGCCGATATCGCTATGTAGTTGTTTCAGTGATTCCTCGCCATGAGTTCAATGAAAGAAAATGTCATCAATATATCTGGTGTATAGCTTTGGTAAGAGGTTCTGTACAGCATAGAAGTCTTGTTTGAACCTGTGCATGAAAATGTTGGCATATTGGGGAGCAAATCGGGTCCCCTTGGCTGTTCCATGTGCCTGGTTGAATAACTGGTTGTCGAAGGTGAAGACGTTGTGGTCGAGGAGGAAACGGATGAGTGGAAAGGATGGCGTCTGGAAATTGGCAGTTGTTGGTATTGAGTACTGAGGCTGTTTCAGTGATGCTGTCGTCATGGGGGATGCTGCTGCAGAGTGCGGAAATGTTCATTGTGACGAGGAATGTTTCTGGTTCGACTGGTCCGTGGGTGCTGAGTTTCTGTAAGAAATCTGTCATGCTGTGATAGAAGCTGAGGGTTCCCTGTGTAATGGGTGTTAAGATACTCTCGATGTAGCCAGAGAGGTTCTCACACAGGGTCCCATTGCCTGATACAATGGGACGTCCAGGTTTGTTAGCTTTGTGTATCTTTGGAAGGCAGTGGAAGTCCCCTACGTGGGTGGTATGTGGGATGAGAGTGCGTAGGGGACTTCCACTGAAGGAGTGGATCAAAAGTCTTGATCAGTCTGTTATGTTGATAGGTGTGTTCTTTGGTCAGATCAGCAGGTAGTTGTCTGTAGTGTTCCTGGTCGTTGAGCTGTCAGTATACTTCCTTGCCATAGTCTGTTCTTTTCTGTAATACAATGGCTCCTCCTTTGTCTGCTGTTTTGATGACAATGTTGTGATTGGTCTTGAGAGCACAGATGGCATTGCATTGTGCCTGGGTGATGTTTTGCACTACCTTGTGAGTGCGGCTGATAAATCTGGCATTTACGTATTCGCTGATGGCTTGAGCATACCTGTCAAGCCTCACGCAATGGCCCTCTGGTTGGGGGATGGTCCAATTCCACTCCTTCTTTGCTCACTCCCCATGGATCTCTCTGTTGACTGTTCCGGTTCGTTGGTTGTCTCATTGGGCTCACTGCTGACATCTTGGAAGAATTCCTGGTGTCTCATTCGTCTGACGAATTCCTCTGTGTCTGCTGCGAGACCAATGGAGTCTATTTTGGGGTTGGGGCAGAAATTGAGTCCTTGGCTGAGAAGTTCAATCTCGTCTGGTTGAAGGGTACGGTCAGAGAAGTTGACAATAGATTTTCCCGCGGTGATACTGCCTTCAAATGTGCTACTAGGGAGACTTGGTTATTGCTGATGGTGATGCCATGTTTCTCCAGTTTCTTGTTCTTGGTGGGTATGTAGGTGGTGTAGTTCCACTGCCTCATCTGCTTGGAAGCATCTTGTAACTGTACTGCTGTATCTTGAGCGCAAGCTAAGAATACGGGCTCTCTCTCGATTTCTAGGTTACGGTGTTTGCTGTAGAGTTGGTGTATGGATGATTGAGAAGTTTGAGAGAGATGTGATGGCAAAGTCTCTCTGCGTCGATCTCATGCCTGGACACAGACATCTCCTTCAAGGAGCGTATGGATAACCTCATGATGCTGCACTTCTCTAGCTTCCACCCGAAACATAGTAAAACAGTCAGCCCCTACACATACACAGCATCTGTTCAGATGAGGAGGAACGAGACAGACACCTAAAGGTGTTGAAGGAAGGAATATGATGCTCAACTCATTGATCGCCAGTTCCAACATGCCACAGCGTAAAACCACACACACACACAGGCAAATGTATTTGCAGATGCATTTTATTTTGTTCAAAAAGCACACGATTTATAGTCAATACGGTGTTTTATAAGTTCCTACTTCAGAAATAAAACCAGTCTAACTCCAAACTAAATCACAAACAGATTCTAAACAAAGTCTCACACCTAACATGCATTGTCTGACCTAAAATGTCACCTCTTCTTTAAACTGATAAGATCTTTAGTTCTCTCAGGACCGTGACTTGAAAGGAATTCGGGGATTTAAAAACAGATATTCATCAGTTAAAACTTTCTAACTGATTAAAGATTTGATAGCATCTTAGGTTTGTTTAGCACATCCTCTTCAATGGTGTGAACCTTTGATCTTTTACTTATAAATTCTGTGTCTGATACTATCTCTCTCACTAACACCTGAAGGACTGAGGCTCTGAAAGTTTGTGTTTTCAAATGAACCTGTTGGACTATAACCTGGTGTCGTGTGATTTCTGATTTTAACCGATAAAGTCATTGCTTCAGAACCTTATTATTTACATAAATGTGTATTGGTTCTTAACTATTGATAGCAAAAAACTTATCTCAACAAGGTGTTGTGAAATTTAAACATACAACAAATTAGGAACAGGAATAGGCCATTTGGTCTCTTCAGTTTGCTCTGCAATTAAATAAGATCGTGGATAATCTGATTACTTCACACTCCAGCCTAACTTCAATAAATTTTAAGTCCCTTGCTCATCAAAAATCTTTTTACCTCTGCCTTAAAAATATTCAAGCATTCTACTTCCATTATCTCTTGAAGAAGAGGGTTATAAAGACTCATGACCCTCTGTCAGAAAGACTATTCTTGCCTCGCGAACCTTATTTTTAAACAGAGACTCCCACAAGATGAAACATCCTTTTCACATGTTTCCCATGAAGGTCACACAAGACTTTACATGTTTGAATCAAGTTCCCTCTTACTTTTCTAAACCAGAGATACAAGCCTAGCCTGTCCAACCTTTCCTCATGTGTCAACAAACCTATTCCAGATATTAGTTTAATAGATTTTCATTGAACTGCTTCCAACGTATTTGCATTTTTCCTTAAATAAGGACACTAATATTGCAGACAGTACTCAAAATGTGGCTTCATCAATACTCCATGTAACTGGAGAACAGCCTCAAAAATAAAAGCAAAATACTGCCGGTGCTGGATATCTGAAGTAAAAGCTGAAAGTGCTGAAGGAAGTCATTTGATCACTTTTGGAGAGAGAAACAGAGTTAACATTTCAAGTTCAATATGACCCTTTTTCCCAAGTGAAAGGGGCTGAAAAATGATAGTTTTGTGCTGCAGGAAAGGGGAGGGGGATGAAGAGCATGTGGAACTGATGGAAAATGTGCCCCAGATCAAAAAGCAAAGGGAATGTTGATGGTTTTGGAGAAGGGCATAGATGAACAATGATTACCAGAGGGTTGCAGTGGGAGAGAGATCCACTGAGGTGTTTCTGGAGGGAGGAGTACAACTTCTTCAAGGTGGGCATCCTTGGAAGAGGTTTTGCAGTGGGGTTATAAGTCACTCAGAGATAGCAAGAACTGCAGATGCTGGAGTCAGAGACTCAGTGTGGAGCTGGAGGAACACAGCATGCCAGGCAGTATCAGAGGAGCAGGGAAGTTGACATTTTGGGTCGGGTCCCTTCTTCAGAAATCTGAAATCAGAATTTCTGAAGAAGGTCTCAATCCGAAACATCAACTTTCCTGCTCCTCTGATGCTGCCTGGCCTGCTGTGCTCCTCCACCATCTGTTGTTCTTGCTATCTCACAGAGGAACTATGAATATTACTAGCAAACCAAGACATTGGAGGAGTGGAGGAAATGGGATAAGGGGTAAACAAAGTGTAGGACAGAGTTCATGTTTTGAAGGTGTTGAACTCACTTTTTGTGCTCTGATTCAGAAGTTAGAGAACCCCAACTGAGACCCAAGATATTTTGGAATTGAGTATACGTTAGGTGATGAATAAGTGGATGAACGCAAACCATCAGGGAAACAGTTAGCTTGGCAATAAAGAAAAAAACTGTAAGAATAAAAATAATAAATCTTGATTAATAATCTACAGACACAGAATAGTCTAAAAATTTTCACTCATTGACCCAAATGGCAAAGAAAAACCAACAGGCCAATTTTAACATCAGACTGAAGTGACAGGAATGGATGGCAATCACACACAGGTATGTTTGTCGCAGCTTGGCAAATCTTAATTTTGAATACTAATAACTTGTTATCTGCATGTCTAAGGAGGAAAGTGACAGCTGGTGGGAGAAGTAAAGATTGCTTGGTTGAGAAGCCATCCACTAGCATCTAGAGAATACTGGTAAGAAGGAAATGTTTAGTATAATAGAGTGAGGATCCTATTGCTGGGAAGTTGGGAGTAGGAGGATGGTTGAGGGAGAGCCTAAAAAAGGTTGTACTTATCAGCTGGAGCCTGGAGGAACACCTATTCCTCTAATCCACCCAGGAATAGCTTAAAATGCCATCACAGAATCCTGATATGCAATTATTAATTATGTTTCTGCTAGAATGAGGTGTAACTTGCCACCAACATCCAGAGCATTAAGAAAGGGAATAGTTGAAACAGAGGAGATGTTCCCTTGCTCCTTTCCCACTGATTAGGGAGAAACTAAAATTATCCCTAATATTACATCTATCAGCACTGATCTGGAAAGTTGCCAAAGAGGACTGAAGTTTACATATGGCAATTACGATACTAGAAGGTGAAAATTTAAGTCCATGTTGCAAGTCAATGCTGAACAATGCAGTCACAGTCAAAAATATCTCCAAGAGGCTCAGTTTTGAAAGAGTTAAAATCAAGAAGCACTGATACAGTTTAGAACAAAAGAATTTTATTGTTACTGGACTGTCATTGTTAACATCTGTAACCACAGCAGAGACCTTCCACTAAACCTTTAACTAGTCAGCTATTTATGCCATCCTCCACCCTCCGAATGATCTGTCTTGGCACCTGATCAATGTTCCTCTGTAATAACATTTGATCATCCCAAACCATTAAAGAAAATTACAAAGGAAGTGGGAATTCTCCTGCTGGAAATCCAGAGATGATGTTAATCCAAGTGGTTTCTGATTTTCAACAAACTTTGTCCTCAGTTTATAAACAGATATTCAGATTCTAAAGGATCCTGTAATACATGAAACAGCTGAGTATGTTGCATTAGTCACACTTAAATAGTGGGTCATCTGACAGTAATATTTTCCCCATAAGATAACTCCTAACTGCAAAGTTTGTTGAGTTTGTGAAAGCAATGTCACCGATGCTCTTTGGATTTACTGATTGTTTATCTAATACCATTCTACAAATGCTTTTATCCTAATCCGCACACACATTAGCTTTCTGTGCTCTGGCAGTGTGACAGGCTGTCATTTCTGTTTTGGATTTCGTTTTGCCACAGCTGATTTCATATGAAATGCACTGGCTGTACTTGGTAAGTGTAATTGTCGATTGAGCATGCAGAACTATAAAAATCAAAAGTGACCACAAATCTACTGAAAATAATATTGGCCATGCCAACTCAACCCATTGAAACATACTGTGCCCAGACACGTTCTTGGTAATTCACAGCAAGTTATTTTGGTCATGCATGGTTTTTTCTGTTCAATTTTATTTTACCTGCATGCAAACAAAGATACAATCCATTGCAATGCTAATTTGACTGTATTCAGATACACTTTGAAGTAAATCCCTCAATGAACTATTGTAGGATATTGTTTATTGCTATTGAATTATCCTAATGTTTAAACAAAGTAAATCAACATACAAAAGAATAGCAGTATCAAAACTTAGAGAACGGACTATCCCTCTATCTGGAACTCTGCCACAGAACAGAAAAACAAAAACATGTGTAGACAATAAGAGTTTGCATGATGGGCAGCTGAGCTTCGAGCAGGCAAGATAGTTTGAAAAAGATACTTGTGACTTCTTACTGCTTTTCTCTCCTGTGGTATTTGTGTTAACTACCTTGGAAGGTTGAAAGAGTAAACACTGCTGGGATTGATCCCAGGATCATCATATTCAAAGCAGCTACAGGCACACTGAGTTATCTGGCAACCAGCATCATCAAACAGCCAGAACAAATTAATAAATTATTTGCAGTCAATTTCTAGAAGCTGTATTTTATAAATAAGCACAATTTAAGTGGTTTGGAAGACATAGAATATAGTTTTATTTGCTATATTTTGGAAACCATCTTTCACTCTTTCATGGCTTAAAGAGTAAATCAGCTAACATGGGTATTATAAGTGGTGATAAGAGCAGTTTAGGTATGAAACTGAGCAGTTTAGATCAGTACAACATCCATGTTGCACAATCTGATCTGAGGCAGCCATTGTCATAAGTGGGTCTGAATGATTAATTTTTAGGAGTTCCATTATCACCATCCACTATGAAGATGTCATACAGGCTTGTGGGTGGAACAGCTTAGAATTTCGCACTCTGGCATCTGTTCCTCTGCAAAGTCTCTGTAACCTTGCTCAATTTGGAATAAATGACATATTGTTAACAAGACTCAGTACTTGGACCTGGAAGTGATTATCCTCTACCATATTGGGCCAAGTGGGCCCTGTAGACCTTGTAGTTTCCCACACTTAAAGAGAATGGTGGCAGCAACCTTCATCATATGGAGCAGCTCATAAAGCTCAGTGAACCAGCACATCCATATGACAGTCATGAAGAGGATATTGTTGGTCTCAATGCTCTTGTGATTGTGGATGGAGAAATTGAAATCAATCAGCCTTCGTCTTCCACAAGGATATCTTCTTTCCCAAACATACCGTAACATTCCAGGTTTTCTGTGCAGAAATTTTCATTCAATGTAAAATGTATTATGAAGAAGCAACATCAGAACCAAGAGAGAACAGAAGCCGCTGGAAGAGAAGGCAGGAGGAAGGGGAGAAGGGCTCACAGCAGGAGGCCACATCTGCCCAGGATGTTAAGATAGCAACTCCTCTAGCAGAATGTCAGCGGGGACCAATTTGTGCAACAAGTACATTTTGATATGAATGTCCTCACTGTAACCTATTATGTATTGAAAACACAACTTCAGCTTCAGAGTAGGAGAAGGAGCGTAATTCCAGGACATTTGAAAATGACCATGGTGATGAATGTTTATGCATCTCGATCTTGGCCGAAGCTGGTGATATTTACACCATCTCACAGTTTGCCACCCGTAAGTACATAAGGGGGAATAACACACACTGTATTTCAGCAACCTCAGCAAACCAAATCATGGCCCCCTGGTCAATACGGGTTGAAGTTTTAAGCTGTCCACACGATCAGTGGCACCACGGTTGATGGGTCTGGTGAACAAGCCACGTACATGTGCGCAGCATCATATGATGAAGGCAATGATGCTACAAGAAATGTTGTAGAATAGACTATTGGGATTCTGAAATAATGTTCCTTCTGCCTGCATTGGTCTGGAGGAGACTTGCAGGACTCAAGGAGTATTGTGGTCTGCTGCAGGTTGCACGATATCGCCATTGTAAGGAGACAGTCCTTTCCACTGTGATCTACTGCAGCACACAAGCAGGAGGCCAAAACAAAAGGGGAAGAATCAAAAAAGGGGAAGTATCAAAAAAAAACAGAAGAAGAGACAATGCAGACAGTCCCTTCCTAGCCAGATTATCTATGAAGACTCAGTAGGATTCAAGAACATGCCTGGATTCCCCCAGTTACACAGTGCCATACACTACACAAATGTGGAACTGAGAGGACCATAATCACAAAGGTGTGAAATTCATGAACAGGAAATCTGATTAATGTCCAGGTCATCTATGATCACTGTTACCACTCACTGGAGACATGTGCCCTCTAACCTGGCAGCTGCCACAACTCCTACATCCTGGAGTTCTCATGTGTACCTGGTGAGTTTGAGGAACCAGCTGCTTTACAAGGTTGGTTACTGGGGGACAAGGGACCATTGACATCATAGGTCATTACGTCAATGCGTAATCCCCCAACAGATGCAAAGTTCAGGTACAACACTGGCCATGCTTCAACCAGGACTGTGGTGGAGCAGGCAACAGGTTCTACTTCTTGGACAGGTCTGGTGGTGGAGGGAGGGGGAGGTCCAGTATAATCTGGATAGAGTGTTCCGCACCATCCCGGACAGTGAGGAATTGGGGGAATTGGAGCAGTCTTCCAAGGAGGATGAGGAGAATGGGGAGACGAAAGCTCTCCTTGTGCATGACAGAGGTCACCTGTGTCAGTTCACAAAGCAGACGGGACCTTGCTGACACCTAGCTCCAATAGATGTAAACTGGGGGTCAGCAGACCATGATGGAATGTTAAGTAGTTGTAGGTCATAAAGCCAGCGTTTGGTTTGCAACATGGGGGTGAACTGAAGCTTCTACTTGCTTTATTTATGTTCTATTTTGGTGGTTATAAATAAGAGCTCATGCCTGGAATTGTCAACTTGCTTGCCTGTATGTGATGCTCTCCTCCTGAACAATGAAACAATGCTGTTCTACAATGAGCACTGGGGATAGAGTAGTTCTGACTTGGAGAAGGTGTTTAGACAGGATGCAGTGTAAGGTAAACTGTGCAGTGTGATAGGGTGAAATCATGGGAGTTGTACATACGAGGGAATGGCAGGCAATGACATGACTTATTTGGTATCATTAGCAGTTTGGTCTTGTGTCTGCTGTATCATTATGTTGCCACCGAGGGGGCAATGCTGGATTACCAACACTTGTCTAGGTGCCCAGTGGTCCAGTCCCCATGGCACAGAAACAAGGAATGCTGTTTTCTTGGTATATATCCACTGAGTGACAAGTTATTACAGGAATGATGTATGGTAAGGTGGGGTTAGACTGAGACATGAGGGATGCCATAGGGGTGGGGTAGGTAGTTAATGAGACGCATTTGGTAAGATGCAGCAAGAATCCTTCCAAAAAACTCTCAGAACTCATACTTAACCAAAATAATGTAACATCCCTTTAAGTGGTGCACACTGAGGCACAGGTAGAAATCATGGATCTGGCGCAACTCCTGCCTTGAGTCTCCAGCCCTGACCAGCTTTATGCAGGGCAAATTCACTTTCAATTTTTTCACCAATTAACTTGTTTAGAGATGTTATTACACATGTCTGGAGCAGGAGGGACTTGAATCCTGGCCCTCTGGCTCAGAGTAGGGACTTTCCCGTTGCACCACAAGAGCCACAAGAGCTGGTACTAGCCACTCACAATATCAGTCCCCTGCTCAAGTGTCCAGCTAATCAATACAGTGCTTAATATTGGCTGGTGTTAAAAACATTTATAACAGCAGGGAACACGGAGCTTTCATGTTGCTTCTATTGCAGTCAACAGGTCTTTACTGCACATTATGATTCCCACACCTGTTTCCAGGGGCTATCACATTTTGAAACCTACTACTTAATTCATTGCATCACTTCCAAATCCACCCTACCTGGTTGTGCTACCTAAGACTCTTTTTGCACATTTTACTTCTGTACATTTAATTTAGCTAAGAGGCATGAGCTATTTGGTTTTGTAGCACACAGGAACATATAATGGCCAGGAAGCGTCCTTGTAAAACATGATGAAATGTTAAAGCTGTCAATTCAGTTATGTGAAGCCACATATATTTTGACATTCAACCAATCTACCTCTTCTATTCAAGGCAAACTGTGCAGAACTAGACTGGAGCTCAACTGAGAAAGCAAATAAAGATGGAAGATGTGAATTATAATTGGAAAAAATTATATCCTCCCTGGGATTCTCAACAAACAGTAGATGAGTAGAATTATGATACTAAGTTGCATAAAGTAGCAAGAATCCAGATTCTGTCCTTGGCCTACACTGAGTTGTCTGGTTCTAAGAAGGGCATTGACGTAATATGACAAGCAATGTCAGCTTTCCTGGGCTACAGGGAGGAATACTGCATGTCCTCATTCCTGATTACTAATCCTGCTGACCTCTAATGAAACGAGTACAGATGTAGATATAATAGGTAAGTACAAGGTAATGTTGATGATGTGATGTACATGGACTTCCAAAAGTACTTGATGCTACATTACAGACTTGTGAGCAAATTTAGCACTTATGGAATATCAAATCGGTTGAGTGACAGGAAACAGAGATTAGCAGTTTATGGATGTTTTGTGCAGGAACGTTAATAGTGGAGTTGCCCATGAGTTGGTGTTAGGACCCTTGTACTTCCTGATATATATGAATAATCCAGACCTTGGAGTATAAGACACATTGTCAGAAGTTGCAGACAACACAAACTTGGGAATACTGTGAACTATGAGGAGAAGCGTGCCGGACATCAAAAGGACATAGACAGATTGGTGAAATGGACAGACAAATGGCAGATAAAATTTAATTGGGAGAAGTCTGAAGTGCTTCACATTGGTGGAAAGGACACAGAGAGACAATATCAAATAAAGGCGACAAATCTAAACGGAGTACAGGAAATAGAAGCCTGTGTGTGTGCATACAATCATTGAAGGTGGTAAGATAGACTAATAATGGATGCAATGTCCCGGGAATCCAGGAGAAATGATGTTAAACTTGTAATAAACATTGTTCAGTTTAAAGTGATATATTGCTCCCATTTCTGGGAGTCGCACATTAGAAAAGATGAGAAGACATTAGAGTGTGTGGCAAAGATTCAACAGGCACGACAGACGTCAGATCTATAGATAAAAAAGTAAGGACTGTTTTTCATAGAGAAAATAACCTTGAGTACAAGCTTGATAGAAGTATTCAAAATTATGAGGGCTGTGGACAGAGTAGATAGAGAAACTCTGTTCCCATTCGTGGAAGGATTGGGAACCAGAGGGTACAAATTTAAAGTAATTGGAAAAAGAAGCAATGGCAACATAAAGAAAAGCTTTCTCATTCAGCAGGTGGTTTGGATCTGGAATGCACTGCCTAAGAGCAGGGTTTAAAATTTATGGGGCCAGAGGGTGAATTTAACCCTGAAAACCCCAAAACACCATTGTAAGTATGTCTGATAATCAGGGAAGATACACCCCTGTATGTGAGAAATACTGAGTCTGTCAGGAAATGTTACTCCAGTCACAGATTCTGTCTTTCACATTCTCCTGCAATCCCAGGCTGTGTCTCATCCACATTTGCTGCTGAGAAGTTCACCAGTGACTGTGTGTGTGTGTGTGTGTGTGTGTGTGTGTGTGTGTGTGTAGGGGGTGGGGGGTGGGGTGTGGTGTTGCGGTTGGAGATGCAACTTGCCAGCATGTGTGTACTGCAGGCTGAGTCTAGGAGTAGAGATTACTGTGAAATATGTTTGGGTCTGGGGGTTGCTGTGGGTCAAATTTGAGAGAGGTTGTTGTTGCTCAAGTTTGGGAGAGGGTCTGTGCAGGGAATAAAGGAGAGAAGGTCAGAGAGAACAAGGGAGCTGCAAGGGTGGGGGGTGGTGGGAAGGAGATTTCAGTGGTGAGAGAACAATATTAAAACAAAGGAATTCTCAACTAGCTTGAAATCCCTGAGACAATGGATTCCTCGAAAATGACTGCAGAATCTCTAGCTTAAGACTTCAGGAGCAAACATGTTGGGAAAGAAAACAGTAGATGCTATTGTAATTAACACTGTATCAATTGTAAAGTTCAAATCTGGGACATCAGATATGCAGTAAACTGCCTTGTTAAAAATGTTTTGGCGTTGTGCATAGAGAATGGAATGTATTAGCTGTGACCTCACCAGTCTGAAGATTTGTTCAGGGTGGTTTGTTGTAAAGAGAAATGTGTCAATTAGTTGCAAAAAAATTTGTTGCTAACTTATGCCTGTTGTCTTGTTCCAATTTAAATAGTGTGGTATCGAGGAAATGAATGCTTTCCTTGTGTGTTGTGGCTTTAATTTTAATGGGGTGGTGATGATTGAGGATATTAATGATTTCTTCTAATTTCACTTCTGTGCTAGTCCAAGTATCCCATATGTCAACACAAATACAGAAGATATTGCTACTATGTGACTGTATCACTTAATAAATGAGTTCGCGAGAATGAAAAAGGTGCACATAAAAAGTAAACCTCCAGAAAATATCAAGGAAAGCCCTTGAAAAGAAAAATGACTTTGACCCGTGCCTAAGAGAACGGTGAAAGGTTCTATCAAAGCATTCCCAAGGGACTTAGATTATTATTGGAAAAGGAAAACTATGCAAGGCTACAGGGAGAGGTTAGGCGAATGGCATTATGTGAATTGTTCATTCACATGATAGAATGCCTTATTGAAACACCAAATTGTTTTTAATTTCCATTTGGCATCAAATCACTCTGTGTATTCTTTATGTTTGTGATTTGTAATATATGACGCTGATCATTATTTTCAATATGCAACACAGGCTTGGTAGCATTGTCATTGGACTAATAATCCAGAGATCCAGTCTGGGGAGCCAGGGTTTGAATTGCATGAAAGATGGTGAAATTTGAATTTTCAAAACTCAAGAATTAATACTATAATGGAAACTGTGAAACCATAGTCAATTTCACAAAAACCCATCTGGTTCACTCATGTCTTTCAGGGAAGGAATTCTTACCCTCTTCTGGCCTCCATGTGACATCATGACCACAGCAATGTGGTTGGCTTTTTAACCAACCTCCAAAATGGCCTGGCAAGTCACTCAGTTGTATCAAACCATTAAAAGCACCCAAAAAAGGAATGAAACTGGGTGGACCACCTGGCACTGACCTAGGTACCGGAAAAACCAACAACAACTGGGGCTAATGTCAAAATTAGCAGTGTTGTCTCACAAATTAGTCAAGCAACATCCTGAATAAGAGCCATACTCATGGAATTGTGCCATGTCCCAGACAACACGACCACCATCCCTGAACATGTACTATCCCATCAGTAGGATGGAGCCAGGAGATGAAGCACCTCAGTGGTATATTGTTAAAAGAGAGTTGCCCTAGGAATTCTCAATATTGAGTCCAGAGATCACGAAGTCTCACTGCATCAGATCAAACATGAGCAAGGAAACTTCCTGATTATCACGTATGTCCCCCATCAATAAATTAGTGCTCCATCACGTTGGGCACCATATAAAGAAAGTACAGAGCATGGTTAGATACAGAATGTGGGGGACTTCAATGTCCATCACTAAGAGTGACTGGGCAGCACCACTACTGAATGGCTGATTGAGTCCTAAAGAAAATAATTGCTTGTCTGAGTCTGCGACAGTTGGTGAAGGAATCAAAAGGGAAAAATGCACTTTAGCTCAACATCACTAATCCACCATCACTGAAGCATCTGTCCATGACAGTATTAGTAGGAGAGACCACTGCATTGTTCTGCAGAGACAACATTCCGTCTTCACATCAAGGATATTCTCCATCATGTAATGTGGCATTAAATAGTTAAATGGCATAGAGTTTGAACAGATCCCGCAAATCTAGACTGGATATTCATGAGGCGCTACATCCGCTTACAGCAGTTCAACTGTTCTCCAACACAATCTGCAACCTCATGGCCTGGCATATCTCTCAGTCGATCGTTACCATCAACTACTGTTCAATGAAGAATGTAGGGCATGTCAGGAACAATGCTAGGCATACCTAAAATGATGTGTCAAGTTTGGCAAAGATACATCACAGGGCTATTTGCGTGCTAAAGAGCAAAAACAGCAAGTGATAAGCAGGGCTAAGCAATTCCACAACCAATGTATCAAATCCATGCTATGTGGGCTTGCCACATCCAGTCATGAATGGTAGTTTTCAGTGCATGAGCTCAATCCATGTTGCTGTGCACAGTAGTCTTACTGCAGCATTACGATGATAGTTTCCAGCACAGCACTGAAGTGCAGAAGTGAACTGTCAGTGGATCAGAGATGAGCCACGAAGCTTCTTAGAAGCTGGCACATATCAAATGCCAATGTCAATGGTTGAGGGGTTCAGGTGGCCGCTGCCCATGGAGCCTGACATGACATGTTGGTATCCAGTGCCCAACATAGAGATCCTCCAGAGCAAGTGGCAACTTTAAGTTGCGACATACTTGCCCTGATTTTCATGTTGACCAATGCTCAAAGGTTGACTTGTATGGTGTGAGAGTTAAGACACTTCACCTGATGCAATGAACCTGTTGGAGTATAACCTGGTATTGTGTGACTTCTGACTTTGTCCACCCCAGTCCAACACTGGCACCTCCGCATCACGAGTATCTGAATGGCATGTAATACCACTATCCTTCCAGGAAAGAGGCAACATGGAACACTGCCCAGCTCTCCAGTTGGCAGCACAAGATTCCACCCTATGTTTTTCCACAACTGATTTACAGACTATAGTTTCCTGGTTTATCCTACTTTTCTTTCTTTAACAGAGGTATTCATGGTTTGAACTAGGGTTAGGGTTCAGAAATTAACCTATCTTCTCCAGCAATTCTTTTAGACCTCATAAAATAAACTAATTTAGTGCTCTATCATCTCATGTTCAAAGATAATTAATGATTACTAAAGATTAATAATTAATCTATGAATGTTTTTTTAACTAGCCTGGGCCTGATGCATTCTTCTTCCATTGTACATTTGCTTTTCTCCCCTTTTTCTACCACCACTTGTAATAAGCTTTTCTGTTTTCACATTGAGTATAACTATGTTGTGATTGCTATTTTTCTTATTGTTGTTTGACTCTCACATTGTTTTTCTCCCCACTTTATTTTATAACTAAACCATGCAAAAGTTCTATCCTAACTGGACTAGAAACATGTAGAAAGAGAAAGCTATTTTGATTGGAATGCAGAAGTTGGATTATCAGACTGAATGAACAAGTCCAGACGTAGGCCAACCCACCTGGCGCAAATAAAGCGGGCATGTGGCTCAGAGAGTACAGTTGGCTGGGAGCTTGTGCCACATCCAATGTAATTTTTGAGAATTCCAGCAGTGTGGAAGTCACCTGCCCCAGGCGTAAGGGAGCATAAATAAAATGGGAAAATCAAAACCTGATGCTGTCATTGACACCACCATGTAATTTTCACACCCAGAGTTAGAAAGATTACACAGTACTGAACAGATCAACAAAAGCACCCAGTGATCAAGATCAACAGAAAAAAAGGCCTGGATAATTTTTTTTTATGCATTCTCTGAACGTTCCTTGTGTTTCAGGGCTCCCTCTTTAGCATCGTTTCTCCCATCCTGTTTCTTCAGAATGATCAATGTCTAATATCCCACAACCCCTGCATTACTCACCACACCTTGTGAGGTGAGGTGAGGTGTGGCCTTTTATTCCCAATATGCCAAACTTTTGTCTGCTGACTCTTGCATCATACTCATCAGCTTTGGGCAGGAGACAATCCTGAAACATGTAACTGAGACGCAGGAATTAAAATTATCTGGGTCTTATGCTGACAATTCTGTGGGCATTTCCCTCTTGATGAACATGCCTCAAGTTAAAATCAGGGCTGATGAGGATACAGGGAATCCTTAGGGATGGTGCACACACAGGTATGTGAGACTAAGTACAAATTTGCCTCCAGCAGGGCATTTTACCTGATGTGCGTGACATGTATATTAGGGTATTGAAGAATCCAACAGGCATTTATTATAACTAACTATTATGTACAAGGCATGTAAGTAGGTGGGCTAATAAGAAAATATTAGATTACAGCAGGGAAGAAGGTTCCAGTAGTGATATGCTCCAAGTAAGATGGAGTATGAAATCTTTATACCCTTAAATCATGCTCATCAGTAAGTATTGGTTTGGGGGGTGGGGGGAAATCCTGATGTAGCACACTGCCTGACAACAAGATGTGCACTCCCTTTACTGACTACGGGTGAGTAGCAAGGAAGGTGCCTGGTTGTGTGACTGTGCTAATTGGTAAGGCAAGGCATGGATGCTGCAGGCCTGCAGGTAGCCTCTCAGTGAGCAAGCACTAAGAGAGCCGGCAAGCAGCCCTGAGATTTGGCCAAGTCCAGTCTGTTAGCTGGATGTCTGTCCATATGCGAAGTTCCCTGTTGCAATCTTTCCATGCTAGTTGCCGGTTCACCCTGCAACGTACATATGTGCTCCAGAACACACTGCTAGAGCATGGGAGAGGTACCAGGATGGTCATGAGAAGTTGCTGTATGCCACATGCCAATATCTTGGCAGGAAGATTGCAGCAATTGTTGACCTAAGATGTGGTTTGATCATAAGCAATATGGACGTTGTTAAGAGCAAGGGCAAGCTGCACCTGCCAGCAACACGCTCTGGTCTCCATGTCGAGCTTTCGTGACATTCAGTTTGTTTGGTAAGACAGGAAACTGAGTATCAATGAGGTAAATTGTGCCATCAACAAGGCATTTTACAAGCCATAATAACTGTTGAGTGGCAACTTGCTGCTGCCTAGTAAGAATCTCACTGTGTTACTTGTGGAAACCAACTCGGATGGCACAAGTTGCCTTGATTCCAAGGTGGGCCTTGCTGGACTTATTGTCAAAAATGCCACACATCTCACCATAGCCCAACTTGCTCAGGCCCCTATAAGAGTCCTCCTATGAGAAATAATTAGGTGCAACTGGAAACTATGATAATTTTAGGACACAATGTCTTACAGAAGTATCTTTTGTTTCAAATTCTCAAACCTTGTATTTGGGTCTTGGGATAACACATATGAAACATAATGGTCAACAATGCAACAAAAATAAATTATATTGTACCACTCTACAATTTTATAGTAACTTTCTTGTAGAAATGATACCACAAAGAATGCTTGGAACAATATTACTTTGCAAGTGTAAACCCATAGATTTTTAAGTAAACAGAACAAGTACTCTTGTCACTATAACTGTAAATATCCCAAAGCTAATTTGTGTATTAGCACTGGTAGCTGCCTGGGAAAGGTCACTGGTTCACCTCCTGGGCAGTCATGGTGGTGATATTGGGATATTCAAGAAAGAGCAAAATACTTTTTAGAAAACAGAGTTGCCACATATACAGAAGGTAACAAGGATATAGAAGAGAACACTGTTTTGGTAAATTAATCCATAAGATGTATTTTAATTGCTTCTTAAAAGTCCAACTGATTTTACATTAGAATAATATTACACAAGTTGAATCTACGTGCTCACAGACTGTCCTCACTATTTCAGTCTAATGGGCATAACATGGTATCTATCTATACTTTATTGTCAAAACTTAAGTTAGGCTTAACCCTCTATCATTTCATTACCAAGTCAATCAATGTTAAAAAATTATATGGTTCTCCAGCAATGAAAATTAAATGCTTCAGTTGGTACGGAAGCACAGAATTCTGATTTAATCAACTGTAATTCCTCATAAGGAAGGCATTAGGTTAAGTTCATTGTGATGGAAAGTTGCAGACAGCAGCTTGTGCTTAGTTTCATGACAGTACAAAAGCAGTGTACTGTTTGCTTCTTAAAAAGGGTAGTCTACTGCTTTTTTAAAAAATTACAAACCAATCTGCCTGACAATTGCTGTGACCCATGGGCTGCTGTGTGCTGGAGAGGTTCAGCTTGTAACAATATAATTTTTCTCCATATGGGCAGCAAGATTTTGTCTTCCTGCTGGTTTGATTACTTCATTGTGGCAGGCTTTCCCAAGCGAAAATGGTCCCAGATGGGACACATTATTCAAAGTGCTTGATTGCAAAATTTTTTCTAATGGAACTATCAGTATATTTTGTAACTCTGTAAACCGACCAGACAAAGATGGGATAGAGAAAGCAAAAATCTGGAATAATTTGTGGTCAATACTGCAAAACATAGGGTAGATGACCCAGACCACATTTCCAATGGCAGTACTCAAGGTTTAGAGAAAGACACATTATGTCATTAGGTTGGTGTTAGAATAGCATTCTGTTTACTAATGGTTTATCAATACAAGTTAACATTAGGGATTTTTAAGGATGGCAACTCTTAATAAAGCTAACATTTAATCACAATGCCTCATGATTCTGAAGTCTGCTTCTGGCCTTTTAAAGAATAAACTGTTACAGAAAAGCAATGGCAACAGCAAAACCTTCATTTTATTAAAAAAAAAGTATCATCTACAACTTTAACATTCGGATTTTCTTGCAAAAACATATGAAGATCCATATGTGGTCTTCTTAATTTGACTCAAACATTTCTAAGAATAGGAAACAGCCACCAGGTCACTCAGGTCAAATGACTCGTTTTCTCAATTTTTTATCTCTGCATCTATGCATTCGCCTTTTAGACTCAGTTATAGATTCTGTTCCAGTAGCTTACCAAAAGGTTATAACTGTATGAGTGATTAAGTTCTGAATGGCTTTCCTTCTAGCTCAAAACTGACTGGGCTAGAATTTCTGCAGGAGTTTTCTTGGTTGTTTGCTGTAACATTTTGGAAGCAGCTGTTCATGTCGTTTTTCTGGGGTTTCTGCTAATCTTCCACTTTCCAACAAGAAACTGGAAAAACCGCGTGGAAATTGATTAAAACTTAAATTATATCCCATGGTGCTCGAACATTTACCATGGTGAATAAACTGCCTGCATCAAACCCGTCAGTTGTGTACGTTGTCTTGAAAATTTGAATTATATCACACTAAAGTGTCTTTGACGATTATAATTACATATATTCCAGAAGATGGTTTAAGATCTCATGCAGCACTAAACAAACACTTTTAATTGGTATTCTTATCCCTAATGCAACCCTGTATTTATCTTTTAAAATTATAGTTAAGCACTACACTCTCAAATTTGTGTGGCATTTCCCAATTAAGATGCAGTACAAAACAAGTACTATTCAACCTTCTTAAACATGTTCCACGACTGAGTGAGATCATGGCTGATTTGTATCAATATATACGTACCTTTGATCCATCATTCTTACAAAAAAATTTATGAATTAGGTGTAAGAGTAGGCCACTCTGCCCTTCAGACCTGCTCCACCAGTAAGATTCTGGCTGATCTGATTACTCCACATTCCGAACTGCATGCAATAACAGTTCACTTCCTTGCTTATGGACATGGACCAAGCTCAAATACTGGATCAGCATGCATTCTAGGGCTCTTTGTGTGCTATCATAGCACTCACTCAGTCTGAGCTTATCTGAGCGCTCACAATATTCATGCTTTGTCTTTTTGTGCTCTGCTCCCTCAGCCAGAGATACCAGGTTCATATTGTGGTTGTCTTGCTGCGCCAAGGGTCTTGTCATAGCTGTGAGCAGGCCTCAGTCAAGTCAAACGGCATAGCCTTTGCTCCGTGGATCCCAGCACAGCAATTAAATAAAAAGGCAGCCTCCAATACCAGTCCTGAAGTCCACTCAGTGAAGTCAGAAGGGATGAGGAGCCAAATGAAGGACAGCGGACTACATGTCTTGCCATTTTCTGCACTACTGTGGGCTCTTACGATGAGAGACAGGCAGGTATTATGGGAGTTGAAAGGGGGTGGCACAAATATGACCGTTGGTGCAGGTGGTGCAATGTCCCGAGCAAGTGAGTAGGTAGCGCAGATGGCATGCAGGCTGAATGGTATCAGGAGTTAGAATGGGTAAATAAGGGAAGATGTTGCACGCTACCGAGCATGGTAGAGCATGAGCCTTGATTGGAGGTAGGTACAATAGCAGAGGTAGAGTGAGTGTGAGCTATCAAGAGAAGTTAGTGGCACCTATGCTGGTAGAGAGGAGAAACGCATTGACATTTTCTGCAGTGCTAGTCATTCCTCCAGCCTGCTGAGACTGGTTTAAACTGGGTGGTAACCTTGGGCCAGGCTGGCATAGAATGGTGTCACAGCCACCACTGCTGGTCTTGTGGAGTTGGGATGGGTGGGGAGAGAAAGTGCCATGTTGGGACCACCCCATCCAGCAAGACTTCCAGGGCCTTGCATACAAAGCAGGGCAACAATTTTCCCCCTGTCTGCTACATCGGGGGCAAATATCAGCAACCATGCAGGACAGCTCCAGACAGACAGTGTTTGTCCAGGTGTACAAAGGGCTTTTGAAGGTAACATGGGTGCAAAGGATGCCAGTGAATTCTTAGATATTGGCTGAGTGATGTGTTGATCCAGAAACGGCATGTAGTAAATTGCAGCAGCAATTGGATGTGAGATTCCATAGGGGCATGCTTGGTAATTAATGAGGCAAGCTTGGTAAGACATGGCGAGAAAACACGCTTGTCTCATGGTACCAAAACCTCCAAAAAATTCAACAAAACTTAGATTTCGCTAACAAAAGTAAGGTTCAACCCAATGTTTCCACCATCTTCTGAGGGTGAAAGTTCCTAACACTCTATGTGAAAACAAAATGTCTTTATCTCTGACTTAAATAGATGGCCTCTTATTTTTCAACAGTGAGCCCTGTTGCACAAGGGGAAACATCACTTTCCCATCCACCCTGTTGAGATGTCTCAGCATCTTTCATGTCTCAATCAATTGCCTCTTTTCTAAGCTCCAGTAGATTCAAGCCTATGCTGTTCACCTTTTCTTCAACAGGCAATGTGCATATTCCAGGTATGAGTTTGATAAACCCTCTCTGAACTGCTTTAATGTGTTTATATCGTTCCTTAAAGAAGGAGACCAGTACTGTACACATTATTCCAAATGTGGTCTCACCACTCCCCCATATAACTGAAATATAAACTCCTACTTTTGTATTCAACACTCCTAACAACAAACAACTTCCAATAATGGCTTTCCTCATTATCTGTTGTCCCTGCATAATAACCTTTTGCAATTTATGTACTTGCATTCAGACCTCTGCAATCTCATTTTTGGATAATATCCTTATTTTCCCTTCTTCCTGTCAAGGTGGACAACCGCACATTTTCCCATGTTATACTCCATTTGCCAGATCTTTGCCCACTCACTTTATCGATCCATATATCTTTGCAACTTCCTTACATCCTCTTCACATTTTACATTCCTACGTATCTTTGTATCGTGATCAAATTAAGCGAGCTGACCTTTGGTCCCTTCATCTGAGTCACTTATTATAAATTGTAAAAAGCTGATGACCCAGCACTGATCCCTGTGGCATACCACATTTTCCATCTTTCCGACCATAAAACGACCCATTTACGTTTACTCCATTTCCGGTTTGTTAGCTAAGCCTCTAACCATTTCAACATATTGCCCATACACAGTTCCACAGAATCCTTTGATGTGGCAATTTATTAAATGTCTTCTGAAAATCTGTGCACTGAATAGTACATCCACTGAATCCCTTTATCCACTGGAATTACGTGTTATTTTCCATTCAAATGGAATCTATCCTGAATCTAAGGAACTTTAGAAAATTAAAAACAATTCTTCAACTATCTGAGTAACAACCTCCTTTAAAACCAAGGGATAAAGTCCAGTATGATCCTGGGCCTTGCCAGTCCGCAGGTCCAAAAATTTACTCAGTGCCACATCCCCAGTGATGACATTGTTGCCATTGTACCTCCCTTCAATTTCCTGATTTACAGGTCTTCTTGGGATGTTACTTCTATATTCTACAGTGAAAACCATTGCAAAGTACATATTCAATTCACCTACCATCTCCTTATCTTCCAATATTAATTCCCCAGACTCATTCTTTACAGGACCAACATTCACTTGGTTAATGGGTTTCTTTTTTCAATATCTATTGAAACTCTGGCTATCTATTCATATATTTCTAGCTAGCTTTCTTTGATAATCAAATTTTCCTGTGTTATTAATCGTTTTGTTAGTCATTGCTGATATTTATATTCTGTCCAATCTTCTGACCTGTCACCCCTCTTCATACAATTCTATGTTTTGTTTTCTTGAAGTATACTATTACCTTTAATTTTTCTGGTTCACCATGGACGGTGGCCCCTCCACTTGGATATGTTCTTTCTAGTTAGAATTTATCTATCCTGAGTGTTCAGAAATATTCCTTTACGTGTCTGCTTATGCATATCTATTTACCTAAGCTGTAATGGTGCCCAACCTATGGCCATATACAGCCCAACAGAGCATTTCATATGGTTTGACGGCTGCCATTTCCTGAAATTGTTGTCACTGACTGGCAGTGCCTGGCCACTGGGCTTTCAACCTTCCAAATCACGGTTGGGATGGAGTGACAGCTGCTGCCTCTCAAAGCAGTGCAGAGGCACAATTGGTGGGGGAAACAATCTCAGGTCCAGAAACAGGGTTGTTCCATTCTTAGACTGATGAAACCTTGACTAGAACACCTCTTCAACTTCTAAATCTGAAAGGAATACAGACTAAGGTCATGCAAGCTAGAATCATAGAATCCCTACAGTGCAGACAGAAGCCATTTGGCCCATCCATTTTGCATTGAGCCTCCGGGCAGCATCCCATCGAGATCCATCCTCCCATCCTGTCCCTGTATTTAATACTTAGCCTGATCATCCCTGGACACTAAGGGGCAATTTAGCACAGCCATTCCACCTAACCTGCACATGTTTAGACTATCGGAGGAAACCAGAGCACCCAGCAGAAATCCATGCAGACAGGGGGAGAATGTGCAAATTCCACACAGACAGTCACCTGAGGGTGGAATCGAATCCAGGTCCCTGGCGCCGTGAGGCAGCAGTGTTGCTCATAAATTAGCTCTCTTCATAAATTCGCCTTGAAGCTCTTGTATCATTCTAATCAACATGCACTGCTGTACTCCTCTGGGGCTGTTTGAGAAAGGTTTATTTAATGATTTCACTCATTACTAAGTAATATAGCTATAATTTGAAAACTTTGTTCTGGATATCTCTCAGCAGAGAAAACATTAATGTGTATACTCTGTTAAATACTTCTATTTCAAACCCTGGACTAGACCACCCCTCAAACTTCTAAATCTGAAAGCTTTTTTTAGTTATTACATTTTACTTAATTTGTTTTATTCAATCCTTATTAATCTATTGTCTTAATTAATTGAAATAGCTAAATCTTTCTGAAGGTGCTTGTCCCTTCATTATCATTTGCCTGCCTACTTTAATTCTCTCTTTGGTATTACAAAACTTAAAGGCTCCACTTCATACCTTCATTCAAAGGGAGAAAACCAGAATTCAGGAGTATATACTGAAGTAATGAGAATTCTAAGGATGAATCCTAGGGCACAAAATATTCATTTTGTAGTTTCTTTCTTGGCTAACAATTCCCATTTATGTACGCTGTTTCCTGTTTCAACTCAATTTCCATTCAGTGCCATATTTCACCTTCTATTTTGCAGCTTGGTACCTTTACATGAAATGATGATATGGAATTATCCTAAACTTTTCTTAACATTCCTTACCTATTCTTCAAAAGGTGCCGGTCAGTCTCAGCACACCAAATGTGCTTTTTTGAGCTGGCCTGATTTGAATCCATCAATATTTGTCAATCATAGGAAGAACATGGTCTTTCTCGCAGCATCTTATTGTGTTTGTTTCATCCCTGCACTTCATTTTCAAGATATGCTCCTGCTTCAGCCTGATGTTAATGTAAATATTCCATCCTTATAAGTATTCTAAGAAATTTGTAGGCTCCAAAAAAAAGCAAAGATCTAAAGCAAATGGCACCATCTCTTTTTACTATTCAGGTTAATTAAGGATGATCTATTTTTGATTAATTTCCAATGTCTTTAAAGAAATTATGCACTTCTAAGTTTCAATCAAAACGATCTCAAAATAATTTGAAAAAACAATTTCTAAAACTAATATCAAAATTGTTGGTCTGTGATTTTGTATTTGTCTCAATCCATAGCCTCAAGAATCTTTATATAGTATCGTACATCCATATTTAATCAACCCCTCACCAACTCCACTATCCCCATAGAATTCTGCTCCTCTGACTCTTGGCTTGTGCGTACACCATTTCTACGCCTTTACTACCCCTGCAATTAGCAACAATATCTTCATATATCAATGCTGTATGCTCTACGATTTCTAGTCTAAACTTCTCCACACCTCCCCCTTTGACTTTAAAATTCTGTTTAAAACTAAGTTCCCATTCTGTTATGTCCTTCCTTGGCTTGCTGTCCATTTTTGTCGAACTACTCCACAATGAAACTCCAAGGAGCATTCATCCACCAGAAATGTGCTATATTTTTGCAATCTCTTTGATGATTGTCTGTGACAATCAATGTAGCCTCCTGTCCACAAATATTATTATTTATAGTAATTGGTTGTATCATGAGATATCTATAGGGAAACCACATTAAGCCAGCCATCTCTAGCATGGAAGAAGCCGCTTGCGAGCATGTACACTTATTGTAGTAGAAAAGGAGATAGTGTAAAGTCCTGAATGAAATGTAAATTTTGCATGGACCATGTATTTTTATTTTGTTTGTTTAAAAACTGGGAACTGAAATAAAAATGAGCTGTTTTAAAAACCAGTATTTTGAAGAGTGGCTGCAGTTTTGAAAGCAAGTAGCTGGCAACAAGAAGCTGATTGGCTTACATACCAGTAATTAGTTATGATTGATAGAGACCTTTTTGCCTGCCAACACCTATGTGATTGGTTCTCAAGTGATTGAGCAGCTTGGAGGTGGGAAAAAGAGAGAGAGAGGAAACAGGGAGAGAGGGAGGGGGGAAAGGGAGAGAGAAAGAGAGAGGGGGCAGAGAGAAAAATATGCAATCAAACATGCTGTAAGCCGGAATGATGTGATAGGTGCCTGTCTGTGTGTGCGTTCATTAGATTCTGGTTTAGTACAGAAACCAAGTCAATGCTTTCTATCAATCTCAGTCTTAAATTGAGGTAAATAAGGGAACTTTGCATATCTTATAAAATCTTTAATTTTTGTGACAACTCGGGGAATAATTTCCAGTGTATTACCCGGTGAATTGTAACAATTGAAATTATTCAGACCAAGTGGCAGTTCTTTCCAACCATTGGAAGTGACATTTGTAATGGGAAACTGACAGGCTGCTCATGTTGCTTATTTCCAACTTCAATGTAATTTGACAACAAAGTTTTGCCTGCAATTTGTTTGTATAGTGAGGTGGTTATCTTTGTCCAATGCAGACATGATCGGCCGCATTGGCCTTTTGCTGTGCTGTAGGCCTCAATAACTCTGACTCTATGTACCTTAGCGCAATCTGAAAGAGGTTTTAATCATAGAATCATAGAATCCCTATAATGTGGAAACAAGCCTTTCAGCCCAACAAGTCCACACCAACCCTCACAACATCCCATCCAGATCCATCCCCCTCTCACCCATCTAATCTACACATCCCTGAACAATATGGGCGATTTAGCATGGCCAATCCACCTAGCCTGCACATCTTGGGAGGAAATTGGAACACCCGGAGGAAACCCACGCAGACACGGGGAGAACGTGCAAACTCCACACAGACAGTCACCCGAGGAATCAAACCCGGGTCCCTGGCACTGTGAGGCAGCAGTGCTCAGCACTGAGCCACCGTGCCGCCCCAGCAAAAGCACCACTGGGATATGAACTCAATTATTATAAATAATAATATTTGTGAACAGGAGGCTACATTGCTTGTCTGACTATTGATTATAACCGACTTTCCTGGCCGCCTACATGTGCAATTTGCAAACAACTCTTTTGTTTTCTCTCACTTTATCAACAGAAAATGCCTGGACTTCCTTCAATATCTAGAAGTAATGAAAAACATGGATCCGAGTGATATTTTTCAAATTATTTTAAGACCTATAAAACTAAACTCGAAGTTCTACAATTCGTTAAATGATAGCACTGTTATATCCTCAAGACTCGAGAAATTCAAGCTTGTTTTTAAAGCATACTTTCTGATTCAATTTTTAAAATGGATTTCAGCTGCACCAAATCATGGTTGTTGCTGACCAGGTGATTCAGGTTGACTACTATTTCTTGAAAGTTTTAATCAGCAGTTAACACCACAGAGCTCTGACATCATCCTCCTGGAATCTCATACCCTTGCATTGTGTGGGACTTGCAGTGATTAAATACAAAATCTTATAGGTCTCCCTAGCCGGTTCTGAACAAAAGTGAGCTACTGAAATTTACTTTGCCTGAAGTAGCACTAATGGTGCATCATTCAGCGCATACAAAAATTTTGACAAGAGTCATAGAAGTTTAACCACGTTATGCCTCTGGAAGTACGAATTGCTCCATTCGTCTCTGGTGAATACTTGACCCCTAACTACAGGAATAGACAACAATAGCAGAGTTCAAACCGACTCCTTAAAAGACAGGTGACATTACAAACTAACCCCCATTCCCACAACCCCCAACCTCTGCAAGGTTCAAATGCAGTCCCTGTGCAGCATTGCTTCATTCTTCAAGTTCATTGCTAATATCCAGTCTGCCCGCAATTAGCCCTCTACTGGAAAAACAGACTCTATGTTCAAGTCTGCCTCAAGTTTAACCTCTTGAGAGTTTCTGGAGAAATCATAAATTCACCTAAAACATGGAACAACATGATCATAATGTGCCTTTGTAAACTTCAAAAGGAAGCCCGAAACTTCAGCCAAGTGCACCCATCTGAAAATGTGCTCCAATTGAAATGAACCTCCACTGGACACTGACTTTCTGGTCTCGACAAAATGTCACATGAATTAAAGTTCACATCTTTCATTTTTGCTGTTCTGAATTGTACCCTCTTCCTTTTCCTTTTCTTTTTCTCTCTTCCTTGTATGCTTGTGTGTGCATGTGCTGTGACAAACATCCCCTGGGTTTGAACACATCTGTTTTAAACCCTAAAGAGTGTTTGTTGCAGGTAATTCAAACTTTGGACTTCACAAACACAGGTTGTGTGTGGGAACATTACACAGCTTATTTCAAAAAGGCAAAATAAATTTAAAAACAAAAACATCTTTTCTTATGGCCAGACAAGGAGAAAACTAAAAGGATTTCATTTACCTCTCTCCCCCTATCCGTAACAATATACATAAACAAAAAGGAATCATGTTTAATTAGCATTAAGAGTAAAGGAGTTCAGATAAAAATAGAAAGTGCTGGAGAATCTCAGTAGGTCTGGCAGTGTCTGTGGGGAGAGAAAATGAGTTGATGTTTCGAGGCTGACATGTCTCCACCTCAGAAGAAGCTAAATCAGGTTTGAAACGTTAATTCTGTTTCTTATTCCACAGATGCTTCAGATCTGCTGAGTTTCTCCAGCACTTTCTGTTTTTAATTTAGATTTCCAGCACTTTGCAGTATTTTACATTTAAATGGGGTCGAGACCCTTACTTCAGATCTCTGCCTTTTCTTAAATAATAGAGGGGCTTTACTATTGTGACAGGTACTGAAGTGTTCTGGCTTGAAAGAAAACCTTGTGGATAATGGACTGGTTTTATGGGATATACATGTATGTATTACCCCAGTGATTATTCATCAAAAAAGCAAGAGCAATGTTGGGAAACACTTGCATGTTAAGGAGCCATCACCATTGTATGAGTCACATGTTTATGTGCAGCATTCCTCATTCTAACACATCAGAGTGGAAGTTGAACGCAATCAGTGATTCTGGTGAAAATTCAGCATACAACTGTGCCTCTTTGAAGTTCCCACTCAAACTTATTTCTATATCTCCAACCACAAAATTGGCCACGCACCAGTGTAATGAGGCAGTGCTTTAAAATGACATTTTAGAAAAACAAATTGCTTTAAGAAATATTCCTCTCTCTCTCTCTATATATATATATAAAAGCATGATAACTTTGTAAAATTGGAGGTTTGATTAATATAGTTGGAGAAAGTTTTATCATAAAAACAAGCATTATAAAATCAGTATTAATCTAGCACTTATGAGTAACTCAGTTTAAGTTATTGAAAATTACTTAAAAATATACAAAACTATTTTAGTTAAATTAGGATACAACAGTGAATCCTTAGTAAATAAAAGATGCAGCCTAATTTTGAAGCCTCCTCAAAATGGTGCACAATAGTGTTAACAGTGGAAATTCCTTAATTGCCTTGTTTCTCTGATAAAGTTATTGTGGCTAAATAGGATTGTTTCACAGAAATAATTACTTAATATCATTTCTGTATTATAACATAGAAACAGTTCAAAGTTATGAGTATATCAGTTCCAAACTGTTGACAATTGTGAGGCTCCATAATGTCACAGCTGCACTCACAAACCTATAACTAATATCGCTAGATCTGCCCTGAGTTAAAGAGAAAGCTAAAATGTTTTTTTCTAAGCAGAAATGAGTTATTTACATCCATGTGATTTGTTGTTAAAATTAGGGAAAAAAAATATACTAGAAAAATCTATTAGCGTCCCTTCCATTTAAATAATGTTGTAAAATCACACCCAATTTAATCCATCTACCACCAACTTTCTATTATTAATTTTCCAAAGCTTTGTGCATAATTATGTGCCAACAGCAATTTTTTTTCCATACAAGACCTTAAGCCTTTTATACCACCGGGTTTAGTACCAGGAAAAGGTTTTTGGGTTGTTAGTTTTGAATCATGACCAATTTTCCTCTCCCTAACAGTTAAGATCTCAGTAAAGACTAGAAACGTGCTTAGCGACATTTTTGTTAGAATCTGAAAACTCAAGTATTTAGTAAATGAACTAAAATAAAAGAAGAAACCACAAGGCTCATGTTTTGAATCAAAAGAATTTTACTTACAAAAATTAAAGAACATGAATACATACTACACACCATCTGCACTTGTGTCATTATTACTTATAACATTGTTACTTATTCTCTAAATCAAACTTCTGAACTCAAATTTCCTTCTACAGCATTAAACTTACACCCCAAAACTCAAGTCAGATATTTATCTGAAATTAATGATTAACCAGTTGACCTGGGTACCATTTCAAAGTTTTTTGTAAGGAAAGAGTGTTCTTTGGCCTTCCATTACTTAAGACTAGGCTGTCCATTCAAATCTGCTTCAATCATCCCACCATTACAGACTCCTGTGAAACACAAGTGGTGCTAGCATCTTCAGCATAACTACTTCATGTCAGAGCTCTACCATTTCTACTTTCTTTCACTTGAGAACCTTACATCTAATACACTCTCTCTCTCTCTCTCCCTGTCTCTTCTCAGCTTGGCTGTGTCGAGAAGTTCTGTACAAGGGTTTTAAATTCTCTTCACCACACATTTTAAATTCTCTTAGCCAGCATATGGAATTTTGAATGAACTTTGCTTGAAGTAGACATCTTTTACTTTGCAACTAAATTATTTCAAACTATGATGTCACATGCTGATTTCCTGGAAGCCAGATGCTTTAGCAGAAGTCAACTTAAGAGGAAATAGCTCTTAATGCAACCAACACATACCGTACACAGTGCATTAACACTGCAATTTATTATGACCATGGGCTGAATCTTCCCATATTTTGGCTAGGTGTCAATCTCAATGGATTGCATGAAGTGTTTCTTCTGTGAGCCCTGATGAATTCCCTCATGCAATTGTCTGCTGCTCACCATAATAGCCTTAATTATTCATGAATAATGAATTAATTATTAACCTATAAATATGCATCTGGCATCCACAGTACCCTGGTCAAATAACCTTGCATTCCGCCACAGAGATGGAAGCGTTTACTTACACTAAGACCTTCTCGTGGCCCCAGCATACCATTTCTAACATGACAAACCAGGAACTGCCTTTGACAATGTGTTGCTCACCAAAAATTCAAAGACGATGGCTTTCAAAGGGAAGTTGGCACTCTGGTTTGTGGACCAGGACATGAAGGTCCTGGCGGACAGTGTGGAAGTAAGGATGGCTATCTTCTTTTTACAGGACCTCATTGGAGACAGGAGCATCAGATGCTGCCAGGCTAGTCAAAGATAGCCACTCAGATAAGTGCAGTGTCCACAATCAAAAGAAGGTGCAGTAATGCTGTAAGAAGATTACTGACCTTTATCATCTGCCAAGAATAAGTGCCACTATCTTCTGTCTGCTACTTCTCACATCCTTTAACTCTGCAACGGCACACATCTACCACCAAAGCTCATGTTGTATCACTCCCACTACTGCACACTGAATCTTTCCTCAACGGCTCTCACACAAAAATAAGTTTTTCAGCCACCTGAGATGCCTACTAACTCATTCGGGATACCCCACCATTTTTCCCGCTCTTGCATCAATGCTAACACCTCTTCCAACTACTCTCATTTCATTCAAACCCTCCTTTTGACTCATTGTAGAAGAAAATGGCCAAAAATAGGGCTAAAAGGGCCAGAATTGGCATCAGTCATCTCATCTGCTATGCGAGGAAATATCTAGAGCACATGGGAGCGCAGTGTTTCTGTTCTGAATGCCTGACAGGAAAGCCCCTGGACTGAGATAGCTTGATGTTCTTTACTAAGCATGGTATCACCCCAGAAGACTATAATCCACTTGATTTGATTAAAAGCTACACCCTTAGACTTTCAGACAAGGCCACCTGATTGAAGTACATGCAGTGTGTTTGCCACGTAGACTGATGTCACATACTATAGGTGTGACATTGATGTAGCAACATGTCTGCTCCTTGACTGTTCAGTGCTGGCAAGCTTTTTTTTTCTTTTTTCATTCATGGGATGAGGGCTCTGCAGGCCAGGCAGCATTTATTGCCCATCCCTAATTTCCAAGAGGGTAGTTAAGAGTCAACCATATTGCTGTGGGTCGAGTCACATTTAGTCCAGACCGGGTAAGGATAGCACTTTCCTCCCCGAAAGGACATTAGTGAACCAGATGGGTTTTTCCAACAATCGACAATGGATTCATGGTCATCATTCGGTTCTTAATTCCAGATATTTATTGAATTCAAATTTCACCATCTGCCATGGTGGGATTCAAACCCAGGTCCCCAGAGTTCTGGATCTCTGAGTTAACAGTCCAGTGAAAATACCACTAGGCCATTGCCTCTCGTCATTAATTGGGAGAATAGCAATGTGCATTTAGATTAGGTGACATCAGCTAATATTAGTCAGTTAATACATGTAAATAGGACACCAGCCACTTGCTAGTGAGATTCTCATCTAGTCATTGAAACCTTAAAGGGAAATTTGGACTTTTTCTTCTCAACATCAAGAATCTCATTTTTCCATTCTGTTCTTTCCCACCTTCCCTGCCACTGCCGATATTGTTCAGATTCTGGGAAGATTCTATCAAATATCTTGAAATGACAGTAATTTTCCAGATGCTGCATCAGCTCCACTACATGTTTCATGAGGCATTGTCAAAAAAAAACAGCACTACATACTCTATCCAGTACAACACTGGAACATGCATTACTGAACACAATTTCATAAAGCTACATCAATATTTTAGGCAAAATAAGACTTCAGTGAAATTAAGTACACCTTTACAAATAAAGAATATATAGGCTACAAAACTGAACTGTGTTGCATCCACATAATGTGCACACACTTCTGGTGTGGACCATGTCAAACTTTATTATGATATGGGCATCATCATGGGCATGAGAAGCATGTGCTGTAAATATGCAGTCAGTACATTGTGTCCCAATCAACATATAATGCTAATTGGACACCATCTCTATTATTTTCAAATATGTTATTCAAGCTAGCTCTTTCCCTCAAACATGTGCAGTTGAAAATGAATGCATTGGTTGGAAGGACTTTCCCACCAGCACTATTTTTAGGGATCATCAGCGACAATTGACAATGTTTCATCAGAACAATGGTTAACACCGACACCACTCATTTTAACATTACCGATTAAACAAAAGTGAAAAGTCAAATGTCTCAAGCATATAGCAACCAGTAGCACATTAGTGAATTGAAAAATCCTAAAGCTTATCATCTTAATGTCAGCTGGCTCCACATGTGCGTATGCCATGAAAATTCAGAAATGCCTTAGAAATAAAATTCTGTTAGGAATGAGCACTCTTGAGGAATGCAAGTGACTCAACCTCATGTGACATTTCTCTTTAGGTTGCATTTAAGGCCAACATCTTTGCTGGGTGGAGCAACATGCATGCATCTGCAAAACTGGACTGTTGTCTTTAAACTCATATTACAAAAGTGTCAGTCAACTCTATTTGTTACTTGTATACATAGATAAGTGATTTATCTATGAATTTGGAAATGTTCGAGAACACTCTCGCTTTTTCATAAACCTTTGTGACATGCCTTTAGACACTCCTTAAATGAAAGCTGCCAAATGCTAAAAGATGCTGCCACCATCTGTATCAAGCAACATCTCAGCTACATAGCTTCTACCATGGCCTAAAGTCTCTCTTCAACACACCTCCTCCCCCTACCTTATCATCTCACTTACATCCTCTTCGTTTTCTTACCATTCAGGATCGCCAGAAAATCCAGCATTTGTTGCCCATCATTAATTGCTGTTTAGAACGTGCTGACACACTGCTGTCTTGAATACAACTGTGTGGCTTCCTAAAAGGCATTTCAGGGGCAAATATGAGTCAACTGCATTTGTGGTGGTAGCTGGTGTCTCCAGACTTTTGGATTATGAGTCCAACAATATAACTACTAAATTGTACAGGACATTGGTGAGTCCGCTTTTGGAGTACTGCGTACAGTTCTGGTCCTGCTGTAAGGATGTTATTAAACTGGAAAAGGTACAGAAAATATTTACAAGGATGTTACGGGGTCTGGAGGGTTGAGGTTATAAGTAGTGGATAGGCTGGGACTTGTCCCTGGAGCACAGGAAATTGAGAGGTGACCTTATAAAAGTTTATAAAATCATGAGAGGCATAGATAAAGTAAATAGCCAAGGTCTTTTCCCTAGGGTAGGGGGGTCCAAAACTAGAAGCCACAGGTTTAAGGTGAGAGGTTGGTACATACATGGAATAAAGTACCAGAGAAAGTGGTAGAGGTGGGTACAATTACAACAATTAAAAGACATTTGGACAGGTACATGAATTGGAAAGGTTTAGATAGATCTGGGCTAAAACCAGGCAAATGGAACTATTTTAGTTTGGGAAACCTGGTCAGCATGGATGAGTTAGACTGAAGGGTCTGTTTCCATGCTATATTGCTCTATGACTCTATAACATGGCCTTACTTATTTGTTCTGAAATAGCTTAAACATCAGATTTCAACAGATTTGGTATTGCATCTCTCCCCAAACAATGACACTGTATCTTCAGTTTAGGCAATTTGACCCCACAACATCTGCAAACATTAACCAACTTATGGTGACACATAATCCAAAAGGGCAGTTGATTTTGCAAACATCTACAGCAGCATGGGAAGGAGCCCAATGGTTTACATTCCTGTCTCTGAACCAGAAGGTCCAGGCACACAACCCACTCTAGGGTTTCATGGCCAAGGAAGATGCATTCAGAACCTGGCCAAAAAGGCAAATCCTGCAGATGTTTCCAACATACATCAATGACAGGCAATAAGACCAGGAGTGATACCTAATTAGTCATGTGACGGTAAGAAAGTCACCAGCCAATACTCTGGTTTACAACAGTCACACGTAACACACCACAATAGCAAGAAAATTTAAATGAAAGTCTTGTTGTTCAAATCCCACAAAAAAATTGATTACAGTAAGTAGGCTCAGAGTAAATGAGCACATGACAGGAAGTGAACAGTCAGACGCGAGCATGGTTCAGTCCATGAACTGGATGCATGTCTCTGAATACACAATGCCCTTGGCAGCAGTAATGGCAGTTGCTGGTGCAGCCTGAAGTGCAACTCTGAAGTGGAGAAGTTTCCTGTAATTGGATTGAAGATGTGCCATGCGAGACTGGCACAAATTGGATGCCAATGTCCATGGAAATGGGGTGAGTGTGGCGCATGCTCCGAGATGATGGTGACCTTTGTCCAAAATAGAGTTCTTTGGAACAAGCTATGAGCTGAAGTCGCCAGATACCCACTCTGACTGCTAAGTCAAGAATGCTCAACTTCTAGCTTGCTTGGCACAAGTGACATATAAAACAATGATCTTGATAGAATGGATAGGAAGGACCTATTTACCTTCAGAGACATCAACAATAAGGGGTCATTGAGTTAAAGTAATTGATAGAAAGAAAGAAAGTTGAGGATAATTTTTTATTCAGAGGGTAATGCAAGTCTGGAACTCACTGCCTGAGGCAGAAATCCACGTTACATTTTAAAGATTTTTGTACATGCACTTTAAGGGCCATAAACTAAAGACTAGGGTCCAACAGCTGGAAAGTTGAATTAGGCTAGACAGGTCAGTTTCCACAGGATTTGTTGAATGGATCTCTTCTGTGCTATAAGTTTTCTATGCTTCTGTGTTATTTTTGACCTTGTCAGAACTATCCACTTTCACCCCAATGCAAAGACTGACTTGAAAATGTGTTGAAGTGAAATGTTGATGCAAACATCAAAATGGTTGATAACAAAACAAAGAGGAATAGCCTGTCAAGAATATGATGGCTATAATAGTCATTTGTGCTCAGTTGATTGGAAGCTGGTCTGCAATGCAGATAGATGCCAACAACATGAGTTCAATTCCTGCACCGACTGAGGTTACCATGAAGGACTCTCCTTCTCAACCTCTCCCCTCACGTGAGGCATGGTGACCCTCAGGTTAAACTATTACCAGTCATCTCTCTCTCTCTCTCTAATGAGAGAGCAGCCCTACGGTCTGAAATGACCATGTCTTTTTACCTTATCTTTGCATTAGCTCCTACTTCTAAAGACTTCATCTCACTAAAAGTTTACCTTTGTAAAGACTACATCATTTCAAAAGAGTTTTCTTCAAAACAGTACAGCTAACAATAACTTTTCCCTTCTACAGCTGATTACTACTCCTCCGTGAAAAGTCAATTTTGTACCACCAGTCTTCCCCTGTCAAGGGTGCGACACCCCTCCCCCCAATCAACTGTTTCTACAGAATCCCCTTGCTATCAACTTCTTCACTATGAGTTTGCATTGCTTGTTCAAAAATTTAATTCAAGTAACTTTTCAAAAACATATCAACTTTTACATTTTGTTTTAGCCATTTATGATCACTTTACTTGAACAATCTTGCTCTAAATACTGACCACATATTCTGGGCAACTGTTAAGCCATGCAATGGGTAAAATGATTTAGCATCAGAAGATTCAGAACAACAGTTTCTTCCTAGTTAATCACCAGCCAAAGTGAGATGGGGCAGCACTGCATTCCAACAAAGAGTGCTGGCACTAACCCAACTGAATTTCCTGGCAATGCTGCTGCTGTACTTGGGAATTAATTGGGTTGGGTGTGGGAAATAGTGCCTGTTGCAAGATTACAAAACCTGTAACAGCTTGAAGGATCAGGAAGCATCCTGAGAGGTCAACAGAAACGTGCTTCAAATTTTCTTCTCAAATTCCTGTGGTAGTGGTGTAAAATCATGCTTGCATTTGCAACTTTGACCTAAATTCTAATCTTTTGGATATAGCAATCGTTGTTACTTGTTCTATGTTGGAGTGAGTTACACTCAACAACAATGGGGTAGTAATGATGGATTATCAAAGGTTCTTTATATTGATCCGATTTAACAAAGGATGGTGACTCTCTGTATAAATTGTGGTTTGAAGACAAGATCTCTCTTGAAAAGGAGAACATTTTTTCACTTCCAGAAATGAAACAGCTTAGTTTCCAAACTTATTACCTCATAACTAGTCCCCTACTTGTGACTAACCCAAAGCAGATACAACCTATATTTGTTGGTACCTGGATTTAATTACATGCCTACCTAATCAAATAACCCCATTTCTGAAGATAAAATGATAATGAGCTGCCAGGACCAACTGGAAGTTTGCATAAAACAGTTTAAATGAGCTATTAAATTACCATAAACAGAAGGTTTCTTTGAAAAGGGATCACTGATATATTTCCCCTAAAGGTAAAGAATAATACTGTCCATTTACTACTTCAGAACTTATGATTAATGTTACTTTTTTTTTATTCACAAACAAACCTTCTAACAGTTGCAATACCATTTACCTTGCAATGTAAACAGAGAATTGCTGACAAGCGCTCTTTGTATTTCCAAGAATGACCCCTGGATACCCATTCTGATTTGGCTCAATTCTTAGATTTTTGAAGCTGGCCACAGATGCTTTAAACATGTAAATAAGTAATAAACTTCCTTTATCGATGTAAAACATATACTGTCTCCAATTTACTGTCCCCAATTCTCAGACTGACCTTGTGTCAAACTGTTCCATATCTGTTCCTTAAATATTTGCTCCAGGGAGGAATGATCCTTTTTGAAAGCAGGGGGTGAAATCTTCCCAGCCCTTGAATGATATGGAGAGTCAGATGGAAAAGTATGGTGAGATCAGAAAAAGGAGATGCTCATTCTCAAGGAAAAAGCCACAGTTTAGGGATACTGGGAGGAGTGAGATGAGGAGAAATTTCTTCACCCTGACAGTGGTGAGCCTGTGGAATTTTCAACAAGAACTTAGATTATGGTCCTTAGCACTAAAGGAGTCAAAGGGTTTGAGGAGAAAGTGAGAGCAGGAGGCTGAGTTGGAAAGTCAACATGATCATATTTAATAGCGGAGCAGGCTCAAAGGGCCAATGGCCTACTCCTGTTCTAATTTTCTACATTTTTATGTTTCTATCTCCAATTTTCCACCTGAGGGTTTAACAACAAGATGAAAATCTTGCTAGTGAATAACAAGGGACCTACTCGTGTTGATTAAAAATTCATCATAACCCAGTCTTGCATCATTTACATGCATGTTGCTATTTTCCCAGGCAGTGGAGTCATTAGGCTGTGACAATTCCCAACATGAAAGTCTGAGCAGGAGCCTGGTGGCTGCCGCTCACTGCTTGCTCCTCCTGCTGTTCATCTTGGTCAGTTAACCTTATATCTCAAGTACACTCAATGATCAATGACCCCCCTCCATCCCACTGTCTACAGGAGGTTGGCACTGGACACACAGCAGCGTCGTCACATCACCACGGCACATCTTGGATAAACTTCCAATACAGTTCACCACTTCGATACTGCACTTGAGCTCACTGACACCTTTCATTGCAATGCTACTGCTGGGCCACCTTGTGCAGATGGAAAGTCATCCATCTCATGCATTGGAGCAGGCTTCATCCCTGGACTCTTAACTTGCTCATTCTTAGTGCTTACTATTTTGTGTCTACTTGGATGTTCTCAGGATCCCTGCCTTGCCTTTCTGCACACTGCTGCATCACTCAGAACGTACAGCCTCACAGCAGTTGCGTCCTGCCTTACCTTTTAGCACAGACACAAAACTAAGTAGATTTCCATGATTACCAGCAGTGATCAGTCAAGGCGGTGGGCATGTTTCTATATCACACTGTACTATGTATATCTCACATCTGCATCATGTGGCAGTTTACGCAGCAAAGACAGAGCATGTGCTTCAAGCAGTCTTCTGTCAAGACAAGGTAGACTTCTGTCAGTCAGTGGATTCTGCAACAGTCAGGGAAAGGCATCATACAATCTCAGTACAGGGACTTGGGCACAGTCAGCTAGTTGCTGGGGAATTTAGTGTCAGGATTTCTGCATCATTGTAGTTCAGAGGAATGAGCCACGGCCAGTCCTGTCAGCTCCAGTGCAACCACTGACAGGATTAGTGGTAAATCAGTCAGACAGCTGCACAGAGATCAGTTAGAAGTCTGGTCACTTATTAGTTGGGCCTGTCCTTCCAATTCAGTCAGGGAGTGGGCCACAGTCAGTCCTGGGGGTCTAATCATTGAAAATGAAGACAGGATGTTATCAATGGTGACTGTGGTGGTGGGCAAGTTGGGGAAGTCAATTGTGGGGGCTGGATGCAACATATTGGGATGCAGCGGGTCAATAATTGTGACCATAGCAACTCAATATCTAAGTGTGGGAGACAACAGATTATTGAGGGCATGAGTTACTGCAGGAGGGGAAATCATTGACCAGCACCAACCAGTATTCAAGAGGGGGACAGTGCATCACAATGGTTGGCACAATAGGCTCTCAGCCTGAAACAGTGAGTTAGTATTCCAGACGGAATAGCACCACCCGCATATAAGGTAATTTTGCCCAGAGATGGTCTTTTGATTAATTTTTTAAAATTGGGACCAGTTTATGAGTGTTCAGAGAGCTTCAGCATAGTAACAAAAACTTGACTGGTTCCTTGGCAGGTGGTTACATCTTCAGCTGTGGACAATTAGAAACATTAGACAGGTGAAGAGAAAGCATTGATCTCTGTCTCTGCCTTCTATGTGGAAAAGTAAAAAAAAGTCCTAGGAGCTAATGACTCTCCTTCATCTTTCACTGTATGTTATTCTATTTGCAAACCCCATTGAAAGCAAAAGGTAAAAAGCCACCTTCAGAGGCATTGAATGGTGAACTCCCAATCAGTGAATGAAAGACTGACAATCAGCATATCCACAACCTTGTGCAATTAGCAAAGAATCAGGAGTCAAAAGGACTCCAGCCAGAGCTCCTCTGCTCACCAGCTCAGTTTCCTCTCCCTTCTTTTCATCTTGTTGCAGTTTTTCTTTCCCCCACCTGCAACTTTTAACTTCTCAAAGTACCCTACATGGAGGGAATGGAGAATGGAGACCAAGTCCATCCCAGCACAGGAGATGAGTTGTGGCTGAGGGGCCGAATCCCAGCAGCGAGTCGAAGCCAAAACAGCAGCAGAATGAGCATGGGCCGAGTCCTGGAAATGTGTTGCGGCTGGAGCAGGAGCAGAGCAAGCGTGGGCCAAATCCCAGAAGTCACTCGCGGCTGGAGCCCGGAGTGGCGACACAGCATGCGCAGCCAGAGTCCCAGAAGTGAGTTGAGACCAGATTGGGAGCAGAGTGAGTGCGGGCCGAGCTGGGAGCTGAGTCGCTACACACTCGGAGCCCGGAGCGGGAGCGGACTGAGCCCAGGCTGACTGGGGGTGGGGGGAATGAGTCGTGGAGGTGTGTCTGGGGCCAGCGCATGGAGGAGGCGATGCCTCATGTTCTGAAGTGGAAAACTTGAGTACTTTGAAAACACTTTATTCTTTTAAACAGTCTATTCCCATGCTAGTATTTTTTCTACTACTTCAATTCTGCAACAGCAATTAAAGTATCTGTACCTACGTACCCTGTACCTGAGATGGCGCCAAGAGGTGACATTACAAACTGTTCACTGCACTCAATGGAGTGCACGTGACAATAAAGTCTATTCTATGAAGGCTATTCTAAAGCAACTTATTCATGTCTGTGATCCAAGTTGGTGCCAGAATTGTCTTCTTGGTCCTTTTTTCCTTTCCACACACAATATCTGTGTCATGTCTTGTCTCTTTGTGCATCTGTATGTAAATGGAAATTTTAAGGAAGGGGTAGAGTTCTAGCTAGCGGGATGGAGTTTAAAAACAGGGAGGCTATGCTGCAGCTGTATAGGGTCCTGGTGAGGCCACACCTGGAGTACTGTGTGCAGTTTTGGTCTCCTTACTTGAGAAGAGATATACGAGCACTGGAGGGGGTGCAGAGGAGATTCACTCGGTTGATTCCAGAGTTGAGATGGTTGGATTATGAGGAGAGACTGAGTAGACTGGGATTATACTCATTGGAATTCAGAAGAATGAGGGGAGATCTTATAGAAACATATAAGATTATGAAGGGAATAGATAAGGTGGAGGCAGGGAGGTTGTTTCCGCTAGCAGGTGAAACTAGGACTAGAGGGCATCGCCTCAAAATAAGGGGAAGCAGATGTAGGACTGAGGTCAGGAGGAACTTCTTCACCCAAAGGGTTGTGAATCTGTGGAATTCCCTGCCCAGTGAAGCGGTTGAAGCTACCTCGCTGAATGTTTTTAAGGCAAGGCTAGATAAATTTTTGAACAGTAAAGGAATTAAGGGTTATGGTGAGTGGGCAGGTATGTGGAGCTGAGTCTCAAAAAGATCAGCCATGATCTTATTAAATGGCAGGGCAGGCTCGAGGGGCCAGATGGCCTACTCCTGCTCCTAGTTCTTATGTTCTTATGTTCTTATCTTACAGATTAACAATTCAACTTTTCTATTTTCTTGCCATTGGTTAAAAAAAAGGTTCAATTTGAAAAAGTAGTTATGTTCTTGTTAATGAAAAAAACCTGTGTTCACATTCTTTTAGGCTGAATTAGTTAGTTGAGCTTGGTTTTCAACGTACAACCCAGTTACTCATGATGTATGACGAAGCTGGTTCTACTTGTGAGCAATGTGAAGACCTTCAACAGGCAACTGCACAAAGTGACACTTACACAGTACAGGTTTAAGATATCTATAATCGCATAGTTATGCATGTGAATAGAATGCAGTGACCAACTGTGGAAAATATGAATCTTGGCCACAAGCAAGAGCTATCCTGCTTTGTCTAATCTTGAAAGAATAACCCAGTGTGAGATCCATAACTAAACAATGAAACTGTCCCTATTGTTATCATTCATTCTTTACAGGACAGCTTGAAAGTTTTGACAGATCTATGAGCTTGCATCAAATTATGCAGAGAAAGTAAAATAGGCAAAAAAAAGGTTGGGATTGAGAAAGAAAACAAAAGCCAAAAAACAACTGAAGGAATGACATACCACACTTCTAAAGATTAGTTTCCAGTTTCAGAGAAACTGTTTTAATCAAGATTTATCATACTGTTTAAAATCCACTTACATTTGAGTGGACAAAGCCTAACATTTTCTTGCACCTTTAACATTGGTGCTGGGTCCACTGCTTTTTGCCATTTATGTAAATGACTTGGATGTGAATATAGGAGGTTTGACTGCTACATTTGCAGATGACACCAAAATTGGTGGTGCAGTGTACAGTGAAGGAAGTTATGTCAGAATACAATGGAACTTTGATTAATGGGCCAATGGGCCAAGGAGTGGCAGGTGGAGTTTAATTTAGATGAATGTGAGGGGCTGCATTTTGGAAAGGCAGGACTTATACATTTCATAGTAGGTCCTGGGGAGTGTTGCTGAACAAAGAGACCTTGGGGTGGAGGTTTATAATTCCTTGGAAGTAGAGTCGTAGGTAGACAGGGTAGTGAAGGAGGTGTTTGGTACAATTGCTTTTATTGGTCAATGCATTGAGTAAAGGAGTTGGGAGGTCATATTGAGGCTGTACAGGACATTGGTGAGGCCAGTTTTTCACTATTCATTCAGTTTTGGTCTCCCTGCTACAGGAAAAATGTGGTTAAACATAAAAAAGTTTTGAAAAGATTTACAAGGATGTTACTGGGGTTGAAGGGTTTGTGCTATAGGGAGAGGCTGACTAGGCTGGGGCTATTTTCACTGAAATTTCAGAGACTGAGGGGCGACCTTATAGAGGGTTATAAAATCATGAGGGGCATGGATAAAGTGAATAGACAAGGTCTTTTTTCCCAGAATTGGGGAATCCAAAATAAGAGGGCATTGGTTTAAGGTGAGGGGGAAAGATTAAAAGGGATGTAACGGCAACTTTTTCACGCAGTGTGCGGAATGAGCTGCCAGAGGATGTGATGGAGGCTGGTACAATTACAACATTTAAAAGGCATCTGGATGGGTAAATGAATAAAAAGGGTTTATATGGGTTTGGGCCAAATACTGGCAAATGGGGCTAGATTAATTTAGGATATCTGGTCAGCATGGACATGTTGGACTGAAGGATCTGTTTCCGTGCTGTACAACTCTATGACTGTATCTACGTACTGGGTTAGTACCACAAATTCATGGTCTTATGTGTATTCCAGTGCGGAGTCTATTGGTGAGAGTGTTTCCATCACAAATTAAGAACTTAATTCTCTTACAGCTCCTGAGATCAGGTCAGCATGAGTGCAGCAAGTTATAATGGCAGAAATCAGGCCACTTTGCTTCCCTCCTGTGGCTAGGACTAGCTACCAAAAGTGTGGAATACAAGAATTAGTCCTTGCACTTTCTGCACAGCGTTGGTAATGGATAGTGATTCCCTATATGTATAATCTAATTTCCATATAATGTATTATATAAAACCCAAAATAAATTTAATACTCTGGAAAAAATGTTACAAAGCTAGCCTCCCCAACCATGCTGATCTACTGAAATGAGATCCTATCCCTTCCTTGTGACTTTGAAACACTTCAAGTCTCCTGGATCTGGTGTACCTGCTAAGGAAGCCGAGTTCAAACTACAGTTCATTGCATTGAACATTGAACAGAAGTTGCTAGTTACAAGTCTTATTCATCTTCCTCAAGATTATTTGAAATTAAGCTTCCATGAAAGCCAGTAGCACAGGAGCTGGTGTAGCTGCATTTCACAATTCTGTGTCAATCTAAATCAGTCATCACAAAATTCCCAAATAAATATTCAAATACCTTCATTTGGTCCTTCATACTCCAGACATCATACGCCACTTTGTTATAGATATACTCCCTGCATGTAATGTTCTCTACATAGTTAAATATATTCAAATATTTGGAGTAAACTGGTCAAAGTTCTTCTTCAGATGCCTTGGTCTCAGAAAAGACTTGACTGTGCCCTGACTGAGAGCCCATCCACTTCCCTAATGTCCAAGCAACTTACCTGATCAGACACATGCAACTGGCCACATAAACTCACCCAAAGCAGATTCTATTCGATACTTTCACTGATCTAAAGCTTAACAATCAATTTTTCATCTTACTTTATTTGATTATACCACTGAAAATAGTACAGCAACCTTCCCTGTGTACGAACAATTACATGCCCAATGATTGCCAACATGCCTCCTAGTGCCAACTCTCATTTACATACATCAATATACATCACACACACACAGCTCCCATCACAAATCATTTCCACATTGGTTGAGTTGGTGAATCTACAATAACTCTCCTCATGTTCACCAGTTGATTTTTTATTTTATACAATTTAAATTTTGATCTATAATATGCTTTACACCAGGACTATCTCTAACTGTATGAACATTGAATTTGTTAATCCGAAAATTGCACAATTAACACAGAAGTCAAAGTCAGCTTTACACACCCTTATACATAAAACTTAATCTCACAACATCTGTACACAAATCTTGTTCTGTCATGTGGCCTCCTGTTGTCAATTTATTTTGCAACATTTTGTGCCAAATATTTTGTGTATAAATTCCTGCTCAGTTATTACGCATTTTGGTGACTTATCTCTCTAATTGTAAATTGTGGCTTCTGCTGTGCAATTTGGCCTCTGGGTAAGCACAATTCTAGCAAAGTGCTTCCGAAAGGGTTTCTGTAGCAACATTTTTCTCCCTCTAGTAATATAATTAAGGTTTTAACAAAAGCAAAATGTCAAAAAGTATATTTCCACAAATAACTGATTTAGCCATTAAATTGTGTTCTGTACGCCTTCACGTCCTATCATGTTTTATTTGGAGGACTCAGCATCTTCCAAAAGTCAAACTTAGACTTGTAACCTTTGTTCAGGAATGTAAACTCAACTCACAAAGTAACATTATAGAGTCTGAGCATGTTCAATGCACGTCAGTTCACAGCATTATCAGGTACTATAACGCAAGTATTATATCTCATTTCAGCCAAATTTTGTGATTTGTTCACATTTGAAAGCCTTTGAATTGGTCACAGTTCACATTCAATAAATCAGAATTCACAAACTTTGAATAAATAAATCAATAGCAAGCAAAATGCAAAATGCTAACAAAGCTGGAGCAGCAAATGTAATTAATCAGCTGAATCATTGAAAGTATTTTCAAAAATCTTTTAATCTCCTGTTTTTCCATCAGGGAAATGTAGAATTTCTCAAATAAGAGCAGCGAGAAAATAGACATCGTAATGTTTTTAGTAAATATGTTGTGACATTTTAATGAATAGATGAAGGTTCATATCTGAAGGCTTACATTTTTTTTCATAGTATGAAATAACTGTACAGAGGCTAAGTCCAGTCACCAAAACACCCTTTATTTACTTATGCATAGTACACTGGTTGTGACCAACCAGCTCACAGTCAGTGCCCTGAACTGAGGACATTCTAACCTCCTGCTTATACTGGTCAGCCAAGGCTTTCCTGATTGGCCCAGGTTAACAAACCCAATCACGGACCACGTAATTAACGAGGTCAACCTGGTCCCATTCACTGAGAGTGAACTAATTGTCAGAGGAAGACTTCTCTCTCCTGGTCAAGAAATATTAGATGTCTGGAACCCAACTCCAGTCAGGAAGGGAGTCAATCAGTGTAAAAGATTTCTGGAGCAGGGTCCTGACCCAAAATGTCAGCTTTCCTGCTCCTCTGATGCTGCCTGGCCTGCTGTGTTCCTCCAGCTCCATACTGTGTTATCTCTGGCTCCAGCATCGGCAGTTCTTACTATCTCTGATGGAAAGATTGGATGCCTTTCCATTCAAATCAGGAACAGTGGGCAGTCCCTTGAAATTGGACAGCCAATCAGAAAACTCCAATCTTCATGGCCAACCAGATGCAATGAACAGAGTAAAGAAAAAGATGCTTCAAAATTAAATCATCTTCCCTCCAACCTCTTACAAGTTAAATTTAAAAGAAAAATGGATTTTGCAGCCAGGGTGATGGGGTGGGGGAAGCGTTGTCAGGACTAGAAATGTTAGAATGTGTAGCTGTCATGGTGGGGAGTTAGATCTGTTGTTTTGGGGGAATGGGGAACGGGAGTAGGAGGGGGGTATTGAATGGGTAAAGATGTTGTGGGGGAGGATGGAAGTGTTGAGGGGGTTTGGAGGTGTTGTGAGCGGGCAGGGTCATCCTTCACAGATGGCCAGACTGCAGCGGTATGGGCCTGTCTGGGCTTGCTTGTAATACTATTTTTCTCAGCTTGCAGCCAAGAGACTGCTTCCAGCACCTAAACTGACCCCATCAACTGCAGAACCTAAAAGTTGACTTGAAAATCCCAGAAGCCTCTTTTAATTGGTTTCAGTAGAAAAGGTACCGACTGTCTGCAGTAGGTGGCTCTACTGCCCCTTTCCCTGGTCTCTGCAAAATGGCCCAGAGCTGGGGATTGTCAAAACAGTCAAGCTTATTTTTAGTTCCTGCCCACTGCCTGGTGTCTATTCGCAGCACTGGAAGAAGAGGTGCTCAAAGTCCTGTCCAAGTAGTTTGCCACTATCTGTCTCTGTGGTCTGATCATAATGCACGTGGAGAATTTTCAAGTAAGCAATAAAATGTTTCTCTCTGTGCAGCAACTTGAAGCCTGTCCTTCCTCAGGAGACAACAACATTTTATGAGTTTAGCATTTTTTATATATTTTCAACACAAGGTACAGCTTGAATTTTAGAAATATTTGTGGTTTACGGTTCAAAGGAACCAAGTAAAAGCATTTGCCTTCTTGTCTGTTGGTCATATTGTGTTTTTAATCCTTTTTCCATTCTCTGTAAGGAACAGTTTAATTCAATAACCACATTTTACAGTTGACATGATCAGAACAACGACCATTTTATATAAAATACAAGTGGATGTAATTCATTCAATTTGATATAGAACAGGCCAAAATCATTACATTCTTCGGAACTGATTTAAGAAAACCAGACATACTGATCCCAGTGTCTCATAAATCAAGAGACAATCTCTTAAAAATCAAGAGATTTGGTGTACAAATCTTGAGACTGACGTAGCAGTCGGGGGGGTGAGAGTGGGCTGGTCAGGGGGTGATGACGGCGAGAGCGGGCCTGTGAGGGGGCAGCAGTCGGGGGGTGAGATCGGGCCTGTGAGAGGGCGATGGCAGCGAGAGTGGGCCTGTGAGGGGGCAGTGGTCGGGGGCGAGAGTGGACTGGTGAGGGGGCGATGGCAGCTAGAGCAGTCCTGTGAGGGGGCAGCGGTCGGGGCGGGGCGAGAGTGGACTGGTGAGGGGGCGATGGCAGCGAGAGCGGTCCTGTGAGGGGGCAGCGGTCAGGGGGGTGAAAGCGAGCCAGGATCACGGAAGTGGAGATTGCATAGAAATTGGTCAGGAAAACTTCTAATTCCCGTGGCAAAGTGAGTGCAACACATAACCTTCAGGACAGACCTCTGTGTATTAATTCTCCCGCTGAGGAGCCTGAGGATGCAAACTACTCTTGAACATAGCGGGTGTTCCTTGAGCAAGGTTCAGAGGTATGGTGCTGCTGAGGACATGCCAACACTATTACTTGCAGCTGCTTATGTCAATGAGCTATTTGAATTGTTGATAGAGCCAGCTGTGATTGTTGCCCTAGCTGGAGAAACTGTCTCTTCCTGCCCTTTAAAGGTTCCAGCCTGGAGGAAGTGGTCCCATTTTTCACACTGTCACTGCCAATGGAGAGGCATCAAAGGAAGCTGACAGGCTAGCTGAACACGAGCACATCGGGGGAAATCAACTGAAGATCCCAATGGATCTTGCTATCTCAGTCTCAAGCAAAGCTTGGATTAAGGGGATGCAATGCACTCTGGCCCATTAGATATGATGACAAAAAACTCACCAATGGAGCTATATGAGAGTCTGGATTATGTAGCCTGGACCGATCAATGGTGGCAGACAGCAGTTTGGAGGAGATGACAATTGCTCCACAGCTAGTGCTCTGTTCTGGTCATTGCGAGTGGCAGGCAAGGGCTAGGCTGTTATCAATGAGAATAAGACCATTTTCTCTCTTGGAATGCTTTATCATGCACAGCCTTCTTAACCTCTCTGACTAAGGGAGCATTACTGAAGCAGTATCCCAGAGATAGAGGCTGCCTCTGAAATGATGTCCATTCAACAGCCTCTGAAAGTGTTCACAGTGGCACCTACAGAATAAGGACAACTGCAACATTTGATTAAGCAGACACCCTTGAGCAGGACATTTCTGTATCCTTCGAGGCACAAGGGGAATACCATGTAGAAAGGGCTGACAGTCGACGCCGCTTTATGTGCAAGCAATAAGGGGGTCACCAGGTTTGTTTCATCTGCGCGGAGTCCTTTTCCTATTTTCCAACATGGTGTAAACATTAGGAACATAGAAGCAGCTGTATAACATTTATTCTATCAAGCCTCCACCAGCATTCAGTACAACTGTGGATGATCATCCACTTCAATGCCTGTCTTCCATGCTAATCCCATATTCCTTACGTCATTGCTGTTTAGAAACCTGTCAATCTCTACTTTGAACATCTTCTGAGCTTCCATAGACATCTGAGGTAGATAATTCCAAAGATCCACCCTTTGACTAAAACAATTTAACTTCATCCTGGTTACCTTTGACGGATCCCTGCTTTGTCATTTCCATACTTAAGGGTTGTCTGTGTACACTTTCACCCCATGGTCCTAATTACCTGTCAATGAGTTTTTTGACAAACATAAGTGAAATGATTTGGGAAACCAGCAGGTTCTTAGGGATCATCTCCTACTGCACTGATGAAATTCACCTATGGCAGGAAAGACAACAGGAAACCAGCATGCTAACTGGCATCACTATTTTCCTCAGCCACCCTCCTCTGCTGCCTCTACCCTGGCAGAGCTGAGCAATTAGGTTCCGAAAATTGTGATCATCACGATTGGCAGGTTGGTTCATTAACTTTTTCAAAGCACATTGAAAAACAGATATAATTGAGAATTCATTGTCTGCACTCTTCCAATTCTGGCATATTATAAATCCCTGAACTTAATTATCCCATAATTGACAGATGATTCTTTAGCTGCTAAGGCCATAATATCTTCAATGCAGAATTCTTCTTGCATTCTGACTTTTGAGTCAGGAAATTGTGAATTCAAGCCACATTCCAGAAACCTGAGTACATAATCCAGGTTGACACTCCAGTGCAGTACTGAAAGAATGCTGTGCTGATGAGGATGCTGTCTTTTAAATGAGACACAAAACCATCTATTCTTGCAACTGGATATTAAAAATTACATGATGCTATTTCAAAGGAGGGAAGGGGAATTCTCCAGTCTTCTGATTAATATTTATCCATCAACCAACATCACAAATGCAGATTCCCTGGCGTATAGCTCACTGCTGCTTGAGGGACATTACTGTGAGATGACTACATTTCCTACAGAACGACAGACTACACTTCGAAAGCACTTAATTTGTTTTAATGCACTTTGACGTCATGAAAGGTATTCTTGAAATTCAAGTTCTTATGTTTTTTCCATGCCAATAGGAAACCATGCCACAGTTTCGCTACAAGAGCAGGTCAGAGGCTAGGAATCCTGCAGTGAGTAATTCATTCCCTGGCTCCCCAAAGCCTTTCCTCTATCTACAAGGCATAAGTCAGGAGTGCGATGAAATACTCTGTACTTGCCTAGATGCATGCAGCTCCAACAATTCTCAAAGGCTTGGCACCATCCAGGTCCACGCAGGTCAGTTGATTGGCATTACATCCACAAACATTCATTCACTCCACCACTGACACGTAATAGCAGCAGTATGTATCAACCACGGAAATTCACTCATGTTCCTTCAGCAGTACCTTCCAAACCCACCACATCCATCTAGGAGGACAAGGGCAACAAATACATGGGAACCCCACCACCTCCAAGTTCCCCTCCAAACCACAGCATCACCCTGACTTGGAACTGTTCTGCCGCTCCTTCACTGTCACTGGGTCAAAATCCTGAAACTTCCTCCATATCCACATCAAATGGATTGCAGTAGTTCCAGGAGACAACTCACCACCACCTTCTGAAGGACAACTAGTGATGGGCAATAAACACGGTCAAGACAGTGAAGCCCACATTCTATGAGTGCTTTAAAACAAATTCTAACTCTATTCTGCATTTTATTTTATGTTGCATCCTCTTTGCTGAGTAGTGATACTGGGTTATTCAGTGCATTGTACACTGGTATGTCCCTTTTTGAACAGTGGTATTATCCTCTGGCAGAAGTTTCATTTCAAGAATTGTAAGATTGTATTTAGAACTATCTTTGTAATGATGTCCCACAGTATTCTGTGATGTAACTACCAAGGCCTAGAGTCTCACTCAGTTTAGTTCCATTTTTCCAGTGCTACATTCTGATGCAACTTCTGGATGCATCCCTACATCTACTTACCTTTATTGCCATTGCAAACCTTTTGAAAACTAAAAAAAGTCCTCATTCACTAAAATGAATACAGAAAATGCTGGAGAAACTCAGCAGATCTAGCAGCTTCTGTGGTGAGATCAACAGAATTAATAACTTGAGTCCAATATGATTCTTTTGAGCCTCTTCCTCAATAACTGTCTGAGAGTGCTGCATCTTCCATAAGATTTTCTTTTTCATTTAAAATTGGTTTCAGTCCTATTTCAATTAACTCTTTTAAATTCTTAGAACAATCTTTCATATTTCACTTATTTTCCTACAAGTATTTTAGATTTCCCACCAATATCAGGTTTGATTTCCTTTTTCTTTCCTTTGATTTCCTTTTTCTTTCCTTTCCCTAGATTTGTCAGATGCCTCATTCTCATTTTTGTTTTAATTCAATGAACATCAATATTTGGTGCACTCCCTTTTACGTGCGGCAATATATCTGGCTTATACCCTAATCATCTCCAGTTTAAACATTTCCCTGGTAAATCCACTGTCCTATTTGTCATCTTTTCTATCCAATATATCTGGGCTACTTTTCTTTGTAACTTGTTGAAATTAACCTAGGTAAAATACATTTATCAAATGCTGTTTCATCTCCTTTGTTGGCTTGGCTGACGTTTTGAAATGGGCTGGGATTCGAGAGGGTCAGACACGCAATCTGGCATTGCTGCCCTCTGTTGCCCTTCGCTGCAAAAATCCTGATTCTGTGGCATTTCCAAATACGGCAGCTTGGGACTTGATCAGGAAAACCTCGATGGCAGTCTTGGAAAATAGGAGTCATAAGTAAAAATTGTCAGAACAATTTAAACTGGCTTCCCTCAAGATTCAAAGAGTGCAACATACCTTCCATTATGCCCCAGCTTCACCCTGACCCACATCCCCTGCCAGTCAGATCCACTGCACCAGTCAGCCCTGAAAGCCACACAATCCACCCAAAACCAGCAACTTTTGTACTGATTTGCCATCTACAAATTGGTCTATGATCCAGTCCAAACCACTGAAGCTTACAGACTCTGCCAAACAGTGCCTTTGCCAGGCTCAGTACTGTTACACCTAAAACCTAACCTGAGCCACAGCCTCATGAACAGTATTGCTGGGATGCATTTACATCAGTGTATGTCATTCTAAATCAGATAAATGTTTATGTCTATGGTGGTGCCAAATGATCATCACTTTTTCTTACAAATTAGTTGTCTATTAGTTGGCTTCATCTGCTTTTTAATTTTTTTTTGGTTTTGATATCTCATTTGGAATATCACACAAAAATTTCTATCTTTTAATAGAATGCTATTAATCACATTCTACCACTAATCAAATTCCACAAAGCACCCTAATCATGTACTCCAAATAAAAGATCAGTTACCATAACACATCTCTACCCTACTTTCTCCCCTCATTTAGAATGCGAGAAAAACTATTGATAACAATATAACTATTATGGCAGTATTAAGTACAGTGTATTTTAAGGTGAGTACATTATGTATGGTTCCTTGAAAATATATCGACATCAGCCTAAAATTTGATATATATCAGAGATCTGCATGGCCCCAGATTTGAGTTATGACCAAGCAGCTCTAAGAGGCTTGAATCTATAAAGGATGAGGTGTCATAGGTTACAAGGTCTTAGGTTACAAAGTCAAGTATTTTTATCCGTTTTTGCCCTGTATCAGCTAGATGCAACATCAAGTTTAAAAGCCTTATTTGCATTCTAAAGTTTGCTAAAAGCCCAGCTCTATATACAGCCCCAATTGAAATTTCCATTTCCCTCGCTAAGCAAAAGTGCTTGGTGACACATTGAATGACTTAGCCATTTATGCCATTTTTTTTGCCAAATTATGAGCTCATGTCCAATTAAAAATCTGAGTAAGGGCTGAAATCTAATTTCAGTCTGAACCTGTAAAGACACTGTTACATAAGGTAATGGTTCTGAAAGGTTTATATTGGAGACTGCAATAGGCCTCACCCACTGATGATTTCATGGAAATAGCCATAACTAGAGAATCAAGGAGTAAAATTTGAAATCTCAATAGGGTCAGACATCTCATCCCTTAGTGCTTGATAGTCTTAGTAATTATGTCTAACAAATCATGTAATTTATATGTATTGCTATTATAATTGCAATAAACTATCTATTGTTGTTCAGACAAGTGCCTCTTGTTATGAGTTGCTAGTGGTTCATTCTCTATTACTGTTAACCAAACAGTTCCTTAGACTCAGTATGGAAAGGAGGATTGAGGAAGTCTTGTGGAACAATGGGTAGTGTCTACGTTTGAGCTAGAAAGCTCAGGCTGTGATCGCCTGGAGGTGTTTTCAGGGAGATGGTGACAGAGTCGTAATGTCATAGGTTTAGTAATCCAAAGGGCCAATGTAGTGGGGACACGCTTTCAAGTTTCACCACGGCAGCTGATGCAGTTTAAATTCAATTCAGAAATGTGCTATCCATGTGCTGTAGGTAGACCTACAATGCAGCCAGGGAGGGAGTTCCAGGATTTTGACCCAGTGAATCTAAAGGAATAGCAATATATTTCCAATTCAGGATAGTAAGTAGTTTGAAAGGGAACTTACAGGTGGTGTTCCAACACATCTGCTGCCCTTGTCCATCAAGGTAGAAGTAGTAATGGATTTGCAAGGTGCTATCTGAGGAGTTTTGGTGAATTTCTGTAGATGGTACACACTGCTGCTAGTAAGCATCAATGGTGGAGGGAGTGGGTTTTGTGAATGTGTGCCAGTCAAACGGGCTGCTTTGTCAGGAATAGCGCCAAGCTTCCTGAGTGTTGTTGCAGCTGCGCTCATCCAGGCAAGTGGAGAGTATTCCATCACACTCCTGACTTGTGCCTTCTAGATGGTGGGCAGAACATTTGTAAGCAAAACCAGTTGCATCGGAGCCTCCTTGGCTATCTTGAAGGCCTGCTTATAATGAATTGATGGGCAGGGCTCCTTGTGATTCAATATAAACAATTTTACTGTAGTCAATTGATGATATCTTCTGTTTAAATCTTTAAGTTTCATTAAATCTTGAATAAATGCTTTCTCAGCTAAAAAAAGCAATGAGTTCTGTAGGGATCATCAAAATTAAGTCTTTTAAAACTCCATTCTTGAGTTAGTGAAGCCACAACGATCAGAAACTAGCAGTATGGCTCACTATTTAACACACTCAAAAATGCACATTTCTAGAGCTGTTTAATCAACATTACATCATATAAGAGTCAGGAAATTTCTAAATCTACCCTAGATTAAAGACCTAATATATTACATTCCAAATAAAGTAGAGTTAATTGAAATTTATTAAATAACTACATTTTACTGAAAGACGTTAAAAGTTAAAGAGCAAAATCCATCTTTTAATAGTAAAATTACTCTTGAACCATTGACCTGTGGCCTCTGATCTCCAAACTTAATCAATTCAAGATGCAGAATGTTTTCTTACTCTATTTGCTTCAAATCCATCACGCTGCTCTCATGTTATTGCACCAACAAAGTACCAAACTTCAACGAGTCAAAGACGGCTACTGTGACCTTGACATTTAACCTCTGGTCTAGGAGTTGATCAACTCAAGATATGATTACACACTACCGTGGCATGTTCAGTAATAAATCATCAAAAAATGTTGGGGTTACCTGCCTAATAATGTGTAAAAAGACAAAGTCACCCTTAAGAGATTGGTTGTTTTCATATTTATCATTTTTATTTTATTAAGGAAAGGCAAATGTTATTGGGACCCTCAGTTTTATATTTAATTTTCTTCTTGTGAACAAAGCAGTCTATGAGTCTTTGTGTGTGCTCTAATCGTGTCTTTAGCAGAAAAAGTGTCATCTCTATTTTACAAATGTGATTACAGGTTAAAGTGCTGAAATTCATTGACTACAAAGTTCTGTGACTTCCTGAGATAGTGAAAGGCATTATACAAATGCAAGTTATTTCTTTCTTTATAAGTTGACTTGATTTTTTCCTGCTGAGGATACCATTCTGTGTTTTAGAGTTTTTAAATTTAACTGGATCTCCATGTGACACGTGTCAAAGTGTGACTGTCAAAAAATCAAGCTGGTAGACTTTTCCCAGCTCTCCTTCCACTTGGAAAATGGCCTGTGAGGAGTAATGTAAGGATTACACTGACGAAGGCATAACTCTTCCTTCCTCTCTGCCTATGGAGTAGGTTCAGCTATCTGCTCGGTTCCTGCTAAGAATGTAGATATGCAGCTACAATGTTCACCAGTCCATGAAATCGAATATTAACGATCAAGCATACCATAATACCATGTTACTTTGTACTGTCGCACAAAAACTGCCACTTCAATGCAAGGGAATTGAACATAGCGACCAGAAGTACAGGTCAATTAGGATTGGGTGCTGGCCTTGCCAGTGAAAAACCATAGCAAATGAATGAATAAAAATGTTAGGAATTACAAAGACCAGTCCCCCACTGGCCGTACATGATTTACGCAAGTGAGTTCCGGAAAAAATGCTGCTTCTAGAAACCAGCTTGTGTTTCCACCCTGATCTAAAATGCCCACAAAACAATCCAGAAAATTCAAGTTTTATTTCTTAGCAGGATTATAAGAAAAGTGGTTTAAACATGATTATGCCTACTAAAAGTGGGATGTATAAAAATATATTTCATGTGATAAATTAGGATTTATACAAAATTGAAAGCTTATTCTTCTAATGTCATATTGTTATAATATTTTTAAAGCTACGTTGGCAGTGGCCTTGTCAAAATATTCCATCTTCATCAAGATTGACACTTTCCCAACAGCCTAAAAATTGTTGACCCAGGGTCATTTGGAGGTTAATTCTGCTGCGTTTTGTTTTGCTTTCGGTTTTTTTCCAGTTGCTATTTAGGTTTAGGTCCCCTTTAGGGGAATTGTTCATGCATTTCCATTTTCTGACACTAAAGGATCCTATTTACTTGCGCTTTTTGGAAGAAGAGGAGAACAGTCGAGGGAGAGCAGGCAGGGGAGACGGCACTTTGCACTTGCCTGCTCCACAAATCGATCTACAGCATAGCAGCAAACATCTTCATATTTCTGAGAAAATAGAGGCTTTGTGACTTTTTGATAGAATAGTGTTGCATAATCTAAGCTGACCTACAGCAAAAATCAATCAGAAGGACAGCAGTTCTCGACCACCAATGAGGTGATCAGCTACTTAATCATATAATCATATAAAAGGTCTACAAAACAAGATGCCCTGTTCACTCATGGAATCAATTTTCTTATCCCATGAACACCTGATGAAAAGTTGTTATCTTGCTGCATTTGCCTCAGGAGAAACTGCACTGAATGGCTAGATCTTCGCTTGATGGGTGGATGTGGATTGGAGTCAGGCCTGCTGCCCCTAGGTGCAGAGTGAACATTGCCAGAAAGGCTACAAAATGCCAAGGCAGGCCATTTAAAAGACTCACCTTGGTTCTAGTTTTTTTTTTACTCGGAGTTTGGCCTCTCTATTCTTCAATCCTCATGTTCCCCCTCACCATGCCCAAACAATGGGCAATCTTAGGAAACACGTTGAGGTGAGCTAAAATGAAATTTTAAAGATCTATTACAGCTTACATTATATAAACAAAGTCCTATTCATGAGAAAGCTTTCAAAATGTTTGAATTCCCTCAAGTACTAAATCTATTATAAAAACACATAACCACCCATCAAAGACAGCTGATCCTTTAATAATCTCTTTGAGGTATCAAGCAACGTTTGATAGCCTGCTTGGACAATTACAGGTTGAGGAAGGCAGCGAAGCGTTAATAATCATAAAGATGCTCTGAGGGTAATAACAAACATCTCTAATTGACAAAGTAATTTTTTTTGTCACTTCTCACAAACACAGGCAGGCTTCTTTTTGATTTTTAAAGGACTGGGTATTTAAATAACTTCACAACGCTACAATACTACATAACATTTGTGCCCTTCGTAAACATTTAATTCTATTTTAAACATTCTGAACACCCACATTGTGGGTAAAAACTTGCTTAACAGTGAAAATGGAGTCTGACTGAAGTCAACACTGACTTCAAAAGGCCCAGCTGAGCTTAAGATACCTACCTGCGCGATTCATATCCAATTCACTTCCTGCAACTGGAAGAAAAGGGACCTGTCAGCAACGGGAGGAGTACTTCCTTATCCGGGTCAACATTTTGGGAGTTCCGCAGAGTCTCTGTAACTCCATAAAAATCCACGTCATAATGTCAAGATTGCTCAAACTGCACTCAGTGTTACCAAGTCACATCTATAATGCCATTATTGAGATGAATGTTCAGCTTATTTGCAAGCTTTAACACTGGATTTTGTAAATCAATATTGACTTTCTGTGTAGCTATCACAGATACTTAAAAGCTATGTAAAGTCTCAGGGTCATCTACAATCAGTATGTCTGCATCAAATAATGTGGCCTCGTGACCTTCAACACACTGAAATATTCACTGCAGTTTCCTAAATAACAGCCACTGATCTGATAATGATCCTTCTGTAACTTCTATCTGTGCAGCCAGGCGATAGAGTTGATATGAAAAGCTTTCATCCTCCACTTATGTGAGTTGTGAAGGAGCTGTGGAAGGAGAGGGAAATGCAATCAAGTTCTCACAGTTGAATGATATCACTGTGCTTTGAATGCAATCAGCCCGTTGGAAATGTTGATGAAATGAGTTCAGAAAGTTCTTCTTGAATACTCCACAGGCCAAATGATACCCTTTACAACCCCTCCACACCCCAAATAACAGTGTTTGTAAATACATAAAAGCAAGTCATAACAGTGCAATCCTGCATTAATATGAAGTAGGACACTGAACCTGGTTCTGGAGAATGAGATGGGTAAAGAAGATTCAAGTGTCAGTTAGGGAACCGTTAGAGGCCAGTGGTCATTGTATCACAATGATGAGGCTGACAATGGAAAAAGTCAAAGAACAACCTTGATAGAGATAGTAGGAACTGCCAATGCTGCAGTCTGAGATAACAAGGTGTAGAGCTGGATGAACACAGCAGGCCAGGCAGCGTCAGAGGAGCAGGAAAGCTGATGTTTCGGGTCTGGACCCTTCTTCAGAAATTTCAGACATTTCTGAAGGAGCATCCCGACCCGAAACATCAGCTTTCCTGCTCCTCTGACGCTGCCTGTCCTGCTGTGTTCCTCCAGCTCCACACTATGTTATTAAAGAACAACCTTGAGTTGGAAATAATTAACTGCAGAAAAACAAATTTCAATGGGAAATGAAGAAATCCAGGCCAAATAAATTGGAGTCAAAGACAGGTAGGAAAAATAGCAAATAATGGGCTCTCTTCAAATAAGAAACGATTTAGGCAAAAGTGAAAGTACATTTTGTCAAAAAGATAGGGCAAACAAATCCAGAGCTCCCCAAATAACAGAAGAAATAGAAATTAAGTTAAAAAAGGAAATATGTGCTTGTGACAGATGTCAGGTAAGAAATACAATTGAGAGCCAGGATGAATACAGAAGGCTTAGAGGGGAAGTGAGAAAATAAATAAGACAAGCAAAGAGACAGTATGAAAAAGACTGGGAGGCAACATAAAAGGGAATCCCAAAGTCTTCTTTGGGCATTTAGATCATAAAAAGGCAGCAAAAAGAGAGGATTAGGCACAACTGGGAACCAAAAAGGGATTTATTAAAAAAAGGTGGGGTGCATAACTGAGATAAGGGTATCATTTGACTCCATGGTACCAAGGAAATTCAGACACTAGTTGGGTTTAAAATTGATAGGGAGATTTATAGGACAGGTTGTCTGACCTTAATGTGGTTAAGGAACTGGGACCAGATGAAATGCATCCAAGACTGCTGAGAGAAGTGAGAATGCAAATTGTGGAAACACTGGCCATAATTTTTCAGTCTTCCTTAGATACAGTGATGGTACTAGAGGACTGGAAAATGACAGATGTTACACCCCTGTTGAAAAAAGAATGCAAAGATAAACTCAGCAATGTCAGTTTAACATCGGTGACGGGAAATGTCCAGAAACAATATTTCAGGTTAAAATTAAGTATTTTGAACAAAAGTGGAATTTTTAAGGAAAGTTAGCATGGGTTTCTTAAGGACAACTCATGTGTGATAAACTTGCTGGAGATTTCTGATGAAGTAACAGAACGAGTTGATGAGGACAATGCTGTTGATGTGGTGTACATGGACTTCTGAAAAGCATTTGATATAGTGCCACACTTGTGAGCAAAGTTATAGTCCATTGAATAACCGAGACAGTAGCAACATAGGTACAAATTAGCTAAGTGACAGGAAACAGAGTGGTCGTTAATGGATTTTTTTTTGGGCAAGGTAAGTCTGTACAGCAGTTCAGCATTGGAGCCCCTAATTTTCCTGATAAATATTAATTACTTTGATCTTGGTGTACAGTGCACAATTTCAACATTTGCAGTCAATACAAGACGTGGAAGTATTGTACACAGTGAGTAGGAGAGAATAGACCTTAAAGGTACCTAGATAAGCTGGTGAAATGAGCAAATTGGTAGCAGATGAAGTTTAAGTCATTAAATATGGCAGAACAGCTTAAGAGAAGAGTTAATTCTAGGCTTTATTAATAGGGAGATAGATTACATGAGCAAAGTCATGGAGTTTCTTTTTTAAGGGGTAGATAGGTGACAGTATTATAGTGGCATTATCACTGGACCATTAATCCAGCAACCCAGGCTAAAGCTTTGTGCCATGGGTTTGAATCCCACCATGGCAGATGGTGAAATTTGAATTCAATTAGTGGAGCTACAACAGCTACTTAATGATGCCCATTGTTGATTATCGTAAAAGCCCATCTGGTTCACAGATGTCCTGAGGGAATAAAATCTCAACTCATGTGGTCTGACTTACATATGACTCCCAATCCACAACAATGTGGATCCATATTCCCATTTACTCCTCCATGTTGAGCACCACTTGAATGATACACTGAGGACAGCAAGAGCTCAGAATGTAGTCTGAGTAGGGGGCCCCAAATGTCCATCACAAGAGTGGCTCAGCAGCAGCACTACAAACTGAGCTGGCCAAATCCTAAAGAACAGGGATACTAGACTGGGCCTGTGGCAATTGCTAGCAAATCAAGAAGCAAAAGCAAACTGTGTACTGTCCAATATAACTGTAGCTGATACATCTGTCTGTTACAAGTGATGGCATAGTTCTTGTGGATACAAAGTCCCAACTTCATATCGAAGATATCCTGCATTATGGAGTGTGGCATCAACATCGATGCTGAATGGGACAGACTTTGAACAGAGCTGGCAACTCCAGATTGAGCATTCATGAGGTGCCATGGGCCACTGACATCAGCAGAATTGAATTCAATCTGTAACTTCATGGACCAGTTTACCTGCCACTCTACAATTACCATCAAGCCAGGGTGATCAATCTGGTTCAATAAAGAACGCAGGGGTGAATGGCAGGAGCAGAATCAGGTATACCTAAACAGGAGGTGTCCACTAAGTGAAACTACACACAGGATTATTTGTATATCAAGCAGTCTAAGCAGCAAGTGTTGCTGGGACAAAATCCTAGAACTCATTCCTTAGCTCTGTGAGTCTATGTAAACAACATGAACACAGTTCAGTGCCAACACTTTCACAATGTCAATTAGGGATGGACAATAATGTTGGACTAGCCATTGATGCCCACATCCCATGAATGAACAACAAAAGACACTAGTTCGGCCGCAGCCAGAACATTGTGTACACTTTTAGGGGCTGCAATTTAGGAAGGTTGTAAAGGCATTGGTCAGAGTGCAGAAAAGATTCATAAGAATAGTACTAGGCATGAGAAACTTCAGTTACAAGGATAGGTTGGAGAAGTTAGGACAACTCTCCTGGGTAAAGAGAAGCTGAGAAGAGTTCTGATAGAGTTATTCAAATCACAACGGGGTCTTACAAAATAAGAATGAAGAAACTGTCACCCATCACGAAAGCATAATGAACAAGGCAATACAGATGTAAAGTTGTTGAAAGGAAAAGCAACAGGAGAAAAAATTTCACACAGTAAGTCGCTGAGGTCTAGAATCGCATTGCCTGAGATTGTGGTGGAGGCCATTTGAATGCAGGCAAAGGAAATTAGACTGTGATTGAAAAAGGAACAATGTCCAGGGTTATGGGGAAAAGGTAGGAGAATGGCATGAAGTGAAATGCTCATTTGCAGAGCAACTGCAGATGCAATGGGCTCAACGTCCTCCTCCTGCTGTTACAATTCAATTATTCTATATTTGAAATGGGTTTGGCATCTTAAAAAAAATCCTTTACTATGTTAATAGTGTGAATTTAATGTTCTCTTAGCCAATCTTAATCCTTTTCGTTTTAAGGAATACGATGAATGATTTCTTAGAACTCCAAATCAAAGTGATTCCTTCATTCCCTATATTAACCATTACTAATTTCTGTGGTTTGTCTAGTTATTAATCTAGGTTCATAAATGCTCTAATAGATGCAAGATGGTTTCTAGTGTCACCAATTTGGTACAGTTCACCTTCTAACGGATTACTATGAAAGATTAGACACAGAGCATTTGAAAAGGCAGGGTATCCAGTAATCTGACACCCAGAGAATTGCATGTGAAGCCTTGAATTCAAGCAGAATTCTGCTTTTTGAAGTTGCAGCATCATTATGTGAATGTAATGGATGAATATTCCTCTGTCTTCATTAATAAAAAAGAACAAATACAACATAGAGCAATACATATATGTACAAAATGAGTCTACATTGATACTGCATATAATAAAGACAGACTTTCCATTATATAGCATTTTTCATGACCACCTGATGACTCAAAACACTTTACTGGCAATGAAGCACTTTTGAAGCGTAGTTATGTTGTAATGTAGGGAACATAGCAGCGACTAACTGCTTAGGAAACTCCCACAAACAGCAATGTGATACAGTAATGGCCAGACAGTCTGTTTTATCGGATCTTGATTGAGAGATAAATATTGCCCAGAGCATTGGGAATATCTCCACTGCTCTTCTTTAAAATACTGCCATGGATCTTTTACATTTACCCTAGCAATTTAATGTCTCACCCAAAATATGGTGCCTCTAACAGGGCAGCAGGCATGCTACCCATTGAAATACGGCTGAGATACTAAATACACAAAATGGAAGGAGGTCAAGGAGATTGAATCAATTCTTGGTAACCTGTACACAGCAGAGCACAATACCAATATGGACAGAATTCTTCAGATTCCAAAGGAGTGCAATGCTATATCTATAATGTAAAAACGGTGGTCATAAAGGAAAGGGGAAGAGTCAGAATTAAAGTACAAACTATTTACAAGCTCCAAAAAGGCCACAGATGCTCAAAGGTGAATAAAATCAGGCCAGGGTGTCTAATCCATTGTTACTGGATAGAAATAACAACTGTATGTCAAAATTAAAAAGGCAAAACATATTAAACCAATTTATATTTGAGAAATGTATTTTCTATCCACTCTTTTCATCCAAGCAGGAAACCACAAATCAGACATAACAGGAATAGATGTAGGGTACTGATTTTTTCACCACACCTTATATTATAAAGCAGCGTTGGGATGGAACTTACAAGCCAACTTATGTTCATTGTACATGACATAATCTAATTTAAAAATGTAATAGCTTGCACTATGACATGTCTAATACTGTTTAAATGTTCCCTGGTGACCAATGTCAAGAGTTAAGAGGAGGTGAGGAGCACCTGGCTGATATATTCCTCTAAACAGCATGACCTGCTTTGAACTGAGACTAAAAGCTGATCCGCCAGAATGCAAACAATTTTTTTAAATTTCCCTGGCTATTCTCATACTTGTATTTCCAATCCTCCTTAAAGACAGGGGTCTGGGTTTTCACAGAATTGTGTAGACTCTCAGGAGAATCCAAAATGCTCACATGTACTGCCCCCATTTCTGACACATCTCACTTTCAGTGGTTGGGGGACATATATTACAGAGGAGGGATACCTGAATTCAGCAGGGTCATTATAACTCAGTGCTGAATTCAGCAAGGGCCTTAACCCCCAGCATAGGAGTTATTATGAATTCTTACAGTAGTTGTAAATGCTCTTTAAGGAGGGGATAAGATCTGCAGAATTGTCAAACGGTGAAGTTATTTAAACACCGAATCATTTAAGGTGTTCTTAGAAAAAAAATGGGTGCTGTATCATGACCCTTTGGGAGTTGGTGTCAGCACATGAAATTTGTGGGAGGACATGAGAAGTGTGATGGATAGAGGGGCTAATATTTAACAAAACAACTGGGAAGAAGAATAAAGACCTCACCACTTGAAAACTACACTGGGACGCTTCTATAGCAAGAGTGGAGGCAGGTGTGAAATCCAAGAGGCTGAATGGCAAAAATAACAGTCCTGTGGTCAGGTAAGGGGTAAGATTGCGATTCTGAGGGAAGGAACTGGACTACAACAAGGGCAGGGGGTTGGCTTTCTGTGTGTGCTGACATACACTGGGTGAAATTTAATGCAGAGAACAATGAAATGATGTAACTTGGTAGGAAAAATTAAGAGAGGCTATATGAAACCAAGGATATAGTTCTAAAGAGATTCCGGTGCATTGGCACCTGGAGATGTATGAAGGTGGTAGAACAAGTTGATAAAGCCTACAGGCTCCTAGACTTTATAATAGGAATTGAGCACAAAAGCAAGACAATTATGGCAAACCTTTCAAAACACTGTTTTGGCCTCAACTGTCGTATTTTAAACTAAATACCTTAGGATAGATGTGCAAACATTAGAGGGGGAGCAGAAATCATTTTTGAGAATTGGGTGGCGTGGTGGCTCAGTGTTTAGCACTGTTGCCTCACAGAGCTGGGGACCCGGGTTCGATTCCTGCCTCGGGCAACTGTCTCTGTGGAGTTTGCAGGGTTTCCGAAGTTGTTTCAGGGTTTGAAGGACTTACATTACATGGATAGGTTGGAGAAGTTGAGACCATTCTCCTTAGAAGAGGCTGAGAGGAGATTCAAAAGAGTTGCTGATAATCGTATGAGGTCTAAGTAGGTTCAAAAATGCAGAAACTGTTTCGACTGGCAGAATGTCTGAGAAATAGAGAACACTGATTTGAAGTGAATGTCAAAGAATAACCTTTTATCCACAGCAAGTATTTCAGAACTGGAATGCAGTGCCTGAGAGTTTGAAAAGAAAAACTGCAGGGCTCAAAGGAAATGCAAAGGAGTGAGAAACACTGAGTTGCTCTTACAGAAACCTGGTATGGGAATGAAAGGCTGAATGGCCTCTTTCTCACCTATTAGCATTCTGTGACATTTGGATTCATGCAGTCAGGACCACTACGAAATGGGTGAGAATATCAAAATTCATTTTGCTTAGAAACGTGCATTTGATTAAGTAAGTAGGCTTTTCTTGATCACAGTTTATTTAATTCTAGAATGCCATTTATTAAGATATGGTAATAAGTATACTTCTAGTATATATTAAGAAGTAAAGTTAGAAAGACTCACATTTGTTTGTTTCATCAGTTCAGAAATTCTCTGGTAGTCATCCATGTGGCCATCTTAGAAGTATAATTCTTCAATTAGCATGCAAATGGCTATTTGACCAGAAAATGCATCATTGATGCTCTCCTCAATAAATATGCCCACAGTTTATATTCTTGAAGGAGTACTAGATAGCAAGCAGGTGCAGGTAATTCGGTGACATATTTTCTTCTCTATCTAATCCAGTTGCTCTTGCTTCTACCTAAAGGAAGGATGTTATTAAATTGGAAAGGGTTCCAAAAAGATTTACCAGGATATTGCTGAGAATGGAGGGTTTGCATTGCAAAAATAGGCTGAGACTTTCTTCACTAGAGCATAGGAGGTTGAGGGGTGACCTTATGGAGACTTATACAATCATAAGGGGCATAGTTAAGGCGAATAGCAACGATCTTCTACCTTTGGTGGGGAAGTTCAAAACTCGGGGGTACATTTTTAAGGTAACAGGAGAATGATTTAAAAAGGACATGAGGGACAACATTTTAAAAAAAAAGAGTGGCTCATGCGTGGAACAAATTGCCAGAGGAAGTGTGGGATGCAGTTAAAGTTACAACATCAAAAAGACATTTGGATAAGTATATGAAAAGATTTGGAAGGATCTGGGCCAAACACAGGCAAGTGGGACTAGTTTAGTTTGGGAACATGGCCTGTGTGGACTAGTTGGACCAAAGAATCTGTTTCCATGCTGTATGACTCTACGACTCTACCTCTGCTACGGCTTAGTTTAAATTGAGAGCTTCCTGGTCTATATGGCTTAGTACCATTCCCAATGGTGTAACAAGCTGGGGACTATCGAGAAGCATTTCATTTGTTTTTAGAGAGTGCATGTCAAAAGTTGCTATCAGTGACAATGTGGTCAAGTATTCCGACAGGTAGTTAAATGTTTAGCTCAACACATGGTGACGCTTGGAAAACCTGAATTCCCCAACGTAAGCAAAGTTTCTCCAAAAATAATCTCCCCATTGCTTCTAATATGAGACCGAGAAACTAAAAGCACATTTATTTCTAACAAACTGTGCCAGCGTCCAGAGAACAGAGTAAGTTGCTCGTACAGCAATCTGCAAACAATGTAGGTACTGCAACAACCAGATCTCAATCAGAAATACTTTGACATTCTCAAAACCAACCTGCGCTGCCAAAATCTGATTTTTAGATCAGTTCACTTTGAAAGTTCAATTTGCCAAATGACTGTGTGAGGCCGAGAGCTTTAAAAATCTTGATAGCAAACTACATTATAATAGGAAAATGGGTAAGTGCCTGAAGCAATAATTAGATGAGGTTGGGTTCAACAACTCTAATTGTTTTCTGATGCTATTATGACTTACATTGGACTCCTTCACTCAGGAGTTCATATAAATTCTGTAGTTCCTGGGAACTGCCAGTGTGCAATTAGCATTATTAGGAATGTAGTGTCTGGGTTAATTCAAAAAATTCCAGAAGATTTCTGTGCTCTGAAAGGTTGCCAATCTATTTCCTGCCTCATTGAGTAATTATCAGCAACTATGCATTTTAACAGCAAAATCTTTTTTAGTGATTGAACAATCTTCGAAAATGCCATAATGGTTTAGGTCAACAAACACAATTAAACCCAAGGAAAATTTTCATGCATGCATTGCAAAGCTTGTTTGAATGTGACCCCAGTAATGTATATAATTATATATAATCTTCAGCTGCAATTCCTGTGGGAGGCTTGTGGAACCCCAAGGGAAAGACTTATTTTCAGTAATTTACACTGTTTCCCTGAGGGTTCTGCCAATCTCCCACTGGAGTGAGTCAATTAATCCCCATAGAATTTAAAGGCCAAAACATCTTTGTCTGTGTTTGAATCCGAAGTGCTTCTCACAAATCTATGTACATGTAACTGTACATTCATTCTCAAGTAACAGCATTTATGTACAAATGTGCACATAGGTTTATTCATTTGTCCCTGTATGTTTTCTTTGCTGTCCATTACGAGTACAAGAGTGCATTAACTTATGTACGTACCATGTACATTTCACAGACTGTGCAAGCAGACTTCTATGCATCAAATAAATTCAGACAATGCTGCAAACCATTCAGCAGGAAAAGTAGTATATGTGGCTAGAGCCAAAGTTAACTTTGTAAATCAATGCTGTCTGGCCTGCTGAATGCTTTCCAGCATTTTCTGTTTTTTATCCAGATTCTAGTGTACTGAATATTTTGCTGTCTGTGACTATAGTGGCCGGTCTCAGTAGTGGTGAAATGAGGATACAGCTATTTTAAAAACTTGTTTCACCTTCCCACCCCAAAGAAAGGTCATCATGACCTCAATGACTTCTTATCAGTGAGATTAGTGAGCATAAAGAGAGTTGAAAACACTCTTCATTTTTCTCTATTCCAATCCAACTGTTGAAAACACTTCCTGCTGACTTCCTATCAAAGATTTGGATTGCTTTAAATTACCTGGAAAGATTTTAACATGAAGGCGGAATAGTAATCTCAGACCTGCAGTTAACCTCATGAGCAATCATATGCATTTCATTTTCCAAATAAATACCAACAGAGTTTTGGTTGCCAAAAGATTGCTGTAACCTCTTTGAATTTGCTTTGAGTGCTCCACTTGTATTATCATAATATGCAGGACAGAATGTAGGAGTCCTATGAAGGACTATGCCTAGAGTTAATCATTTAACCTCAAAGATAGACTGCCCTAACAGCTCAGAGATGTGGGGATTATTTTTAATGCTCTGACTTGTTAAGATCCAGAATGCAGTAATTGAAAGGATAGTGGAAGCAATATTGTGTCAGTGCTGTGTGCGTGTACAGCCACGCAGCAATTATGAAAATACTCTTGCTATACAACGTGCCCTATTTAAAATACCATGCAATGCAAAGGAACCATACATTAAATTATGCACAAAAAAAAGGAAATTAAGAGGGATCCAGGTGGAAGCAAATTAAATAATGGATAGAATGTTACAGTAGGGTGGGGTAGAGGGGTAGATGACAGCTGTCAATACATTTGGAATCAAAGTCAACAGCCAGATGACGGGGCCGTAGTGCACTGTGAGCTGGAAAGTAGGTGCACAGTGAGTCGACTGCCCCAAAATTAGTCCTTAATTATTCATCTACAAATGGTGGTGGGCTACGAATGTCAGCACCTGCTCAATCTGTGGATGCAATTGGGAATGGTTGGGAACGTGGTGGGCTAGGAACCTGTCCTATTTTACATTTTCTTTTGACCCTGCCAAAATCCTACCCAATAACGTTAAAAATGTGGAATTATATATGCATGAAAAGTAAAAAACTGCACGGCTGTAGAAAAAGGGCACTGAAGTGCAAATAATTCGATAGCTCCTTCTAAGAGCTGACACAAGCATCTTGCCCTAAAATGGCCTCCTTCCATTCCTTCAAATTTATGATATCTGGATACCATTTCCTTTTGTTACAGAAGGCATATGAATGAAATTTTAATTTTAAAAATTACTTACAGTTTCTCGAATGATTCTGTGGATAGATGCATAGTCTGGCATATTACTGAGCAACATAGACCAGGAAGGCTCTGATTTGAACCTTTATGCTAAGTTAGCTTGGGTTGTAGTGGAGCTATGACACTCACTTCCATTTCTGATGGCAAATTAGTGATTATTTGCTGGAAATTGCAAATGTGTGAATGCCAAATGAGGACAAGACTATACTTTGCTATGGCGTTTCAATTCTAGATTAAAATAACCCATCACATTCAAAACCTTTAAAGCATACACATGTCTTTGTTAATTCTGTATATACATGATATACTTTATGATCAATACATTAAGGCTTGCGGACTAAACGGGTCACATGGCAAGGTAAATGGCAAGATCCAGAAGACTTCTTACAGAATCATGGGCCAGCACAAACTACTGACTTTGAAGAGGAAGGAAGAGATTAGGATGGGAAAATCATTATCCCAGGTGAGGTAATAAACTATTTCATACATTGTGATTTCTTTTGCAAACCAATATTGCTGCAGATTTACTTGTCATTTTTGGGCTTAAGGACAGTGGCTGGGAATTTTGTGGAGGATCTGTTTCTGCCATGTCTCTTCTATGTAGGCTCTACTCATGTCCTTCCACGTGACACCTGCCAATACTGCTAGAAACTCATAACAATGTATTCAAATGAGGACACTTAACCGTGACTTGAGCTCCCAAAGCACTAAATTAAATAATTATGAGTTAAAAGGCATTTCTGTCAGCATTAGCTAAGTTTGGAATTTGTGTTTCACTCTTGAGCTTGCAGTAACTTTCAGAAGTATTTGCTTTGGTGTTTTCTATTTCTTTTGCTTCCTTTACAGAAATAGACTTGTTTCCGATGGCCTGAAAGCCTGCTGGCAATGACCGGGGACTTCCTTTTGCCTTTGATCACAGCAAGCTGTTCTGAGCACCAGATATGGAATTCCCAATTTGGTTTGTATACATTTTCAAAATTATTTCTTCATGGACTGTGGGCATTGCTGGCTGTGTCAGTATTTATTGGTCATCATTAGGGGTCGCACGGTGGCTCAGTGGTTAGCATGGCTGCCTCACAGCGCCAGGGACCTGGATTCGATTCCACCCTCGAGCGACTGTCTGTGTGGAGTTTGCACATTCTCCCCATGTCTGCATAGGTTTCCTCCGGGTGCTCCGGTTTCCTCCCTCAGTCCAAAGATGTGCAGGCTAGGTGGATTGGCCATGCTAAATTGCCCGTAGTGTTCAGGGAAGCAAAGATGAGGTGTGTTATAGGGGGATGGGTCTGAGTGGGATGCTCTGAGGGTCGGAGTGGGCTTGTTGGGCCGAAGGGCCTGTTCCGACCCTGTAGGGATTCTATGATTCTATGATTAATTACCCTAAAGAAGATGGTGGTGAACTACCTTCTTGAACCACTGCAGTCCTTGGGTGTAGAGACAGGAACTTGATCCAGGGACGGTGAAGAAATTGCAAAATAGTGATATAGTTCCAAGACCAGATGGTGAGTAGCTTGGAAGGGAACTTGTAAGTGGTGGCGTTTCCTTCATTCTAATTCCCTGCTTAGAAACAAATAAACTGCAGATGCTCGAATCCAAGATAGACAAACAGGAGGGTGGAAGAACACAGCAAGCCAGGCAGCATCTTGAGGAAAGGAGCAGTCAATGTTTCTGGTATTACCCTTCTTCAGGGCTGGATGAGAGGGTGGGGGAGCTGCAGATTAAAGAACGGAGGGGGAGAGGTGGAAGCGGAATGGTGGTGATAGGTGGACACTGGTGGCAGGAACGACATGGTTGGTCGATGGGAGGGATGAATCTGGTTAGTGGCTGTAAGGGAGAGTCAGAAGGTGGAATGGAAGGGAGGAGGTGGGGCTGAAAGAGGAGGCAGGGGATTGGGTGGCAAGGTTATTTGAAATCGGAGAACTCAATGTTGAGTTCCACGGGCTGTAGGGTGCCCAGGCAGAAGATAAGGTGCTGTTCAAATTTGCGTTCCGAGTTGCTGCGACATAGGAGGAGACCGAGGCTGGACATGTAGGAGGGGGAGTGGGATGGGGAGTTGAAATGGGCAGTGACCGGGATGTTACGTTGGCCTTTATGGGCCAGGCGGAGATGCTCAGTGAAACAGTCACCTCGTCTATGTTTGGTCTCACTCACGTAGGGAAGACCACATTGGGAGCACCGGATGCGATAGACTCAGTTGGAGGACATGCAGGTGAAGCTCTGTCTCACTTGGAAGGACTGTATAGGGCTTGAGGGAGGTATTGTGTGAGCAGGTGCTGCATCTTTACGGTTACAGGGGAAGGTACCGGGTGGGTTGGTGTGGTTTGTGGGGAGTGTGGCACGAACTAAGGAGTGGCAAATGGAATGGTCCTTGCACAAGGCAGAGAGGGATAGGGAGTGGAAGATGTTCCGGGTGGTGGGGTCTAATTGGAGTTGGCATGAGTGTTTGAGGATGATAAGTTGGATGTGGAGGCCGGTGGGGTGGAAAGTGAGGACACGGGGGACCCTATCTTTATTATGTTTGGATGGGGGGTAGTGGTTAAGAGCTGTGGAGTGGGGAAGGAGGTGGCACAGTGGAGGGCTGTCTGGATGACAGAGGGGGGAAAAGAGCATTGTTTGAAAAAGGCGGACATCCAGGATGCTTGGGAGTGAAACGTCTCCTTGTCAGAGCCGATTCGATGGAGATGGAGGAATTGGAAAAACGGGATGGTGTTTTTGCAGGATACAGGGTGGGAGGAGGGGTAGTCTAGATAGCTATGGGAGTCTGTGGGTTTATTGTAAATGTTGATACGTAATCCGTCATCAGAAATGGAAACGAAGAGGTCAAGAAAAGGAAGGGAGGAGTCTGAAATAGACCAAGTGAATTTGAGGGCAGGGTGGAAGTTGTTAGTGAAGTCAATGAACTGCTCCAGTTCAGCCTGGGTGCAGGATGCAGCACCGATGCAGTCATCGATGTAATGGCAGAAGAGTTGGGGAGCAGTACCAGTATATGTACTGAAGAGGGACTGTTCAACATAACTGACAAATGGGCAAGCATAGCTGGGGCCCATGCGAGTGCCCATGGCAACCCCTTGGATTTGGAGAAAGTGGGAAAAATTGAAGGAAAAGTTAGTGAGGGTGAGGACTAGTTCAGCGAAGCGGAGGAGGGCAGTGGTGCGGGGGGGATTACTGGATGGGTCTGTTGGAGAGGAAGAAGCTGAGGGCCTGTAGGCCGTCCCTTGTGGGGTACTGACGTGCATACGGATTGAACATCCATAATAAAGATGAAGCGCTGTGGACCAGGGATCTTGAAGTTACCAAAGATGTGGTGGCATGGATTGTGTCCTGGATATAAGCGGGGAGTGCCTGGACCAAGGGGGAGAGAATGGAGTCAAGGTAGGAAGAGATGAGTTCGATGGGGCAGGAGCATGAGGAGATGATGGGTCGGTCAGGGTAATCGGGCTTGGGGATCTTGGGGAGCAGGTAGAGCCGGGTAGTGCGGGGCTGGGAGACTATAGGGCTGGAGGCAGTGGAGGGAAGGTTACCGAAAGCAACAAGATCATGGACAGTGTGGGAAACAGTGGCTTGAAGGGCCAAGGTGGGGTCGTGGTCAAGAGGGTGATAGGACGTGGTGTCGGAAAGTCTGGTGTTCAGCCTCTGTGATATAGATATCCGTCCTCCAGACTACCACCACCCAACCTTTGTGGGGTTGATAGTGAAACAGGGATTGGTGTGGAGAGAGTGGAGTGCTACATGTTCAGAGGGGAAGAGGTTGGAGTGGGTGAGGGGGGTGGAGAAATCAAGGCAGTTGATGTCTCGTTGGCAGTTAGCAATCAAGAGGTCCAGGGCAGGTAAGAGGCTGGCAGGGGGTGTCCAAGAGGAGGAGGAAGGTTGGAGGCGGGAGAATGGGTACCCGGAGGGTAGTCGGGAGTCTTTATCAAAGAAGGCGGCATGGAGGTGGAAGTGGCGGAAGATGAGCTCCACGTTGTGGCGGGCACAGAACTCGTTGAGGTGGGGGGGCAGAGGGACATGAACGTGAGCCCTTTACTGAGGACAGACCATTCGGCCTCATAGAGTTCGAGGTCCGGGGGAATGGTGAATATGCGGCAAGGTTCACACGTGGCTTCCCCCTCCCCTTCTTCAGCCTCCTCAAGACCCCCCCCCACACCCAAAACACAACCCACATACTTTTCCATATTCAGACAAGGAGGCCCAGGGAAAAGTTGATCTTAGCACTTTGACATTGAACCTTATTCCGAAGAATGTACCAACAGACAAGTGGCAAATAGATACTCGGAGACCATATATGCTGCATGAACACTGAGCCCTTCTCATCACCCAAAGAAGGCATCACTGCATATACGAGAATCTTGCATTGTGTTTACAATTCAGATCGAGAGGAAACCACCTGCTTTTGCTGTGTGTGTTCTTGACTTCTTTGCCCATAGTGTGTGTCCTGAGACACCCGTACTGGATCTCCAAAATGGAGGTCAGAAGTTTAATGTTTTAGCGAAGACCTGTAACTCGAGTTGTGTTTGGAGTTGTTGGTTAGTACACCGAGCTGACTGGTTTTCATGCAAACGTTTCGTCTCCCTTCTAGGTGTCAATGCTGTGTAGCCTCCATTGAAGTGCTGTTGTTCTGTCCCGCTCTGAATTTGTATGGTCCAGTCTCTCATGGTGGGAAGTCTTGTTTCTGGTTTTGTAATGTAGTGGTATGTAGATTTCAACATGCTTGTTAATTGCATCGGTGGTTGAAAACCAGGTCTCCAGGAATTCTCATGCTTGTCTTTGTTTTGCTTGTCCTATTACTGTAATTTTGTCCCAGTTAAATTGATGTCCTTCTATGTCAGAGTGTACTGAAGTGGTAAGTGACTCCACTTCATAGAGACATTTATTTTCAATTGGCAAGGATGAGTAACATGGTCAAAATTTCTTCTGACCACCATTTACTGTCCGTTAACAAATGATTTTAACCTGCAGTCTGCAAGTGCATGATTGATGTAACTGCCTCTTGAAGCCCTCCCATCACAACATGAAGAAGATCATGTCTTTGGTCAGCAAATAGACACTGATTCCGCCCACTCAGTGCATATTTGTAGCCATTTTCCATTCGTAGATTGTGCTGAGCGCTCGTCAGAGTATGAAAGGCAATACAGGTTCTGCCTGACACCATGAGCAGTGGACTTTGTCTGGTCATCAGGTCCCCCCACACACCCTTGAACCTACATGTCCCTTTCTACCTAGCACTCCCAGACTGCCCATCCCTATGGAACCCACCCTGTGTCCCTATGCACCACTTTGAACTACAGCTCCAACTCTCATCCTTATCCCCCAGGCCCTCTCATGACAATTGATCATGGAAACCATCCCTTTATCCTCTGCAGTGTCTCCAATCCCCAGTTTTAAGTTCTCACACTTCAGTGTCCCCTGATACTCAGCTATGAACACAGAACAACTGTGCTCCATTCCAATGAACAATTTGGACAGACTGCAGTGAATGATGATTGCCATGACTGCCCACTCTCCTGACTGATGATCTGCTAATGCCCTGACCGGTGGCACTGGATCTTCAGGACTCCCTGCGGCCCACTCCCTGAACTGTAGTGAGATGGACCCTCTATCCAGACCACCCCAACTCAACATCTGACCGTGCCCAATACCCAGGACTGATGGGGACACGGCCCTTGACTGACTGCACCGGGAGCCTCCGACTGATAGCAACTCCTTGACTTCAACGAGGACTACTTCTCTTTGATTTTAAGACATGGCCATTTAATTGATCCACATGCAGTGTGTTTGTCATGTATTCTGCCAGCAGTGCTGTAGGTGTGAGACTGACACAACACTGTGCCATTTAACAACATGATCATGCCCCTGACTGGTGACTTCTTGTGTGATTCCATCAAATTATTCATCAAACCTCATGTCGTTCAGGGCCTGAGAAGATTTCACTCAGTGTCTCTATTGTGCTGTCTCTATCCAGAATAAGCCTGATCAGGAACTGATTAGAAATGGTGATTAAAACCATGTGTTTCCACTCCATGGGACTGCCCACTGGCGCTCATAAATATCATCACAAATCCAATCTGCACCTCTTATGTAGACTGTAATTGGTGAAGAATACATCACAAACTCATAGGAACTAATAAAACAGTTCCTTTCTGGCTTTCATCTTACAGAACTTTAAGATTCTCATTTGAATGTGTGGACAATGGAGCTATGCTAACACCTTGGAACATCTTAAACTCATTACTAATATCAGTAATCCATCAGCACCATACAACTAATCTTTTCAACTGCACTTTTTGAGCTTTTCAAAAAGATGCTCTATTTGAAGATTAGTTTGTTTAACTCCTTCCAGTTTATGGCCCCTGTAAAGATGAAAGTGAATTCACAGTCTGCTGTTTGGCTGCGGAAGACATTCTATCATGACCTCCTCACTTCCAAGTTGAATGGTGTTTCAGTTAGGACAGGGAACATTTAATTTTAAATTTTAATTTTATAGTGTGGCAGAGTTTGTGTAAGTGGTTGTTTAGTCAGTATGCTATGTGAATTTAGACTACGGGGATTCATACAATTCACAATGCAGAAATTCATTTTTAACTGGGCACTGCAATAACATTTTGTTTCTTCTTTTAAAGCTATTAATTTTACTGCTGTTTCACTCCATGTTCCAGCCATTGACAAATGGGACAAAGTGGGTGATTTGCTACAGACGGTTGCTATTTTTAACAGAATTCACAGATCAGATACTGCCCAGGGCTTAAACTCATTTCATTCTGGGATTATGCCTCACATCTCCTCGATTACACTGCATGGTCATGACACAAAACTCAATCTATGGCAAGTCAAAAGATTGAATTAATGAACTCTCATTCCACGTTCAGCTGTATCACTCAGTGCCATTGTTTCACTCTCAACTTTCTCCTTTTTTTGGTATGCAGGTCACATAATGATATTAATACAATATATCATTATGACCAGCCCCTGGCAAGAATACACACTTTATTACAGTTCCAGACCAGATAACCCAAATCGTCAAGTTCCTGGGTGAGAAGGAATGAATTGACTCCCTTTCTTTATTCACCCTCCCACTCAATTGGTTGCAACAAGATTGTGAAAGCCTTGTTCCCAGACCAAATGAATTTATGTTTTAAAAGGAGCCAATTTAACCATGCTTTCTCGGGTTAACAAAATGATGAGTCTACAAGTTACTGAATGTGAGAAGAATAATGCTGTAATACATACAGATTTTAAAGAGATGAGTCCAATAAAGATAGAGTTTAAAAAAAAGATAAACATATCAATCTCCAAATTCTGTGAAACACAGACAATTGCAGTTGTTACACACCATGATTGTAGCACTGATATTAGTAGGTGAGCAGTTGGTTGCAAAATACTTGGCTAGGCAATTCAGCTAAAAGACTTTTATCCTGTTTATTTCATCTGCAGTGTCACTCGCTTTCCACCTTTTAGTAAAGTGAGAGACTTCCTTTCTTTGTACCTACAGTACTGAGATGACTAAGGGTTGTCTCTACGGTGACCACTGCACACAAGTATATACTTGTGTAACTGACTTTTGATTCCTGTTTTTGCCTGTTCTTGAAAGGGGAAAACACAAAAATGTCTCTCACCCAGGCGATCCTTTCTCTCCCATCAGTTCATAATCTCAGGTAACTCACAGGAGATACAGAGACAACAAGGTGCAGAGCTGGATGAACACAGCAGGCCAAGCAGCATCATAGGAGCAAAAAGGCTGACGTTTTCATCAGACCCTTCATCAGAAATGGGGGAGGGGAAGGGGGTTCTGAAATAAATAGGGAGAGAGGGGGAGGCGGATAGAAGATGGATAGAGGAGAAGATAGGTGGAGGGGAAACAGACAGGTCGAAGAGGTGGGGATGGACCCAGTAAAGGTGAGTGTAGGTGGGGAGTTAGGGAGGGGATAGGTCAAGGGGGCGGGATGAGGTTAGTAGGTAGGAGATGGGGTGCGGCTTGAGGTGGGAGGAGGGGATAGGTGGGAGGAAGAACAGGTTAGGGAGGCGGGGACGAGCTGGGCTGGTTTTGGGATGCGGTGGGGGGAGGGGAGATTTTGAAGCTTGTGAAATCCACATTGATATCATTGGGCTGCCGGGTTCCCAAGCGGAATATGAGTTGCTGTTCCTGCAACCTTCGGGTGGCATCGTTGTGGCACTGCAGGAGGCCCAGGATGGACATGTCGTCTGAGGAATGGGAGGGGG
>NC_063349.1:19685882-19724828 GCF_021869965.1 Rhincodon typus | reverse complement strand
TGTTCTTCCTCCCACCTATCCCCTCCTCCCACCTCAAGCCGCACCCCCATCTCCTACCTACTAACCTCATCCCGCCCCCTTGACCTGTCCGTCCTCCCTGGACTGACCTATCCCCTCCCTAACTCCCCACCTACACTCACCTTTACTGGCTCCATCCCCGCCTCTTCGACCTGTCTGTTTCCTCTCCACCTATCTTCTCCTCTATCCATCTTCTATCCGCCTCCCCCTCTCTCTCTATTTATTTCAGAACCCCCTTCCCCTCCCCCATTTCTGATGAAGGGTCTGGGCCCAAAACGTCAGCCTTTTTGCTCCTATGATGCTGCTTGGCCTGCTGTGTTCATCCAGCTCTGCACCTTGTTGTCTCGGATTCTCCAGTATCTGCAGTTCCTACTATCACAGGAGATACAGTTCAGTCTGCAGTGCATTTTTCCTTTTAATGTCCTTCTCTTTAAAGTTTCTTTGACGCTTGTCAAGTGTAAGATTTCAGGGTTTCGCTCATGACTGGGAATAACCCACCCACAGATCTTCCCGACAGTTACTGAAATATATTGCTCAGAATATACATTCCCAGTCATATTTTAAACATTTTTTTCAAAAAAGGCACATGTTACAATGAAGAGTTCAGTATGTCCATTGATGATTTACAGTTATGATCAGTCATCATGACAATATAGACTGTACTTCTTAGAAGCAAAACTACTAAATTGGGTTGATGGCATAGCACCTTCCTATTGGCAGCATGTGACACTCCAGTGATACAGCAACTGTTTACTATTTGCCTACATACCTGTTTCAAGATGTTATTGCAGAGGAGTGCGTGGAATCAAATACACAAATGGGAAATTTAAGTGGTAAGTCACTCCAGTGGCCTTCAGCAACAGATTAGAAGCCAACTGTTTGGGAGTGTGGTGCTGGACAATGAGGCCAGAAAGGGGAATTTTAGCTGTAATGAATGGGTTCTGTAAAGGTTTGACAAACAGGAGGCTGTAGAACACAGCAAGCCAGGCAGCATCTGAAGGGAAGGAGCAGTCAACGTTTCGGGTATTACCCTTCTTCAGGACTTCCTCAGCTTCTGTGCAGGGTTAACTGATTGCAAAGAATGTGCACTCGTAACAGTGGGGGGAAAAAACACAAGTATGTTTGGTACCTGTGCCTGGAAACCACTGAACTGTTAAGAGTACTGATCTTTGTAAATTCCATCAAGGAAGGAGTTATTTAATGAATTATTAATGGATCTATTAATATGTTAAGTAGTTGGAGGTTTTAAGTGTCAAGTGGCTCCATTATCAGTTTCTTCCTGTTTCTAAAAGATTGCTGTTAACCCAAAGACTGATAGTGTCTAATGAGTGCCCATCCATACCTCATTCATTCATTCTGTATTGACTATCTGTTTCATGTCACCGGCTCCATAAAAGACCCTGTAGTGTCATTTGGAGATCTCCTGACACCAGCACATTGCCTGTTTTACATCAACACCTGAAATTAATATGCTCTAATACCAGCTACTGGTACTTCAGAAGAAGAGGCTGTTGTTATTTTTACTTCCTCTTTCTTCTTTTTCTTACTGACAGCATATTTTGCGACAGGGGATTTACTGGCTTCATGCCGATTTCTAAAGGAATGAAGGTCTGATACACTGATGGTGATACGCTGAATGCTGGGTTCACACATGATTTCTTAAGCAGCATGTAAGTAATTTTATTTATGGAATCAGAGGAACGTACTAAGCATAGGCTTGGTCCTTTCAAACAGGATAAAGGCAAATCAGCAGATAAGACGTGCATACAGCTCATCTTGAATACTTTCAAGCACTTTCCTTGCAGCAAGTTTCCTATCCACTTAACTCTCTTAGCAGTGACATCTTGTATGATTTGATAGCCATAAAGGGAAAAATATGGGGGGATGAAAAACATAATTGCTGTGTAGGTTGTGTGCATGGAAGTTCTACAGTATGAATTAGGAAAATTAATTATGAGATCCTGTCATCTATTTATAACAGGATTCCTTTGCTAATGGTAAACTGTTAACTTTGAGAGAAGAATGTGTGTGCTTGTGCATATATTTATATGTGCACACACACACACACACACACACACACACACACATGAACTCTGACAATGTTAAAAGCTAATAACAGAGTTACAATTTCACCACAGTTCATGAATGGAGGGCATCTTTTCCTCTTGTAACTAAGGGTAGTAGCTAACAAATATTATCCGATAGGTTTAGCACTAATACTGTATTTTCTTACTCATTTACCATTACAGTGTACTGGGCAGGTAAAGTCAGAAACAGAAACAAAGCCAGCAAGCATACAGTGCTTGTTAATCAGTAGATATATTTTCAGACAACTAAAAGATATGAAGGAAAATAGTTCAGTGTGCACTTCGATGTAATTTTATAATAAAAAAAATGTTTCTGGTGAATATTTTCAATATTATTCTTAAAAATGATGAGGCAAAAATGTTAAAGAAAATGATTGCAAAAATCTCAGAATGACCCAGTTTTCATTTTTATAAATCTTCATTATGTTCAATAATTAAATGTGATTTTCTGTCATTAATTAATGCTGGATAATATGGGGAAAAGACGACTAATTAAGCGGTCGCAATTTCTGAAGTCATGGGATGTTGGTTCCATGAAGTGGGTAGGCACATGATCATTCAAATTTCTATCAAATGTTGATCTATAACCTGCAACTGGAACTTGCAGGAGTTCAACCTCAATAGGGGTGGAGTTTGTGGAGTGGGGAGGTGGTTAAGGACATGGTGGCAAACTAAAGAGAACACCATTTCCTTTTTATTCAGTCTCTCATTCATTCAGTTCCTGATCAGAATAAGTCAGCTCAATTTAGATTTGACTCATTTTCTGAGTGGGCATGAGTAACGCAAGGAACTATGTTTGTCCAATATGCAGTGTGCTGACCCAGTCAAATTAAATAGGACTGGCAAGACATGAACTATATGCCTGTGATTCAAAGCTAGCTTTAGAGGCAAGGAAGCTTGCATTGCCACAAGGTTAAAGGCTTTATGTAGCTGAAGGAGACAAACATCCAGGCTTGTAAAAATTGGGAGAGTGTTCGCTTCTGCAACCTAATTATGTCTAGAATCAATGAGTGACTTAATTTCAATTGGGGCCTTAAAGATACTTCTTGAGGACATAAGACAAAACAGGGGACACATATTTAGAAATGTACCAAAAGGCCATTAAGAGCAATAGGAGGAATAGAGAGAAGTGACCATCTTTTATGAATGCCTCCTCCACAATGCCATGCAAGTGGAATTAATTCAGAAAACATTTTTTTTGCCTTACTTATTATTAGGGACAGACTTTCACCCTGCCCTCAGCTGATAAGGCTACAAATATGGACATCAATGGCATGCCCTTTAGAACAGTACTTTCTGAGTATCAAGTTTTAGTGCAAGCATTGAGGATTATACCAAGAGATTCCTGCAGATGGTAGTTATATGGTAAAGTCCACAATGTCTGCATGAAAGAATATTTCTTTTTGAGGGCTCCACTTAATCTTCAATTTTCAGGGGCTGTCTTATCATTCTTACCAAGTCCTTCATTAGTGAATTTATTACTGAATCCTTACAGTGTCCATGTTGACAAAAATATGCATTTTCACCTTCTATAACCCGGTTTCTATTTTTCTGCGAGAACTCTGCATATGACAGAAAGGAGCTGATTACCCTTAGCGTTCAATAGCTAGCTATGAACTCACCCTATTTGAGAATAGAGCTCTGAAAACATACAATCTGGTATCACAATGGAGGCTTATGAAATCAGATGCTCATGTGCTAGTAGATGATTTGTATTGACAAAGGAATTTTCCAATTATTCTTTTGTATATCTCTCGTAAGCACTGACAAGTGTAAATTGAAGTATATCCACAGTACCTCAGTGTCTGAAAAGGTGAGGTGGTGGACTATATTATAGAGCTTCAGTAATGCCATTACTACAGTGGTGTTTGCTCACTCATGGGTTATCAGCAAAGGGGCCATGGATGCGACCATGAGGGTCAGCTGGAAATACAAAGTGAAGATTTTTACCCTTGGCAACACTCCCCCAACACTCTTACCTCCTTTGCTGGGGCTTCATCAGAACTAGAAAACAGAAAAGTCCTAGCAGCAAAAGCAGCTGCAGCAAGCAATATGTGGAGCTGTACTGAAAAAGAATGACACAGTCTCCTTAATTCAAGTTGTTTATTTTCAATATTTGGTTGTCTGCCACTACACAGGTTCCTGTCTCAGAGCTTTTATCAAGAAACATGAAAATAGATATTTGAACTGTGTCTGCAACAACATGGAGACGACTCGTGGGCCTTTGTCACAGGTACTAGATAGAGAGACATCTTGACTACATAGAATATAAGTGACATTGTATAACACAAATGTGAAGTATGAACAAAATTTGTTGAAATGACAGTGATTAGAATCAGAAAAATTGAAAATGTTTTTGAAAAAGATGGTAAACATGCTGTATGAAGCCCTACATTTCGTAGAGTATAAAGACAGGGATATTTGTATGGAGTGAAGGGGAGTGGTTTGTGATTTAGCTCATGCAAGGCTTTCTCAAATAAAATAATCCTGAATCTCCTTGGCAACTGCAACAGACCCATTTGGGACAAATTCCTCTGCTTTTTTTGTCTCTGAGCAACTGGTGTGTCTCTTTCTTAACTTTCTGTTGTAACTCTTCCAGGTAACTCTTCCACTATTTTTTAGTGCAATATTGTGCAAGATATAGAAAATCACTAAAACCTGGGGGATTTTGGCAGCTACCTGGCCATTCCAGGCAATGTCAGTTATGTTCTTAATAATCATATATAAATGACATAGAATTATATACAATCAAAAGAATGTCTGAGCAAAATATTGAATATCAGTGCAGCATGGGTTTTGCCAGTCACTTGCATCAATGCAGTAATGATTGTTATAAACGAGCTGCAGATTCATGGAGTAATAACCCTTTTGATTCAAACAGGGGACACAATTGCCAGGAAGAGCATAAAGAGCTACGTAGAAGCCATATATTACCCCATGCATTTTTTGGAATTTAGCCATATGGGTTTCATGAAGGATTTCAGATAATTAATAGTTGTTTTGAACTGGGTCTTGTGACTTGCATTTTGTATCTATACACTGTAGACTGACTAATCTTAGAATATATCTTCAATGCCAATTTGGAATACCTTCAAAGCAAAATTTAATGCAATAATTACCTTGGAAACAATAAGCAGTGGTGCTTACTTTACAATCTTGCTGAAAGTCATCCTCCAGTAAGTTACAGTCTGTCCTTATCACTTCTTTTATGAAACATTGCAATTGAATTAATTATACCTTTGCCAAATTCAGAAAAGTTCCTTCTAGCAGATAGCAATGGCCAAAGTGGTTTGGCCATATTTGCATTCAAAACCTCCTCTTTATCATCCAAATATAACAGCACACCAAATGAAAATCCTTTTGTGGTGAAAAGACAAATCTTCTTTGCACTCATCAGGTCAAGTTTGCAATTAACACACACTCAGATTAACTTCAGGTGAGTGTTCGGATCCTGAGATTGATATACAAATTGGCCTGCCCATTTCGTCAACTGACGTAAGTTTAAACAAGGTGGCCTCCCAATTTTCTGCCTCTGCACTTCCTGTCCTATTAAGGATGGCAGATGGGTTGCCAAGAATGGAGGCCAAACCAGAGGGTCTGCAGCAATATCAAGCCGGCAGCCTCAATGGGAGAGGTGGACGCTGCTAAGTTTAGTGATAGTGCTTCATCATGGGGGTCCAAAGCTGCAGGGGAAACCTCTCTGTGTAAGTAGTGACAGACACAGCTGCAGCATTGTAACCCTGTCACTTATTGGGACATGAAGTCTCCAGTTCTGATGGCATCCCAGTCTGACATGGCAGTCTTCAGACTTGGCGGTGGACCATTCTAATATCAGTAAAATAAGGGCATCATCGTAAAATGGCCCCCAAGTGAAGTCTGAACAGCCATAATCGGGACCTCACTTCCCAGAGATACATACCCACTGATTTCCTAATCCACAACTGGGAAAGTCCCCTGGAGGAGGGAGCCATCTCTGTGCAGCTCCCCACTAGTTTCTCAATTATCATACCTCTAACTTCACCGACAAGATGCCAGGAAAATTCAACCTGTTGCTTTTCAAATTTTGCTGCAAATCATTCTTACGTACTGAAATCCTGGGCTGTCCTCAAAGTTGTAGCCTATCATTTTAAATGTAGAATATTTCCTAAACACAGCGTTTGTTGTTCCAGTGCTTACTGGGTATGGGCATAACCTACGGCTAACTGGCAGTGAAAAAGAAGAATGTTGATTGCAGGTCACAATATCACCTTAAACTTATATGTCAATGTCTCCTGAATACACAAGCAAGAATATAGTAACTGGAAGTCACAGTAAAATGCAATCAGGACTGAGATGCAGTTTAATTTTTAAATTTAAATTGTTTTCTCATATCTACACTGAAAACATAAATGTACTTGTGGAGGACATGAAAAAGAATTCTACTCACAATGCGATAAATCCTTCAGTTAAGGATTGTAAACCTTTAAAATGGAATAGCCTCCACAACATGCAATGTTTACAATTCATCCTGGGAGTCTTTCTTCCTTGGAGGAGGTGGATGCATTACAGGACAACTTATGATTGTCTTAGAGTTATTGCCATAATGCACAATGGATTGATAGCAACCAACTCTTCTGTAATTACCTCTGCCACTGAAGATGGGTGGAAGTAAAACTTTTACTCTTTATTATTCTGATCTTAAACAATATATCTCAAAACTGAATGGATGGTTTTCAATGACAATTTGGATCAAGGAAGAACTGATCAGTCTTTGGCAAAGTTGTGGATTCAAATCCTGGAATTTTTAAAGGATCCGCTAAGGTTCACTTAAATATCTTACAGCCTTCGGACTCAACATTGAATTTCAGTGCATGAACACCTCCTTCCATGTCTATTATCTACTCCCACAACCCAAGGTCCATGAAATGGGTTGCTTTAAGCACAGCCAATCCATTTTCAACTACTGTGCTCATAGTCCTCGTTATCACCTAAACAAATTTCCTGACTTACTATTAACAATCCCTTTGTCTTTCTACACTTTTTTTTGTCTTTTTCCGGGCTCCATCTCCACCTGTCCCTTACACCTTCCCCCGCCAATCCAGTTATCAGCATATATAACCACCTTTTCCTAGCTGCTTCTAATGCTGAAGTAGGGTCACTGGACTCATAATGTTAACTCTGTTTTCTCTCCACAGATGTTGCTAGACCTGCTGAGTTTCTCTAGCACTTTGTCTTTTTTTGTTCCTGAGTTCAGTCAAATGTTGAATACAAGCAAAATTAGATTTTTACAAACACAACAAGATTCCCTCACTCACCAACTGCCAGTAACTAGAAGTAACTTAAGTAAGCATCATTCACTCATATTATCTGGAATTCTAGCAGGTAAAACAACTTTATGTTATATTTTATTACATGGAATTCCTGACTCAAATCTAAATTCATTTTCTTACCTAATTTTAAAAGTCATTTCAAGTACAAAAGATGGAGCATTCTGTGTATAGTATAATAGGTTTCAGTCCAAATATAGGGATCTGAGCAATATGGGCTATGGTGAGTCCTGACGAAAAGTTTTGGCCCGAAACATTCACTTTCCTGCTCCTCAGATGCTGTCTGACCTGCTGTGCTTTTCCAGCTCCACATTTATTGACTCCAGCTTCCAGCATCAGAGTTCTTACTGTCTCCATGGGCTACGGTGAAATCTGTAGCAGAATTGGACGAGCAAGACTAATCTCGCTGTTAGAAGCGTCTCGCCCATCTTTTGTCTATTTGGCAAGCAGCAGCAACAAGTTGCCAATTGAGGGATTATTACCTTACTTGACTCATTAATATTTAGCTTCCTATCTTACTACGTGTGCCAAACAAGCTGGATATCAAGAAACCTCACCATGAAAATCAGAGCAGGTACCTGGCAAATTTAACTTGCCGCTTGCTCCAAAGGATCTCAATATCTCGGGGTCCCCACTATCAGGATATTACCATCCAATAGGTGTCAGTTTCTAAGATTCACTTACAGGGCGTTTCTTCATTTCAATACTGCCCCAGCAATTATCATTGTAATACTGTTGGAAGTTCACAAAGGATCAGGGGGACACATTCAGCTCTAGCTCAAACATTGTTCTAGTTTGATTCTTACAATTATATAAAAATGCTAAGGGCAATTTCAGAAGGTTAGAAATGCTGCGAAATAAGTTTCAGGGAGAATTGTTCCAATCTAACATTTTTGAAATTTCATTTAAATGTGATATTTTGCTTAGAAAGGCAAATAAAATTGAGAGACTGCAATATAGTAATAATTAAACAATGTTTTTATAATATGTCTTTAATATAGAAAAAATATTAAAGCTTCACCGAAGCAATAATCAGTAAAATGGATATTGAGTCAAACAAAATGGTTTCGGGAAAGATGACAAAAGGCTTGGTCAAAGCATTTGGGAGGGAGTCAGATAAGTCCCTAAAACTGACGTCATCTATTTGTTGCAATTATAGCTACCACACAAACTTCATGTGATTCATTGATAGTAATAGGAGTCAACAATTAGTCTGTTTAGTCTGATTAGCCCCTTTAGTCTGTTCTGACATTCAATTAGATTTTGGCTGATCTCACCCATCCTGTGTGACTGGACAGAGCATACTGCCAACCACTCGGAGTAACAGCAACTTGTCTATCAAGTGGCATCATACTTTGAGGCAGGGAAGGAAACACAAGTAAATCCTTCACTCCAGATTCCACTATCCAGAGTGACCACCAATCCCAATGATCTGAGAGCCTGTTCAGAAAGCCCACAGCAGAAATTCTGAGTAAACATCATTCTTAAATTGAGGACTGCCTACAATAATGTCTGCCCTGTATCTTAATACTATTTTCCTACCTTCCTTTGACATTCCAAAAGCTTCTTTTTATTTGGAACTATGGAATTATAATTATTGCAAACATTTTGTTCAGATGATTCTTAAATTTTCCAAACTCAATGGGTTACAAACCAAGTTTATGCAACCTTCTCCATAATTGACCTGGTTAAGCCCTGCTATCATTCTGCTGAATCTGTGCCGTACCATTTACAAAGTCAATTTGTCTTTCCTGAATTGATCTTTTGGTGCCCAAAACTGGAATCAGGATGGGTTCTCCATACAACTGAGACTTCACTTATTAAATGTTTGCTTTATACAATTTTTTTTCACAGGGTATAATATTGTGATATAAAATGTCTGATTTATCCATTTTTAATATAATTTATTTTACACTTGGGGCCTGAATTGGAGTTAGTAACATATGGGTTTAATGAGTGTCAGAAGTTAATTATTAACTTAAGTATTTCTGTAGTCATGGCGATTTATTTTTAAAACAGTTTGATAGGGCTAATTTGGCAGTCTAATGAGTTCTTGTCTACTGCAGGATTTTCTGAACTAGTGAGGAAGACAATCATACCTCAAGATTTTTGTGAGACGTTTCCAGACTGGGAGGGATTTTTAAGCTTAAGGGAAACATCCACAGAAGAGGGGAGAGACTTCTATTTCATACAAACAAGGAACAAGTTACTTTGCTCATTCAATAAGATCGTGGCTGATCTGATTTTAACATCACCTCCACATTCCTGCATATCCTCCATAATCTTTCATGCTAATTAAGAATCTACCTACCTTTGCCTTAAAAATGTTTAAAGATTCTGGATGCACTGTATTTTGAGGAAGGGCATTCCAAAGAGTCACAGCTTCTAACAGAAACAAAACCCTCGTCTCTGTCTTAAATGGGTGCCCCTTATTTTAAAATTATAACGCCTAGCTCTAGATTCTCCAACAAAAGGAAAGATCCTTTCTATGTCCATCGGTCAAGCTAGGATCTTACATGCTTCAGTTAAGTTACCTCTGATTCCTCTAAACTCATCAGTTTCAGTTTTACTTTTTTTTTGGGCAATTCCGTAAAGTCAAGAATACAGCAGTGCTCCTGAGAACAGGAGACAATAGAAAAACTAAGTTACCTTTGGGTAAGGAGTTAGTGACAGTTCCAGCCCAGAACTGTTGAGATAAAACCCTGAAAAGGTTTCTTGAAACTAACTAAATTTGATCTCGGGCGTATGATATTTACAGGAAGAAGCTATCAGCATTTCCAGCCTGGGAGTTAAAATCACAGTTACAGTCAATCCATCAAGTGTTAGACAAAGGTATTCTGATGTGAGTGCTATACAAAGGTTGCTGTTGGGTAATGTATGGGTATGCTTTTTTTGAAACTGGTAAAGGAAAGTTTTGGGATTAGTGAGATTATACTGTTTTGGTGTGTTTAAAATATTTTGAATTTATGTTATATGTAAATAGATTAGTTTCTCCTATCTTATCATTTATTTTGCTTAATAAAGTTCAGTTTTATTATTAAAACAAAATCTACAACATTGCACGCTTCTGTCTCAGTGAGAGACCACCTCGTTAAAGCCAAATCAAAACACGTCCTATCAAGCCAGCGTTCAGTCTGTGATCGACTTTGTCCAGTATTAACATCAGCTAGGATTATAACATCAAACTCACTTTTGAGATTCACTCCTTTTTCAAAGGCCAACATTCAATTAGTTTTTTTGATTATTTTTGTAGAAATACAGCAGGTTTTCATGATTTGTGCATACGGGCATTAAAATGGTTTGTTCTTTTATAACTCTTAATTTTGTTATTAAGAAAATATTCTGATTTGTCTTCCTCCGATCCAAGGTGAATGTCATAAGACATTCACACAGTGATCCAAATCTTCAATTCCAGGATCTAGACTGATTATGGAAGTAACGATTTATATGATATACGTGTGTCACCTAGATCTTTTAATACCATGGTGAAAACAAAATCAGGAAGACATTTACCTCTATTATATCTTGGTTTCTATATTACTTTTCCTTGAATCTATTGTTATTTCCTGTGCACCAATAACATTATGTCCCCTTCCTCCAGTCTAAAAGAAATAAAAAACAAAGTTTGCCACTTTCCTTTCTTTTTATAGGCTTCAGTGAGCCCACAAATACATTTGCCTCTCTCACAACGTTTCTAAAATAAAACTGCACTTAACTTTGATATTGAATGTACATATTTTTCCACATCATTTCTGTAGCTTTTTTTAAATTAGTTGCTATAAATCCTTTTGTTTTCTTAACAGCTTTCTCGATTTCTACTTCTCCTTGTATTTCTGCAAGTTTTCTTTTCCTTCAGATTAAGAGTGTGTCTTACTTTAATTATTGGCTGTGATTTTTTAACTACACAAATGAAGCCCTGGCTTTTAGGGGAATGTACTGCTTTCGTATTATAATACTTCCAAACTGTTTGTAAGTTTATGCATTAATTTGTCAGCCTAGTTTGTAATGCTCAATTTATTTGCATCACATTCATAGAACACCTTACTTTAAAAATATTGCTTCAATTGGTCAGAGAAGCCAATCAACACTTTGGCATGGGAGATCACATTTATAATAATACATATCACAAATGAGATATTACTGTGAGAGATACTTTTGGAGAGTCACCTAGGGGAGTAGAATGGCAGTACTGAAAAGATCTTCTTTGTCCAAAATGCTACACAGTATCCAAGATATTACACAGGTTACATGGTCTTAAAATCTGATAATAGTCCACAAGAGACGCTTAATGTGATCTTTACAAATACAGTATCACAAGCAACCAATACAGAATAAAAATCTATGATTCCTCAAAGAGTTATACCACTGCAGGCAAATGGAGCTCCTTTATTTGGTTCAGATTAAAACGTGAGCTGGACAGAATGAAACATAACAATATCAGAAATGTCTGGTCAAAGCATGGGTAATCTATGATTCAGAATCAGACTGGAAAGTAGAGGAGTTGAGGTGGTGCGAGGCAAAGAAGTGGTGGTAGTGAGATGTACACACCATTTTTGAAATCCTGGCAGAAACTTAAACAAAATTACACTACTGTCAAGAGGAACCAATGAGTCCTTCAATGTGACATTTTGAAGAGCATTGGTTTATTCAGCAAAAATGTACTGAGTTTGAGAAATAGAAATAAACATACTTTATTATCAGCTGAGACTAATAACAGTGCAATGATATTTATTTTTTATTTGTTCTAATTAGCATGTGATTTTTAAAATCTGAAAACAATTATTTTCAAAATTTCATGTTTAAAGCTAAGTAGAATTAGGAATAAGGGACAGTTTGGGATGTTCCTGATTTCAAATCTATCTCAAATTTTAAATCACACAAGTAGTATTTTGTTAGCTGTAAATAATCATCCATATTAAGGATGTTAATGAAATGTTTCTGATATGTTCTATTTATACATTTTTATACTGAACCTTGATTTCTCTGAGGGCCCCTGATATTACATAGGCTACATGGTCTGAAAGTCTGATAATGGTCAACAAGAGAAGTTTAATGTGATACAGATACAGCATCACTAGCAACCAATACACAAGAAAAAATACAAGAAAATTCTATGATTCCTTGAAGAGTTATGCCATCCCAGGCAAATTGCGCCTCTTTATGTGGCTCAGATTAAATTCTTCAGAAGGGTCACTAGACTCAAAATGTTATCTCTGCTTTCTCTCCACAGTTGCTGCCAGACCTGTTGAGTTTCTTCACGAATATCTGTTTTCATTTCATATTAATATCTAGTGATTAGCAGTGTGACTAGAGTGTTCTGGTGACAGTTAATGTGAAAATGAAGCTAATTGCATTTGCCATTGTTCACAGTTCCAAAACAAATGTAGTTTAAAGAAAAAAAATATTCCTAATACCAATTTGTCCGAGTGTACAACATAATTTTGTGTTGGGAAGTAGCACTTGCAGAATTGACAAGCAAGAAATATTGGGCAGAATTTAATGTAAGCAACAGAAGCATTGCCTACTGGCTGGACAGCCAGTGAGAGCTGCATCCTGCCTTCTCTGCCCAATCAGGTCCTTAACCGTGTAGCAGCAGAACTTCCTCAGGATCAAGGACCTGGGTCAGAAGGGCTAATACCACAAATAGCTATTGGCAATTAGAGCTCAGTAGTTGTGATTTGTTGACACTGCCACCAGGGAGACAGTGGCTGCTGCTGGTACTGCACCCAACCTGGGCCCAAACTTGTCATGGGACCCAAGGCATAGTCGACTTCTGATGAATGGTAAAAGGATGGCAGTGTAGAAGTTGAGGAAGGAGTTAGCAGTGAGAGTAGGGAGCGGTTCTCAGCAGCTCTAATTCTAAATGAGGGTACTTGGAAATATGAACATGACAGATGATCACAGCTTTCTTATTCTCCAAATAGACAGTCCATTCATTCTTGTGTTCTTAAGACAGTGAAGCAGAATTTCCTTTTGAGCATAAAGGATTGCTTGAGTGAAGTGTAGCAATGATCATGCATCCTTTTCAGAGATAATTTAATTTCCTGTTGATTTAAGTTAGTGCATCTTAATAATTACTGAATAAAGGACAAAATGGTAGATTTATCTCTAAAGTTTTCTGACTTGCAGTAAATTTCACAAAAAATTAATTTTGTAGCTTGGCTGCTCTGTCAGCTTGGTCCTGAAAGGTTAATCTTCTCTAGTACTTTAAGTCAAGTCAAAATTAGTTCCAGACCATTCTTCAACCCTTATATAGATAAAATTGTTTAAGTTGATTCCATGCTACCAATAGGAAATAATGTTCACAAGGAACATATGTCAAAGATGGAGTAGCAACACTAATTCCAAACTTCCAACCTACATTTCCTACAAGCACTATTTCCAACTGAGAGTGAAAGATTATGGAATTATGTCACATATTCATAAATTAAAACTTGTCAAATCGGGAAATCTTCAACATAGATTTACAAGCTCATGCCATTATCAAGAAATTAAAGCAGCTGGTAAGAATCAGTGACAACCTTGGGAGTTGGGGAAGAGTGAAATATTGGAACAAGAATTGAAGAGGGAGACTGCGACTTGGGGCAGTAGTTGGGAAAGGTTGGTGGATAGGGAACCGATGGAATTGGGGGGGGGGGTCAGTGAATGAGGAAATAGGGATGAGGATGAGGGAAATAAGCATTAGAGGTGGGGGTGCTGGAGTCAGGAAGAGGGGAATGGGATGTGGAGAAAGAGAAATACAAGAGCATATTCGAAATGAAATGGGGATTTTTTTGGGCATGAAGAGAATCAAGGGTCATTGGGATTGACTGGTAAAGTGCAATTCATGTATAAATTTAGGTATGATTTTATTGAATAAGGAGGGTAGGCTTGACAGGCTGTGTAGTCTATCCCTGTTCCTACTTTTTAGGGAAACAAAATTTAATTCTGAGCAATGATATTTCAGAGGGGATAGTGAACATAGTCCTTGTAGAAGCACTAGTCTCCTTAGTACAAGATGAGGTTTATGGTCCAAGGTGTGATGTGTAGCTCCAGCACCACCTTCGGGCTTTGGGAATGTGGGAGGTAATTGCTATTTTGATAACAACGATAAATCTTTCTAGGCCACAATATGTTGCTTGTGTTTCACGGTCATTACTTGCACTGATTCTGATGTTGCACGATGTGATCAAGAGTGCTTGGGGCCAAGATTTCTAGTCCACACAGTAGGTTAAAGCATGTAGTGTTTTTCACCAGTTCTGTGTGGGTACATGTGAACTGCTGCCACCTTTTCAAAGGCCTCGTGTCCCTCGAAAGTGAAGTCCCTCCCCCATAGAATGGCATTCTTGTGCCTCCACTTCGGATGCAATAGCGTGCATTTTCAACCACATTGCATGCTTCTTATTTGCATCATGATGGAAAGAAACAGCCATTGCACTTCACGCAGGCTTAGCCATATACCCTTAGTGTACCTCCAAATGTACCTGTACATTGCCTTTTGATCACCTGGCTGTAACCCTCATTGCCTGTGAACATCCCCTCCGCCCACTCCATCTATCTAAATGCCCATCTCCCCACTTTATCCCGTCAGTCCCAGGCATATTGAGCCAACATGCCAGATACAGTCATGCACTGCACCCCACCCCCCATGATAGCCAGGGTGTCGCTGACTGTCGATGACCCCTCCTCCCATATTATCCCTTTGCCTTCAATGTTTTATCACTCCCTCCCTTGTATGTAAGTTGCACTCCTTCACAAGAGTAATCCCTTCTGTATCCCATGTGCAGCCTCCAATCCCCACAATTGAGTTTCCAAGCCTCCTTCACACAAGCCTCTGAGCAGCCATCTTGACTTTCACAAACAGACCTCCATGACTGTCAATGGCCCAGCCCCCTGATCATCTGGGAACGAGCCGCCACATGACTGACTGGCCACCTGATTGATACCTGTACAGTTCCCTGAATGAATTAATTTGACTCCCTGGACTGGACCCACAGGACTGACAGTGGCCCACTCCCTGGACTGTAGAGGTATGGACCATCAGGTCCTGAATTCCCAAGCAGCTGACTTGGATGATGAGAGAGTGAGCCAGGAATCCTGAGATAATCTTGCTCTGATGCAGGAGATAGGCGTCTGCCCTACACCCAAAGTGTCCTGGCAGCAGCATTATAATGAAACGTACTTCCCCACCATCAACCTTTCAGCCGGCTCCCATCAAGAGAATAAAATTCCACTGAATATATGAAGAGATCCTTCAGATTAGTTTGGGTGAAAGAGAGAAACTGTCTCCTAACCAAAATGGTAAGCCTTCTTTAAAAGATTAATCATCAGAACTATCTGGCAGGGGACCTGGGGACCTGGGTTCAAATCCTGCCACGCCAGATGGTGGAATTTGAATTCAATAAATAGCTGGAATTAACAATCTAATGATGACCATGAATCCATTCTTGATTGTCAGGGAAAACCCATCTGGTTCACAAATGTCCTTTAGGGAAGGAAACTGCCATCCTTACCTGGTCTGGCCTACATGTAACTCCAGACTCACAGCAATGTGGTTGACTCTGAACTGCTCTCTGGACAATTAGGTGTGGGCAATAATAGCTGCCTGGCAAGCGATGCCCTCATCCCGTGAATGAAAAATAAAGGATTAGCCCCGGCCTCAAATTAGGAATGCACTCTGAGTGACACCAGTTCACACCCTCACTAAAATAATAGCTGCATTGGCAGTGTGGACAGCACTGAAACCATTTTGCACTCAAAGTGGCGCCTGTGGCTATGAAGCTGAATTTTGCAAGCAGTATTTTTGTTTTTGAATTAAGCAACAGCACGGACAATGTATTAACAGTACAAAAATGAGGCATTCGGTAAATATAAGTCTCTCAACTTTCCATCAACAGATTTTAATGGTAAACTGGCTGTAACTGGAATAATTAGTTTCCTTCTTTCCTGATGAGTTTACGATAAAGCAATTATTTGTTGACTATCATTTAATTCTTCCCTTCAATGACCTTTCGGTCAGTTAATTATCAGGAAGGTAATCATCATTCCAAAAGCATGGTAAGGTTTGGCACTGAAGTGGGAAGAAGATAACCCCAAGCTGTATTTTGATACTTGAGTGAACAAGAGAAATAAATGCTCCTTATCACTACAAGGAAAGCTTTCAGATAGGGAAGGTTATGCAAATACTGGAGGGAACATGACAAAGTGCAGGGATTAGATTCTGTGTCAACCAAAAACAAACTAGAAGCCACTTTAAATGAATGATCATCACTCCCTGCTAGACAGGCACCAGATGGTTAAAAGTCCGACATTTGGGTTTTCTAAATCTTTTTGCAAAAAATGCTGTAAGATTTAATATATAACCTGTCAAACATTGGCAGAAATTTTGAAAGCACAAAGATAGTCCTCCTTTAATTTATTTTATTTATCACTTTACAGTGCTAAGTTGCAGATCCTCCACCCTGAGGAAACTGTAAGGTGCTTGCAATCATGCTGTGAAAGCACAAGGTACAGCCAAACTTACTGCACACCAAATGTTTACAATAGCCTTCAAGAAATTTTGAATTGTCATGGTGCTCCTTGTTTACAGTTTGATTGAAAATATTCTAAGTAACTAAAACAAAATACAATTACTTATTAAAAATATTCTCTCATCTTTGAAATTAGGGCAAGTTTTAAGGTCTAAGACCTTGGCCTGGAGTTTGTTGCTGTTATTATAATAAGTCTCATTAAAATCCTCATATACAGTACCTTCTGCAACTCTGGCAGCCCTGTAATGAAAACCATCATTCGAGACCCTATTGTAAGATATATAAGGTTCATTTGCAGTGTTGTAAAACTTTGTTCTGATAATAACTTCATCCCCCTAAAGAGTCTGGCAAAGCTGCAACATTACACAGATGTGACAAATCTGCAATAAATCACTGGCACACTATTATGCAGGGAAGTCCTTATGCCTAGGCAGCCGCATTTCAGACTATATTAAAAATTACACATAATGATGCTTGAGGTTCAGTTCCATGACTAATGATGCCTGCTTGTGTGTGAGAAGGAGCTTGTTAGCAAAGACAAAAGTTAAACAAACCCATTCTTAAGTACCTCCTCCTTACATTTAAGGACTACCTGGAGAGTAGAATAAAGGTAGGGATTTTCCGATTTTTGGGCAAATTCAAAGTCTATGTGCAGGTACCATAATCCCTCCAGAATCATCAACAAGACAGCCAGCTGGATGAAGAGCCCTCCAGGCATGTGAATGGTCACTTGGCAAGGTCTTTGTCACATCACTTCATTGGACAGTGATAGACCCCTCCTCCACCATCCATCCCACTTCAGGTTGAGTTCTTCTATCCTGCACAAATTAGTGGAGATCGAGGTATACCCCTCCACACCAAACTGACAACCTGCCCACAATGGTTTACTCAGATGGCTAGGCTGACTCTTCCTATTCCACCTGGAACTGTTATATTTGCAGTACAGACAGGAAGATTTGACACCTAAGAACCTTACTTTCTGGCAGGTCGGTAAGGTTGGCCATGGGCCTTCCAACCCAGAACTTAATTTCTGAAATGGCAGAAGGGCACAGGTATCTACTGCCTAACATCTGCCTGACCTGTTACCTTCCCTAACACTCCTTGGGAAGGAAAAGTCTTGGTCAAAGAGGAAAGCAGAAAATATATTTTTCCAGCAGAAAGAAAATGTGTATCCAATCCCTCTGAAAGCTGACAATGTTGACCCAGCCAATTGGTCATTGGTTGCAAAGCTAGTACTTAATCTCTGCTGAAACCGTTTCCTAAATGAATCATGTACTTAATCTCTGCTGAAGCTGTTTCCCAAATGAATCACCAAAATCATTAGCTTGCTTAACAGTCCATCAGTACGCCAAAGGCCAGAACAACTTACATGGTTCCTATTTGGTGGTTGAATGTGTTAATGCAGAACAGCCTGAAAATATTAAGAAAAAAAACCACATCAATAAGCTATGGATTATTATTCACTCATATTAGGTATGAACCTCTTGAAAGGGCCTTGGGAAGCCTTCAGTAGTCTCAATGTAATAAACATTCTTCCTGTGTGGTTCTGTCGATGGTGGGATGCACAACAATCAACCCTGTTGCAGGTACCATTCTTGCTATATGTCCACATCTTTGCAGCAGTGGTCAATCAGGAAAAGAATTCTCTATGATTGCTTCCATCCTTTATCCTGTCATATTGAGGCCAAGTCTAGTACCCCCACTGCTAAACAAGCTAAAACCAGATTACTCAGCATAAACTATTGGACATAGGATATAATGAGTAACAGAAGGGAAACCCTTGTTGTTCAGCTATTTTGGGCAAGGTTCTCTTTTGTTTTCCACTCAAGATAAATAGAAGTAAAAAAGCTCGCAATCTAACTGCTGAGATGTTGGATAAGCTTGTGCAGTGGCGTTAGTATTACCGAATCTGAATTACATTATTTCTTTGCTGAACACTTCTTGATCATAGGATAGTAAGTGGTTAGTTATATGAAGAGGGCATGTCCAACCAGCAGGTATGTAAAGATTTGAGGAGCATGCATGAAAAATGGGGAGGCATTGAATTTAATTAGATAACAAGGTGTTATGAAATGACACTACTCGCCATAACGGACCGGACAGTATAAATTCCAAGCGGTGTAGAACAACATCGCTCCATCGGAGGCCTCACTGACGATGTTACCTAGCACGATGATGAATCGTCTGAACGAAAATAAGCCAGCTCGGCAAGCAAGTCAACAAATTCACCCACAACCCGAGCTACAAATCTTTGCTAAAACCTTAAATTATCCTCCATGTTATTTGTGGAAAGTTTGCATGTTTCTTCCTTCATTTCATTACCCTTTTAAATAGGATTTGAATTGAAATCCTCCTGTTCTACATACGTGCAGCAAGATTTGGAACTCGAGACAGGTGTCATAGAGATTAGGCTGTACAAGAGATGCTCTGTGTCTATCTGTAGATTCCACCCCCGTCAAAACAAAACAGCTCCAGATGACTGATTCATAAAGTTTGGAAGTTCGTTTGAAGTACACAAATCATATTTAGTGATAATACCATTGTCTCCCCATTAGATTATTAATCCAGAGACCTGGGGAATGTTGAGACCCAGGTTCAAATCCTGCCATGGCAGATGGTGGCATTTGAATGCAATAAAAATCTGGAATTAAAGACGACCATTAAACAATTGCTGACTGTCGGAAAAATCCATCTGGTTCATTAACACATTTTAGGACAGGAAACTGTCATCCTTACTTCATCTGGCATACACGTGACTCCAGACCCACAGCAATCCGGTTGACTCTTAACTGCCCTCAAGAGGTTCAAACAGAGGAATACAGAGTACTGGGCTAATGGTAAGATTCTTGGTAGTGTGGATGAGCAGAAAGATCTCGGTGTCCATGTGCATAGATCACTGAAAGTTGCCACCCAGGTTGATAGCGTTGTTAAGAAGGCGTACGGTATGTTAGGTTTTATTGGTAGAGGGATTGAGTTTCGGAGCCATGAGGTCATGTTGCAGCTGTACAAAACTCTGGTGCGGCCGCACTTGGAGTACAGTTCTGTCACTGCATTATAGGAAGGATGTGGAAGCATTGGAAAGGGTGGGGAGGAGATTTACCAGGATGTTGCCTGGTATGGAGGGAAGGTCTTATGAGGAAAGGCTGAGGGTCCTGAGGCTGTTTTCATTAGAGAGAAGAAGGTTAAGAGGTGACTTGATAGAGACATACAAGATGATCAGAGGATTAGATAGGGTGGACAGTGGGAGCCTTTTTCCTCGGATGGTGATGGCTAGCACGAGGGGACATAGCTTTAAATTGAGGGGTGATAGATATAGGACAGATGTCAGAGGTAGGTTCTTTACTCAGAGAGTAGTAAGGGCGTGGAATGCCCTGCCTGCAAAAATAGTATACTCGCCCACTTTAAGGGCATTTAAATGGTCATTGGATAAACATATGGATGATAATGGAATAGTTTAGGTTAGATGGGCTTCAGATTGGTTTCACAGGTCGGCACAACATCGAGGGCCGAAGGGCCTGTACTGCGCTGTAATGTTCTATGTTCTATGTTCTATACCTAATATGAGTGAATAATAATCCATAGCTTATGAGGGGTGGGCAATAAATGATGGCCTAGCAAACGATGCCCACATCCTACATGAATGAAAAATTGTTCTGTCGCATTCATGAAAGATGGCTTAGCAGAATAATTAGAATCTAACATAGTCTGATTGGCACTCATCATTTTTGTAGGCACAGGCACATTTAACTGCAATGACTACGCATCTGCCCTTGGCTTGAGCAGAAACAATGCTAAGTTGCATCTGTCACGGAGAACTGTCTCGTTCAATGACACAGATAATTGATTGCCAACTGAAACTTACATTAATCTCTTTGCATTCACGCTGAAATGCTAACGTATCTGGAATGGTGCTGTGCAGCATCATCATTTCAGCAGCAATTAAATGGAGTTCATGGATAAATGTTGCTCCTTCACTTGCACATAGACTCATGCCAACTAATTGAGCTTTCTCTTTATATTTTGTCAGTTATTTCTTGGTCTTTTATGCCTTTTGATTGAGATGCTTTTTTGAGATTGTCCAAAGGTTTCCAGAACTTGAGTGTTTATCTTGATCCTTTGACTCTTTAAATTTACTTATTGGCAATTTTCTGTTTGCGTGACTGTCACATTAATTAATTTGAACTGAAAATGCACACAAACTAATGACCTAACCTGAGATAATTACTGCAAACCACAATCTATTTCAGTTTAACTTAAGCAACAACTGCAGCATAAAATATGGCAGTATCAGAAACACATGCCATCTGCTGTATGACAGTGAAATTACAACAACAACTTAGAGTTCTACATCAATCCTCACAGTGAAGATTATTTTAGAGCATTTTAAAAGAGGGTGAGGGCAGGAAATTAGTAGGGTGAAAGGACAGAGAACTGAACAAGTCGTGGTGAGGTTTTGGAGAAAAGAGATATGGCAATAGATGGTGGTTTTAAGATAGATTAGCCACTTGATGGCTCTGGATTTTGATCGATTTTAACAGTATAAGTTAGGACATTGTCTACAGTATGACACCAGTATTATTCCAAATTGTGATGTCAGAGCACTTGCTTTTTTATGTCAAGTGCCTTTATGACCACTCTATGGCTTTTCCTTTGAGGATATTCTGGCCAATGTTACTTGGCCACTGCACCATCTTTCCATTGTGATTCCTGAGCTTTCTGCTAGTACAGCTCAGATAAAGGCTGAGGCCTGAAACTTACAATTTCCTCACCAGGGCATTGTCAAGCAGGGACGAGCTTGTAAATTCCACAGGCAGCGCTTGTGCCTCACCCATCCTGTACACAATTTTGCACCGATGGGTAAGGTCTTGATTGCCCGCCTGCCCTCCCCTCCCCTCAGTTGAGGCCCTTCAATTAGATCCTCTTGCTGCACAGTCTCAATGTTGAGGATGACAGCAGTTGCGCAGAGTGGAACGGGAGCCCAGCAGGTCACCATGCTCCAGTCTTCAGCATGAAATAATGGCCATCTCCCTAAACAACCTCAATCCTTGCTAGATGACCCCCATCGAGGTCTCTCCTAAAGGCGTTCCTTCATATCCTCCTTTCCCTATACCTCTCAGGTCTTACCTAACTTACTGATCAAAACCTACTAACTCTAGGATTTAGAATCTGAAGACTGCTTGTACTCCCAGTGCTGGTCACTAGTGCCATGACTAAAGAGATTCAGTCAAATCAGATTAGTTGACTCAATGAGGCCAGACTTCCTCTTTGGGTGGAAGCCCCGACTGCAGCCAATCAATGCTCTTCGGAGCATTACATGCTTAAAGGAGAAGAATTGGTTTCTGGGTTCCCATGATTGTTGGAGATGTATTCCCCACCAACCTTTCAAGGTGGTACTCATTCATGGTGATCTGCGCTCCAAAACATGTATTCAGTCATTGCCTGACATCTAGGAGTGAGCTATTAAAATAAAATCAAACCTCAACAACTGCAAACATTTATTTGCTTTTAAACCGGTCAGCAGTGTTCACTCGAAATCACTGGAAAATAGTGACAAGAAATGAAACTGAAACAAAGCACTAAAGCTATTCCTCAGCCTAGAAGTGATGAAGGAAGGAAAACTCTTAAGCTAGAGATAAAAATCTCAGAAACTTTTCTAAGATCCAGCTGCAAAGGCATTAAGTGCGTGATCATTTAGCATTGACAAATCACTACATTGATCATTATTAGTACTAGTCTTTCACCCCTCTGCCTCCTCTCTCTCCTATCCCCTCTCTGCTGCCACCCCTCTCTCCCTCTCTGTATTACCACTCTCTCTAAACTTCTCCATACACTGATCTGTCCCTTCACTCCAACTCCATCTTCGCCTTTCCTTCCTCTTTCCAAGATTTTATTTCCTTTATTCATTCACAGGATGAGGGCATCGCTGGCTAGCCTGCATTTATTGACCATCCCTAATTGCCCAGAGAGCAGTTAACAGTCAACCACATTGCTGTGCATCTGGAGTCACACGTAGGCCAGACGAGGTAAGGACAGCAGTTTTCTTCCCTAAAGGATATTAGTGAAACAGATGGGATTTTCCGACAATCGCCAATGGATTCATGGTCATCATTAACTGTTAAGTCCAGATATATAGTGAATTCAAATTCCACCATCTGCCGTGGTGGGATTCAAACCTGGGTCCCCAGAACATTACCAAGGTCTCTGGGTTAACAGTCCAGTGATAATACCACTAGGCCAATGCCTATCATACTGCCTTCTCTATTTTCACTCACCCTCTCTCTTTTCCCTTCTCATCCCTCCTATTTACCTCCTCCATCTCTCTCCACCCATCCTCCCCTTTCCTCCGTCCCCCTCTTTCACTTCTCACACTCCCTGCCATGACTACTTTCTCTCCCATCCTTCTCTCTCCATTCCCCTCTCTCTTGCCCTCTCTTCCCATCCCCCATCACTTTCTCACCTCTTCGTATCCTCCCTCATCTTGTCCTCTCTCGCTTCCTCCCTCATTTGTCCTCTCCATCCTCTTCTCTCTCTCCCCACATCTTTCTCATATGCTGTGATCACATTTGAACATGCCTTCTGAATCATGGTCACTTCATTTGCAATGAAGGGTCATTCCAAATGATACTATTTGATTTTAAGTGATACAGTGATGACTTTGTTAAAACTTTCGAATTAGCTACATTATTTTAAGATTCCTTATTTAAATTACTTAAAATCCCAGTAGCTGCTTAGCAATAGGATTTCCAGCAGTGTCCAGCCAGATGTCTTCTGGCTTCATGCAAATTGTCCTCATACAATTCAATTTCAATTATCATGGATTTTGGGCTTCTTTCCTTTAAGCTTGAAATTAAAACGAAACAGTAAAATTGATTGTATTTTTATTATGCTGGTACACTATAGGGTTTGCTTTTTCTCCAGAACATGTATGGCCACACAAAGAAAGTCCAGGTATGTCCCAACAAACTCATCAAAATTTCCAGTTTAAATGGTTCACATACTTCACTAAGTTTCAAAATTAAAATTCCACTTAATGAGACAAGTTATGTTAAATGAAAGCATATTTTAATATATAGCTTTCCTGACTTGGTGTCCTGTTCAGAAAGGACCAGTTAATAATTGATCTGCAACTAATGGAAACAGAGGAAAATCCATCATGTAATTATGACACGTTCCTGATTTGTACGTTTGTTCAGTAACAATTCCTATTTTAGCTAAAAATTATAAAACTATAATTCAAAACTACATCCAAGCAAGGCTAGGATTTGCAAACTGACATCAGATATAATGAGTCTCCATCCATTTTTCATTTGCTTTACTTTCCAATAATATGCCAATCTGAGTGTGTTATGGCAGATAAACAGCTTTTGTAAGTTTAATCAATACACTCGTTTTGAGACACTTATTGTGAGATTGTTTTGAGGTCCGTTTCTTTATTCATTGATGGGATATTGATGTCACTGGCAAGCCCAGCACTTATTCTCTTGAGAAGGTGCCAAAGAGCCACTGTTCTGAACTGCTACAGTGCATGGGGCATAGCTAACTCTTAAGAAGGGAGTGCCTGTATTTTAATCCAATGGAGGTACGTTTCAATGTCAAGATGATGTATGACTTAGAGGGGAATTTCCAGGTGATGGCTGTTCCCAATCCGTTTTCCTTCTAAAAGGAAAATGTGCATTTATATATGGCCTTCTATGATTTCTGGACATCCCAAAGTGCTGTACAGCTAATGAAATACTTTTGTAACATTGGTCATTGTTGTATGTATGGAAGTCCCACAAAAACTAATGTGATAGCAACTAAATAATTTTGTTTTCTTTAGTGATTCAGAGATTGAGGGAGTTTGGCCAGTATATTGCCATTTTTCTGCATCAAATTAAATGGCGCTGGACAACTGAACAGCTCACTGAAGGAAAAACTGAAAGAACTGTAGATGCTGTAAATCAGAAACAAAAACAGAAGTTGCTGGAAAAGCTCAGCAGCTCTGGCAGCATCTGCGGAGAGAAATCAGAGTGAACGTTTTGGGTCTGGTGACCCTTCCTCAGAACCCTTCGGTCACCGGACCTGAACTGTTAACTCTGATTTTCTCTTCACAGATGCTGCCAGACCTGCTGAGCTTTTCCAGCAACTTCTGTGAGGAGGCTCCACAAATATCTCCATTCTTAATAACGGGGAACCCAGCACATTACGAGAAAAGACAAGACTGAAGCATTTCCAACCATCATTAGCCAGAAGTTCTCAGATACATCGCAGCCTCCTCCTGAAGTGCATCTACAACACTGGCATCCAACAAGGTCTAAAATTACCATTGTATCCCCAGTCAATAAAAAGCAAGACAAATCCAACCCAGCTAATTAATGCACCAGTCCATTTTTAATGATTAGCAAAGTAATGGCAGGAGTTGTCAACAGCACTATTAAGTAGCCCTTACTCAGCAATAATCTGCTGAGTTTGGGTTCTGCGAGGGCCATTCAGCCATTTACCACATTACCCCTTTGATCCAAAAATGAATGAAGAGCTGAACTCAAGGAATATGAATGACTGCCCTTGACATCAAGGCAGTAGTTGACTTAGTGCTGCATCACGGAGCGCTAGGGGAAATCTCTCCAATAACTGGAATTACACTTAGCACAAAGTGAAGTGGCTGTGGTTGTTCTAAGTCAATCATCACACACTCAGGACATTTCTATAGGAGTTCCTTAGGTCCTAGATCCAACCATCCTCAGCTGCGTCAACATTGACCTTATGCTGGAGGGAAAGTCAGAGTTTGGATGTTCATTGATGAGCGCAAAATATTCACTACCATTTGCAACTCCTCAGATACTGAAACATCAGTGTCCACATGCAACAAGGTCTGGATAATACTGAGGCTTGGGATGAAAAGTGGAAAGTAACATTCCACCATGTGAGTGGCAGGCAATGATGATTTGAAACAACAGTAACAGTGAATCTAACCAGCTCCCTTTGACATTCAGTGGCATTACCATCATTGAATATTCCACTATTCATAACCTAGAGGTGACCAATGACCAGAAACTGAACTGAGCTAGACTTATAAATAATGTAACGACAACAGGAGGTCATGAATAGGAACTCCCCTCACCAGTAACTGACATCCTGACTCCCAAACCTACCCACCATTTGCAAGGCACAAATCAGAAATGTAATTGGATACTTTGTCACAACATTCTGCCATGGTGCACATGGACTGTCATTGGTTTTCACTTCTCATCATATGCGTGAGATGTGGTGGCATTGCGGTCATGTCACATGACTAACAATCCAGACGAATCCTCTGGGGACATGGAATCAAATCCTACCACAGCAGCTGGTGGCACTTAAATATAATACAATTTAAAAACTTCAGAATTAAAATTGTGTCATGAATGGTGACAACTAAATTGTCATCAATTGTTGTAAATCTGTTATTACGGTAGTGGATTTTAGAAGGAGGAGATTGCTATAAGCTTGGCTGTTGATATGATAACCTTTTATTTTACATTCTTTGAAATATTGACATCCAAGGCATACCAAGATGCTTAACACAGACTACCTCACTCCAGATTTCTGACTTCATGCATTATTTACATTATCGTACATTTAAAATAAATCTGATTCAATAATGTCCTTTCAGGAAGGAAATTTGCCATTCTGACTTGGTCCAATCTCCATGTGACTCCAGACCCACAACAATGTGATTGCCTTTTTATTGTTTTCAAGGGCAAAAATGGATGGGCAATAATTGCTGGCATTGACAATGATGTCCATATCCCATGAAAGAATAAAAACAAAGTAAATATTGCATGTCAGATATTTGTTAATTACATCTGCATATTATGCAGACATAAAAGGCAGAAGAGAACACTACAGTTCCTTAGTGAATTATACTACTAGAGTCATAGAACATGGAAACAGACTCTTCTCTCCAACTTGTCCATGCAAACCAGATATCCCAAGCTGAACTAGTCCCATTTGCCAGCATTTCGCCCATAAAGAATGTGGCATAAATGTATCATTACATCACAAGATGTTTATATATATTGCCTCTATTATCATGGTGTCTTCAGTGCATCAAATGTTATTCAAATTTAACTCTAACCCACTTGTGCTTAATCTAACTGCAATATTGGGCTGGCTATTATTGATTTTGTAACATAGACATCAAATGGGGGACCCAAGTACTCCCACAGGTAAAATCATCCTTAAGGCAGCTAAGCGGGTTGCCTCCGCAGATTCTATCCTAGTAGGGCATCTATTCAGAGGGCCTCCCAGGAGAGCTGGACACTGCTGATACAAATCAGGGATTGCAAGGCATAGACATGCCCTCAGAGGCAGTTTGGGAAACAAGCTATGAGGTCTCTTGGATCAGAAAGGAAAGCCCTCTGGGTAGTCTTTGCTTCCTGCAGCTCCTTCTTTGCAGCATGAATTTCTGGACTCGCTGGCCTCCTCCAGCCCCCATAAGCAGGCGCCATCCATTGAAACAGCAGTCTTGCTCATGGTAGCAGACTATTTTTTTTGATGACAAGTGCCAGCAGTTCCTCAGAATTGCCCCCTAACTGAGTTTTCATAATTTCATCTGGTCATTTGCCTCTGAGGAGCAGGTAGTCAATCCTCCCTTCATCCAGCTATGGAGACATTCATCAGCAGGATTTCCTGTGCAGGGAACACACGTGTTGCAGTTCTCTCCTACTTTCTCTACCTATCAGAACTGCCAAGTCTGCCTCAAAGGTTCCAGAAAAATTCAGCCCATTAAACTAATATGAAAACCTGATAAACATTATGATTTTGGGCTCAATACCAAACCTTTTTTAAATAACTACTTCATGTAGTGATAAAGGTTTGCTCTTTTTATTGGCAGTGATCAATTTGGTCAAGTATATCCCAATGCTTTTGCGAGTGCAATACTTTTACTAGAAAGCCCTCTGTACAGCAGTGTGTTATTAATTACATACTATACTTAAAGTTTGCATTTAATTACTATTTGACTAAGTCTCTGCAATAGTTGTGTCAAGGGTTTTGCTGAGTAGCATCTGTTTCATGTGTTGGTCATTTATGACATGATACACAGATAGGATTGAAAGCTATGTGCACAAACCTAAATAAAGCTTTCAGCAGCTGAAGCAATGTTTTCATGTACATATTTAAATGTGTATTTAATCTGCATTTCCTTCTAATATACCTGCATATGACCAGATCGCCCGTGGACTTGCTCATGGTAAATTAAAGTGTTGTACTCTGTATACACAGTGCATGATTCTGGAATGGAGTTATATCTCATCTAATATGTTCTTTCAAGTCTCAACGTCATTGGGTCTCAGAGTAAAGTGTGACAGGATGCCTACTGGCTTATCATCATCATCACCATTGCCCCTGGTCCTTTTCCTGGCATCTGCTGACAACGCAACTCCAACCAGACACTTGTTGCTTGAATTTCAATTGGACAGTGTGGATGGCGTACTGCAGATGCAAGAAGGACATCAGCAAGCTCAAGGTTTCTGGAAACATAACTGGGGAACAATACTGGATGAGGAAATGCAATGAATTTATGGAAGAAAGGCAACTTTAAAATACCAGCTTGGCAATTTTGCAAAGGCTTCTATAGCTAAACAAAGGGAGGATGTCTAGAGGATGTTATGAAGGCCAATAAAGTCTATGATTCAAGATGTAAATGGGGTGGCACTGATTCCATAGGTATCACTTATTTGACATTCCTCCTGACGACAATTCGTAATAAGAAAAATTTAATATAAGACACCACAACTTGGCTTATATATCATTGGCTAGTGCATTAGGAGCGCCAAATATCATAACATCTGTTGAGAGAAATATGAATGAAAGTTGACTTTTAAGTTGGGTATGACTCCAGTTATGGTTGCACTGGTTGGAGTGAGCCAAAAATGTAACAGATATCAGAATAGATGATGAAAAGTATGAAACAGCAGAAACGAAGAGTCCCAGATATCCTGAAGGTCCATAGGCTAAAGTAGAATACAGGGATGGTAAGCACTCAAAGACAAGGAAGAAACTGGCATTCAATAGTATTACATCAGTGAACCCCCACTATCAACATCCTAGGGGTTGCCATTAACCAGAAACTGAACTGGTCTAGCCATATAATAATGGCTTCAAGACCAAGTTAGAGTAACTCACTTCCTAACTTGCCAAAATTTGTCCACCATTTACAAGATTTAAGTCAGGAATGTGATGGAATATTATCTACTTGCCTTGATGATAGCAGCTCTAACAACACTCAAGAAGCTTGACACTATCTAGGACAAAGAATCCCACCACAGACCGTCTACAAGAATCTCACCAAGGCTCCTTAGACAACACTTTCCAAACACACAACCACTTCCAGGCAGCCTGACACAGGCAGCAGATATATTTGAATACCATCACTTGTGGGTTTTCCTCCAAGCCAATTACCATCCTGACTTGGAAACATATACCCATTACTTCAGTGATGCTGGGTGAAAATCATGGGACTTTCTTCCTAACAGCATTGAGGGGATTCCTACATCAAATTGACTGCAATGGGCCAAGAAAACTTCACATTATCAGACAGGGCAACAGGGATAAATAATATCAGAGATAGTAGGAACTGCAGATGCGGGAGAATCCGAGACAACAAGGTGCAGAGCTGGATGAACACAGCAGGCCAAGCAGCATCATAGGAGCAGGAATCAGCCAATGTCCCCTACATCCCATGAATTAATTTAAAAAACGCACTCACAATCCCTACTGAAAGTTAGGTTGACTTAGGTCATAGAAGTCTCCTAGTGGTCCAGCATATTTATCTAGTGTGCTCAATATGAGTGAGACCTGGCCCTCATGCACACTCGTGTTTCTGCGTGCAGATTTTCCCCTAGCTGCTTTACTGCCTGCCTCAGATATGTTTTGCATCACCTAAAACAGGAGTAGAAAAAAAAATGAACGTAACAGACAAAACATGACAGCTGAAGTAGGTGCTTTTAATCATTGTCTTGTTAATATTTTTATTTGTTTTGTGCCATTGAAACCGTATCATAAAATTTCATATTAACTAAACTATAACAAAAGTAAAAGTACCTTATGTCTGAGAACTTTTTTTAAACATTAATTTAACTTTCTTCTTCAGATCTTTTGGGTTTCTGTGATTCTCTTTCTAAATTGAAGGATTCGGAGACTTTTGACATACTTCAGACAATACTCTAGGAAGCAGTGACTTCAAAGAATCTGAAGAATATGTCTACATTCTATTAATAACATGGAGTGCAAACCTTATCAGACTCAGAAATATTGTTAAGAACTAAGGTCAAAGGAAATTTCAAATGAAGACACATTCATTTCAACACTATAAATTTAAATACAAACTGATGACAGTTGAATCCAACAGACTTTCACTAAGTATATGTGGTTTTGAATGGCTCTTCTTGTGGCATGGTAGTGTCCCTATCTATGGACTAGGAGGACCATGTTCAAATCCTATCTGCTCCAGAGGTATGTGATAACATATCTGAATAGGTTGATTAGAATTTTTTTTAAAAAATGTGACTTTGAAAGAATTGTACGGCAATTGTCTGTTCTAGAAAGATATTAGCACCTTTCATTGTAAAATTCTTGCACACACCATGCGTATCAGGGTAGTCACAATAAGTAGGTGAACGATGAAATCTGGTCGCGGTTATCTGGGATGTAAAATGAATCAAAATTCATCGTGTGGAGTTTGCACATTCTCCCCACGTCTGCGTGAGTTTCTTCCGGGTGCTCCGGTTTCCTCCCACAGTCCAAAAATGTGCAGGTTAGGTTGATTAGGCTATGCTAAATTGCTCATTGTGCCTAGGGTGGGAAACGCAGAGATGGGATAGGGGGCAGGTCTGGGTGGGATGCTCTTCTGTGGGTCGATGTAGACTCGATGGGACAAATATCCTGCTTCCACAACGGAGGGATTCTATGGATCTATGGAAATTGGTAGGGGAGAAGAACGATGGGAGTACTGACAGAGGACGAGAGTGCTTTATATAACAGGATCCCAAACTGTTGCAAATTGCCCAAGCTCTGAGCAGCAAAGGTAACTGTATAGAGGAGCTGAGCCAGTCTGGAGTGTGGAGACCGGAACCTGCTGGGTCGATGCCACCATAGGCAAATATGGTGAACCAAGAATGCTCTTCAACTTCATAAAACACTTAGTGGCATATTTGAGTAGGCATGTTCATTTTCTGGCTGGCATGCAATTCATATTTTGATTTGCATGATGCCAGATTCAAGAACTGTGGGATTCTGTAAAGACGTGAGAAAATCCTACTTTGACTGTGAATCATAGAAATCAATTGCTATCCCTCATCCTATACAGCTGCAGAGGGCAGCTTCAGAGGAAAGTCTGTCTTTTTTTGTTTTAACATCAAATCCTGTGGGGAAGAATGGAGTTTTGTGACTGAGATGTTTTTGCACTCAGCATGATATACTTCTTAGGTCACATACAGCATGAGATTCAAAGAAGGCCACATTCCTTCCACACTGTTACAAAAATGTCTTGAATTCCTTCTGCTAAATCACTCAGGAATTCAGCAAGTAACTCAGTAAATTCAGTTGGAATTTACAAACACTGAGTACCAACATAAGTTAAGTTGTGACAGGGTGTAAAAAAGAAATGAACGTTCTTAATGTAGACCACGATGTTGGTTGATACAGGCTGAGAATTATCAAAAATTTCTTAACCTTCTGGTCTCCTTACTGCCCAGTGACATTGATGCTTGGAATGATCTGGCATATGGATCTTCCAAGGTGCTCAGTGGGGTCAGTAGGATGTGGTCCAAGTCTAGAAAATCATGGAAATCACATGAATTGTTGACTTTGATTGACTTTCCCATAAAGGTTCAGCCTGTCTGTCAGCACCTGTGGGATTTGGACCTCCATATGAAGAGATGACAAAGGTAAGTTAATGGATGTTGTTTGCATGGACTTCCAGAAGGCTTTTGATAAAGTTCCACATGAAAGTGTGTTAGCTAAAGTGGAAGCCTATGTAATTGAGGGCAGATTATTGATACGGATAGGAAATTGTTTCCTGCCACTCAACCAGAATGTTGGAATAAGGGTAAGTACTCAAGTTGGCAGAACGTGACGAGTGGTGCTCTGCAGGGATCTGCCTTATTCACTGCATTAATTAACAATTTGGATAATGGCATAAGAAGTCAAATATCTAAATTTGATGATGACATAAAGTGGGCAGCATTATAGATAGTATTGATTACAGCATAAAATTACAACAGGATATTGATAGATTAGGTTAATAGCAAAGTGGTGGCAGATGGATTTTAATATAAGCAAGTGTGAGGTTATCCATTTTGAACCAATAAAGGATAGATCAGCATACTTTTTTAGCCGGCACAAGGTTAAATACAGTGAATATCCAATGAGATTTGGCAGTTCAGGGGCATAGTTCTTTAAAATGCTATGAGCAGATGCAGAAAATAGTCAAGGCAGCTAATGGATTGCTGACGTTTCGGGTCGGGACCCTTCTCATTTCTGAAGAAGGGTCCCGTTCTGAAACGTCAGCTTTCCTGCTCCTCTGATGCTGCCTGGCCTGCTGTGTTCCTCCAGCTCCACACTATGTTATCTGTGACTCCAGCATCAGCAGTTCTTACTATCTCTAATGGATTGCTGTCCTTCATATCTAAAGGGGTGGAGTATAGGGACATAGATGTTATGCTGTAGGTTGTACGAAACCTTAATTAGATCCCATTTAGAATACTGTAAGCAGATCTGGACACCACACCTTAGGATGGATATTTTAGCCCTGGAGGGAGCTCAGAACAGGCTCACAAGGATCGTATCTGGACTTCAGGGGTTAAGTTATGAAGAGAGATTAGACAAATTAGACCTTTATTCTCTAGAATTTAGAAGATTAAGGGGTGTTCTAATCGAGATGTTCAGGATTGTAACAAGGAAAGACATTGTAGATAAAGATAAATTATTTACACTAGCTGAAGATTCTAGAACTGGGGGCATATCTAAGAATTAGGGCAAGGCCTTCAGGAAAGATAGTAGAAAGCACTTCCTCATGCAAAGAGTAAAGACTTGGAACAGTCTTCTTCAAATGTGCTTGATGCTAATTCAATTCTTAAATTTAAATCCGAGATAGTCAAATTTTTATTAAGGAGGGTATCAGGGATATGTGCCCAAGGAGGCAGATGGAGTTAGGCCACAGATCAACCATGATCTTATTGAATGGCAGAACAGGCTTGAGGGGCTGAATGGCCTATTCCTGTTCCGATGTTCTTTTGTTCATAGTTCCACACACCCAAATAAATACTGAGGCTGTATTTACAACACTTTTTTTTTGGTGGACAAGTAAGATGCGCCAATAGTGACCCTATTCTAATGTTGGATCTCCAGGAGAATGAGATGTGAAAGTCACTGCAATTCTGCTGGCAGAGCAGGGCTGGGAACTTTTAGCCCCATCCTGATCAGTCCATTTCCTTTGCAACTGTGTGTTGGCCCATTTCTCAATCTCCTCATCCTGATGGTCATGACTGAATCCTGAAATGGTCAACTTTAAGAAGCACATTGTGATTGGCTAACCTCATTTTTCATACAACATTGAAGCATTATTGGAAAACATCTGCTCCGTTCATCTGGGAGAGATTCCAAAACAGATTTCAGATAAAACAACATTAACATCCAATGCATCACAAAGCTGATGACACTGACTGTATTACACTGATTTTTGTCCCATATAAAAAAAGACAGTGAAACTTAGACAGCAACCTACAACGGAAGTAAAGATTAACTGCTGACCTCATTTTCAACTTTTAGAGCGAACCATCCCATGCTTACGTTCACATTCAATATTCTGAATTATTGTTAATTAAGCAAAGATCAGAGAAGTGGAAGCTGGTTCAGGTATTTTTTCTGAATGAAATATTAACAAATAAGCAAGTTGCAGATGAGGTATAAAATATACCACATGTAAGGGGATGTGGATTTGAAATGATGTGGTTCAAACACTATGCACCTTTGGGATTAAGGAAAACCATCTGTAATGATAATGCACTAACAGATCACATCTGCTTATTCAACTCACTTGGATGCATAACTCCTTCAGAAAGGTTCTATTAAAGGTGCAAGGTTGAGCAAAAAAATTAATTATTTACCCTGATAAACTGTAGAACTAAAAAACAACCCACTATTTGCATAAGGGTGGAAAATAATGTGGGGAGTGGAGGATAGAGAATAAGGGAGTATAAATCATAAAAAAGGGATGCAGATGATTCACAATCTTAATACCACTGCCTCTGGAGATTGCACATCTTGTTACAGTCAACCTCAAAACACTCTGCTACATCTCTAGAGTGGAATGGTTAATAAAGATTTCTGTTCTCTAGCTATCCTGTTATGAAAACGTTTGATTGACAAAACAACTTTTTTTTTAAAACAGATGTTAAACTTTGTGCAACAATTCAGACAATTTCAACATTTCAGTCAAATGCCAAAAAATTAACATACTGCAAATATGTCTAAGGATGGCTGTTTCAGTATATCTGTCAAGGTTTTACACATTTTACACGTTACTCACACGTTAGCATACATATAAATGCAATCTGAAACCTTTCACTAACTTTTTTCCTAAAATGTTTACCTCCAACATTTTAAAAACAACACACAAAAAGTCATTTTCAAGCATAGAAACTGAATAAATTTGTTCATGCCTCCGAATGCTTTTTAACCTTTCCTGGAGGCTTATATGTACTCAGGTGACAGGGGAATCCACAAGGCATTTTGAGTACATCGGATGGCTTAGAAAGACCAATTGAAAAGAGAAAGTGATAGAAATATACAACTGATCTGTCAGCATCCGTGGAAGAGAAACAGAGTTGCAGTTTCAAACTGAATACTTACGCTCCTTTTGAATGTTCTGAAGAAGTAATATTTGACTTGAAACGTTAACTCTGTTTCTCTCTCTATGATGCCAGATACCTTATCCTTAGAGTCTGGAAAAGTCACAGGGGATTGGAAAATTGCCAATATTAAACCTTTACTGGGTGTTAAAAGGAAATGAGACAAAAACTGTAATCCATTTCCAGTTAGCTTGATATCTGTTATTGGGAAAATGTTACATTGTATTATAAAGGATTAAAAAGCAGAGCATTTAGAAAACATTATATAATAACATTAACTTATTATAATAACATTAACATAATATAAAACAAAAATAGAGTCAGCATGGCTTCATGAAGGACAAAACATGCCTGACAAATTCATTAGAATTCTCTGAGGGGAATGACATAATTCATGAGCTCATTGAACGATGGAGTAAACCTGAAGGGCTGAATGGACTATTTCTGTTCTTATGTCTTACAGTCTTTTGCAGTGTTTTCATAACTTTGCTTTTATTTCAGATTTTCAGCATCTGCACTGCTTTGCCTTTTCTGCTTTGCTTGTTTTGTATGTTGGTAATTACCAAGGTTATAATCTCCACTTTATTACCAATAGAGATATCAAATAGATGGAGGCACTCCTTGAATTTAAGACAAAGCTAAAACTGATGATGAATCACACAGACTTGAGCTATGCTGGTGGATAAAATACTTCAGAGATGTTTAAACAGCATTGAATTATACACGGCATTACGGTATAGCGTAGTTACTGTTGTTACCTAAGTAAAAACTGAGACACTTAGCACCAAGCCAATTTTCAAAAACTTTGCTGAGCTGAATGACTCGCTGATAACATTGGTTAAGTAAGTGGCGTTGTTCAGGTCAGAAAGACGTACATACTCATCATCTTCAAACAATGCCAAGGGAATTTTAACATTTATTGGCTCAGATGGACAAAGCCATGATTGAATTGTTGACTCAACAGACAGCACTGGCTAGGTATTGCACAGTGGCATTAGCCTAGTTTAGATACTCACCTCCTGAGTGAAGTATGAATCAAAAATGTTCAGATTCAGACGTGGAAGGACATCCAATGATCCAAGCTGATACTCCAGCTGAGATTCAACTATATAGGCAGTAAGACAATTCTCTTTTAAAAGAATGTGTCTTTGAGAAGTGGAATGGGAGATCAACTTCGCAGAATCACCAAATTATTAGAATGCAGGAGGATGTAGGTCATTAAAAATGAGCGTAAAAAGTTTCTCCCTATCTACTCTGTCTAGATTCTTGAAGGTTTTGAATATTTCTTAAATTTTCTCTCAGCCTTCTCCAAGGAAAACAGTCCTTAATTCTCCAGTCTATCTCCTTAACTAAATTTCCTCATCCCTGGAACGTTTTCTACACTTTCTTATATGTCTTCACACCCTTCTCAAGTGTTGCACCCAGGACTGTATGCAATACTCTAGTGAAGCTTAACTACTGTTTCATACAAGTTCAACATAACCACTTGTACTCTTGCTCTGTATGCCCCACACAATAAAAGCTAGGATACTGTTAGCTTTATTAACCATGTTCTCAATCTGTCTACGCACCTTCAATAACATATGCACATATGTACTAATGTCCCTCTGCTCTTCCATCACCTTCAGAGTTGAACTCTTTATTGTATATTATATCTCTATGTTTTTCCTACTAAATTGAATCACTGTACAGTGAACACAATGGGTTGAAGGGACTATTTCTGCTCCTAAGTCATATGGTCTTCATTACGTGTTCACAACTTTGCTGCTATTTCAGATTTTCAACATCTGCAGCATTTTGTTTTTTCTGCTTTGCATGTTTTGTATGTTGGTAATGTTGGTTTTCTGCATTGAACTTTGTCTAGCTTGAACCTGTCCATCTTTCCACCAGCTCGTCTATATCCTTTTGAAGTTCTCATAGTTTAGAAAGCTTCCAAGTTTTGTAACATCTGAAAATGTTGAAGCTTTGCCCTGTACACCAACATCTAGGTCATAAATATATACCAGAAGAAACAAGGATCAGAATATTGAACCTTAGTGGAACTCCACTAGAAATGTTCCTCCAGCCCATAAAGAAAGTCCACTAACAACTACTCTCTGTTCCCTGTCACTCAGTCTATTTTGGAATCATGTTACTACTTTCCTTATTTTCCATGAGTTATTGTTTGCTCAACTCCAGTGTGTAATATTGTATCAAATGCCTTTTGGATGTTGATATACATGGTTGCCTGAATCAACCATCTCTGTTACCTCTTGAAAAAAGTGCAAATTATTTATACATGATTTTTCTTTAAGAAATCCATGTGGTTCTCCTTTATTAACACACATTTATCCACATGACTGACAATTTTATCTCAAAACATTGTTTTCAATGGTTTCCCCACCCCCAAGGCTAAATTAACTGACCTGTAGATGCGGAGCTTATTTTTACATCCATTTTTGACTAAAGGTTTGAAATTGTCCAGTCAACTGGCACCAAGGATGGTGTCCCTTTGACTGAAAGTCTTGTGCTTTAACACAGGAGTGACTAGATGCTTCAATAAATTAGAATAACATTTCTTGCCACAAGCACTGTTTATCTGGTATCACATTTACTTGTGTCATCGAAAAAGAATCCTATTCACAGCTCAATCATTTGATACATTAGGCTGTAGATAATGATCCCTCTTCTCTACTAAAGCACAGAATTTACAAGATTTAATACATCATCTTGTCATTTTCCAGTATTTTCAGCAGAGAGCAATCTGAATTCATCTCTTGCAATCTCATCTTTCCCAATTACCATCTGAATGTGCCTTTACATGAATCTTTGGAAATTGTCCAGAGAAAGTTCTCACTGTAATAAAAACACTATCTTAACCAGTAATGGTAGTAATAATGTGGAATGAATTTTGACAAGAAAAAGACCTACTTCAACAGACTGAAGATCTGGCTCAATAGATAATTTTCTTTGGTTTTAAAGAGATAGTTTTTCACTGAAATACAAACATGCAATGCTGCTGATTCAATTTATTATGCAAAAGAAACTAAGATAATATAGAATAAACCAAAAACTAAAGTAGGATAAACCATGCAATTTACATATAACAAACTTGTAAAGATTTTGAAATAGATTGTAAAATTCAATTCCAATAATCCCAATAGCACTACTTATCAGACCACACCACAGAGAATTCCCTTCTGTATTACCTCTTTAGAGCTTAATTCAGGTATGGCTTCAATTTCCAGTCTTGAGGATTTGACAGCATCTTGCTTGAATCTGCATACAACTGAGTTTAGATTTTCTCAGCATCAAATTATAATCCAGTTATGGTTTGGAACTTTCAAACAAACACTTTATGCTGCGGTAATTTATTTCTTAACTATCTTCCTTCTTCAGCAGCAACTGCCTTACACATCCAGCTCCAGCCAAAACATCCCCAAATTTCTGCTAAAAAGGCTTTCTTCAAACTTTGGATGTCTCCCCTCCCCCAACCACATCCCAAAACCAGCCCAACTTGTCCTTGCCTCCCTAACCTGTCCTTCCTCCCACCTATCCCCTCCTCCCACCTCAAGCCCCACCCTCATCTCCTACCTACCAGCCTCATCCCGCCCCCTTGACCTGTCCATCCTCCCTGGACTGACCTATCCCCCCCAACTCCCCACCTATGCTCACCTTTACTGGCTCCACCCCTGCTTCTTTGACCTGTCTGTCTCCTCTCCACTTATCTTCTCCTTTATACATCTTCTATCCGCCTCCCCCTCTCTCCCTGTTTATTTCAGAATCCCCTTCCTCTCCCCCATTTCTGAAGAAGGGTCTAGACCCGAAACATCAGCTTTCCTGCTCCTCTGATGCTGCTTGGCTTGCTGTGTTCATCCAGCTCTACACCTTGTTATCTCAGATTCTCCAGCATCTGCAGTTCCTACTATCCCAGTATAAACAAATTCTCATTACTGTCCAGGAAGTCTCTCACTCTCACTGCATTTTAAAATAATGCACCATGGCCACAGAACTCTTCCAAGTTAATAATTAAACCCCTTTGGAGAGACAGTCCAAACCCACATGCCACTAGTTCAAAATCGTATGTGAAAGAAATTAAATGTAAATCATACACCTCACATTTCATTTCAATTATAGAATGTAACCTTACAATCAAAACTCTTTGAATGATTAC
>NC_063349.1:19649627-19685782 GCF_021869965.1 Rhincodon typus | reverse complement strand
CAGGCCAAGCAGCATCAGAGGAGCAGGAAAGCGACGTTTTGGGTCTGGACCCTTCTTCATTTTTTCTGAAGGGTCTAGACCCGAAACATCAGCTTTCCTGCTCCTCTGATGCTGCTTGGCCTGCTGTGTTCATCCAGCTCTACACCTTATTATCTCAGATTCTCCAGCATTGGCAGTTCCTACTATCTCTCTTTGAACGATTGATTAGCTAGTGAATAACCTGTGAGAAGCAATCTGCATTTTATAATGGACACTTGTCCAAATGCAACTGACTTGTTTTTTTAATTAGCTGTGTTATTTAAGTCAGTTCACAAAGGCTTTAAGGTCTTAAACATAATATAATATTCATATTTATATGGTATAAAATCACGGAGGTTCTGTGTTTAAGGCAGGAAAGTGATTAATAACTGCAGTCTAATGTGTTAAAGGGCTGACATATCAGTTCAGGCCTTTTTTCTATTATAAACCTGTTATACACAAATGAAATGTGAAATCTGTATAATTTCCTCGGCGTCCATTTGAATTATACTGTCCTCATTCTATCAGAACTTAAAAATGTGACAAGCACAAATCAAAAGAAAACCTCAGGAAGTAGAGAAGGGCTGACGTGAGTGTAATATTTTTGTTATATGGCTAACAGTTCTATTCTGAAAAATACTTCTAATACTTGGGAGCAATTGTATTATGTGGGGAGTGTAACTCAACAGAGCAGAACAAAGCGGTGTCAGCAACTATTAACCACAATGGCAGAGAATGCATATGTAATAGTTTCATAAAGCATTATGAGGAAGCTGAGTAACTACATAAGACATTAATAATTAAAACTGTCAGCTGTATGAACCTGTGGTACTTCCACAGGCACTGGTAATATAACATTTAAAGCACCATCGTATACACACACTCTATTAACTTAGCATACAAGTAAATCACAGATTAGCATCAAGCTCTACACAACAAAGTATATTATACTTGTTAATGTTATTGAATGTCAAAAGTAGGTATATAATCTTAAATTTACACGTCCATTATAATCACAAGACTTTTTTTTATAATTATGAATGTTATAAACTAAACATTACAATAAGGCAAAACTAAGACCACCCAAAAAAAAGAGTGGAATCCAGTGCAAAATTGCAACAGTAGCTCTAAAAGATTACGGGTGGAATTTTCCCAGTTGTTAAATGACTTGGGCAATGACAAGTCAGTGGGGAAAATACGGCAAGCGCAGGAAAGTAAGATTCTCAACAGAGACCTTTTTGCTGCTAACAACCGGTTAGTGTAATTGGTTTTCAGGTAAATAAATGGCTTGAAGCTGGGAACAAGTTAGACATATATAGAAGTATTTTGATCTCCAGCAACACGGAAGTGATCTCGCTGTTCTCCACACTCAAAACTCACTGTATACCTGTAAAAAATAGTTTAATCTTCCCTGCAAAAGTTGTTTTACACTGTGACTTTTAACGGATAAGTCAGATACTTTTTCTAAGGTAATTAGCCACTTTGTACTTCTCAACTACTAGTAGAAGCAACTGAAGAAAGGTGACTAAAGCAACGTGCTGCCTAGCAGGAGTCACAAGGATCATCTCAACAACAGAGATACAGGGACTGTGTGGAAACTTCTTTCTAGTCTGTGAGAGTCCCCCCTGATGGCAACATCCAAGGTCAGAACCTCACTGGAAACAAACTCACAGGAAAGGCTTGTGCTAAACATGCCTTCTGCACTTCAGACTTTGGGCTGACTTTCAGGAGACTCTTTCTTGAGGCTTTCAGGATCAGATGGGAACTATTAAATCTGCCATTTCTTTGATCCTGAGTCTTGAATTTGGCATATGGAGTAGAATATAGGGAAATTTAGGATATTCACTTTTTAGGAAGCATAGAAAGAAAATATTACTTAGACTACAGAAATCCAGAGTACATAGAGACTCGGGTGTCCTTGTACATGAAACATAGCGTTAGCTAACAGGTGCACAGCAAATAATTTCAGAAAGGAAATGGAATGCCAGTCTTAATTGCAAGAGGAATGGAGAGTAAAGGTAAGGAAGTCTTGCAACACCTGAATGGGCTGTGGTGAAGCTATACTTACAGGACTGCAAACAGTTTTGACCTCTTTATATGAAGAGCAAGCCAGTTCAGACAAGGTTCACTAGGTTGAATCCTGGGAGGAAGCAGTTGTCTTATGAGGAATAATTGAGCAGGTTGGATCTATAATCATTAGAGTTTAGCAGAAAAAGAAGTGCTGTAGTTGAAATGCATAGGATTGTGAAGGGACTTATTAGAGTAGATGCTGAGAGAATGTTTCCTCTTGGAGGAGGAAGGAAGGAGATCCTGAACTGGGGGTATAATTTCAGAATAGACTGTCCATTTAGGACAGAGATGAGGAAGAATTTCTTCTCTCAGAGGGTCATGAATCTTTAGAATTCTCTACAATAGAGAACTGTGGAGCTTGTGTCATTGGCCACATTCAAGGCTAATATCAAAGGATCCTTGAACTTTTGAACAGTCAAGAATTATGAAACTATTTTAAGCCAAGGTCAGATTAGCTATGATTGTATTGAATGTGGGAGCAAGTCAAGGAGTCAAATGACCTTTTCCTGCTAATATTTTTTTCATGCAAATTGTGACTAATACCTGGAATCATCTGGTGTTCAACATCATCAGACAAGTACACACAGACTCATTTGTGAGATAACAGGAGGCTTCAGTTGGATTGCTGGGGAGTTGAGGATGTGGATAGGGAATGTGTTTCAACACACTGAACAAGTTGAATAGCCACAATCACTCCCAAACTCAAAAGTGAATAATTGATATGGATATCATTGTTACTATGGGGTTTCCGTTTAATAACCTTCAAATTAAAATTTTAAACTATTTATCTGGTTGCAAACTTCTTCCGCCCTCTCCCTAGCCTTGTTGCTTTCATAGTAAACCCTTTGTCTTAATGGAGCAGATGACCCACACAGGTTCCTTGTAGTAGCTCCAGCTGCCTGTTGGCCAAGTAGTGAAACACTACAGATTTGATGGAGAAATTCACCCTCAACATTAACGTAAAACACTCTGACCCTGCATGCAGAGGAAAAAATCAGGACTTCAATCCTGGTCTAATAGTTGTTAAATGTGGTTCTATGTGAAACCATGCCAAATATCCTTTGGAGCAGGAAGCAAAAGAGGGAATGTATATTCAAAGAAACCGTGGTACAGCATTATTTTATACAAATTGGTGCTCAGTAATTCAGCATACAAAACTCAAAAAATGTAAGTGCATTTAGAGGGAAAAACCACAGTTAGAAGATTAGCAAAACTTGAAAAAGGATGTACTTGTCATACTGGAGTTCCATTTTCAGGCATACAAGATGGGTCAGAGAAGTTTGCATCTTTTCCCACATTTAATTATTTTTTTCTATGTGCATGCATAAAAACTATATTGTTTTAAAAATATCAGTTCCTCTCCTTCTAAGCATTGTTGCCCTCCTGTAGCAGTAGACAAAGGCAAACAGATATCAGGAATTTGTTATAAAAATAGATAAACAAACCGAGCTTCTTTTTGATGAACAGGAGAATTTCGGTTTGGTAAATGGAAGTCTGAATATTTATCAAGGACAACTAACAAAGCTGACCCAAGCATTTTTTCCAGTGTGGTGAAGAGTTCAAATTCAAGTTAAAAATTAAAAAGGTGAAGTCAGTAGAACATTTTTTCACAGAGGTTATTAAACTGGGATAGATTATCAAGGGAAGCTGTTAAAATAAATTTACTTAATTAATTGTAATTTACTTTAAAATAAATGTTTTATTATTAAAATAATCTTTCAAGTAAAACATAACAATAAATGTATTTAATTTGATCCTTGCTTTATTTTTGTGACTTTCCTGCTCTTTCGCCCTTTATGCTTTTGTTTTCTGTATTTTAGAATATCTTCATAACTTCCCAAAACCTTGATAGCGGTCCAGCTTTTGCAGCATTAAAGACAGTGAAACTGTCAGTATTTGTTTTTGATACTCTTCTGAAAATAAGAGAAACAAATGGAGACTGCACACATGCAGTTACATGTGAAAATCAGAGACTCCTGTTTCATGCTTCTATCCTTTACCATAGGACGCACTGTTCAAATCCCACACTGCAATTAATTAGAAATTGAAGGATTTGCTGGTGTTAAAATGCTTTTCTTCACATAACAGGTTTGGGAAATCCAAAACACTCTTCCCAGCTCAATTAATTAAAATTTCAACACAGAATTTGGTAAATCTTTGTTAGTAAGAAATGTGGAATCAAGGCAGGTAGATGAGAATGATGATACAGATTAGCAATGATCCAACTAAATGCCAGAATTTGCTCAAGGGGCTGAAATCAAAATTCATCAACTGAAACTTATGTGGTTCCAGCTGTAATAAGCAATTTGTACAGCATTTCATGGTCAAACAGTGTTTTGTGAACAATATGGATGAGATGCAGTAAGAAGAAAAAAAATTTTCAAAAGGTGAAAATACTTCTGACAAAGTTTTGCCAACGATTGAACGTCATCACATTTGGAACACTCTTGCATGTTCAGATTTGGCTGCAGTTTATATGCTAATTTAAGTGCTAAGCTGCCCTGCTGTAAAGTAACATTTGCAAACAAATACTATGCCCCAAGTTTATCCACCTCTTGCAGGAAACATTCTCTAAGCAATGTAAACGCAATTATTACCTGACAGCAGATGTTGTTGCTTCAGTCATATTTAAACATTAGCATTTCAGCTGGAATTAGAAGAATCTTCATATTTGGAAACAGCCAATGCTACAGACCTTGTTTGTTAGAAGCTGTTTGTTAGATTTCTCCTGACTACAAAAAAAAGTATTCAGCAATTTTAACTACACACATCAAGATAATGAGCCAGAATTTTACCAGCCCTTTGGAGGCAGAATGGGGAAGCAAACAGCTTAGTAAACAGTGGCAGAAGGGGTCAGGATAGGGTGCTCAAGTCCTACTTCCAGCATGGGTTATTCTGAATGGCGGCAGAGGTCAGTTGAACGCATTAATTGACCAATTAACAGCCAGTTTCCATCTCAACCAGCATTGGGACAGGTCCGTCTTTGTTTCTGAGGGAGCCTTCCCTAAAGGACAATCTGCGGTCCTTAAGGGAACCCTGGCAGCAACCTTGCTGTTCCGATGCTACTATTGAATGATCTCACCCCCAAACATCTGACATCAAGAGCCTGTCTGCTATGCCCTGACACAGCGAAAAAGAGTCTTATCTGTACTTCAAAAGTACTGCTGCCTGGCATCACTGCCAGTCCTCTGACTGGAGTGGTAGCTCTGAGGGGTGCAACGCCAATCTAATTATTAGCATCAGCTAATAAATAATTAGATAGAAGTCCCAGCAGTTGCATCTTAATTAGTCGCCTACTGTATTACTCCCAATGTCCCACCATCTGTTCATGCTTTTGGTCCCAGCAGTGAAATAACCTGATTCTGGCCATTTTCTTAGAGCATTTTTACACAGTAATGCACCAAAAAAAATCCATGAACACCATACAGAGCACAAATCAAAGAAGTTTGGAACATATGAAAGCACAGCAGCAGTGAAAGGCCTTTAAAAGGCTTTTGAAATCAGAGTGAGGTAACAAAATGGTGTTCCTGTGGAAGGAAGCTGTGTCATGTGTGACATTATGGCCGCAAGAACATGCTGATAATGAAGTGGAAGGAAGTGAGGATTAGGATTCAGTACAGCCACTAAATTTTGAAAATAAGATTAATTCCTACAGACCGTGCAAACCTAGGCAGAGAGGGCCACTATCAGTACATAATCTCCCTAGAACTGGTATTCATTTCGGGTGACTAAGCGTGGTAGGTGTTGTCTCCAAGACCTTTGGCAAGGCCTTTGACAAGGTTTCCCATGGTAGGCTGGTTAGTAAGGTTTAATCACTTGGGATCCAGGGACAGCTTGGGAATTGGATACAAAATTGGCTGCACGGTGGGAGACAGAGAGTGGTGGTAAAGGATAATTTTTCCAGACTGGAGACCTGTGGCCAGCAGTGTTCCACAGGGATTGGTGCTAGGTCCACTGTTGTTGTTGTTTATATAAATAATTTGGATAAGAATATAGGAAGCATGGTTAGCAAGTTTGCAGATGACACCAAAATTGGTGGTAGACTAGACAGTGGGGAAGGTTATCTAAATAAAGGATCTTGATCAATTGGACAAATGGACCAAGGAGTGACAGATGGAGTTTAATTTAGATAAATGTGAGGTCATGCATTTTGGTAAGATGAACAAGGGCAGGACTTACACAGTTGATGGTAAGGCCCTGGGGAATATTGTCGAACAGAGAGACTTAGGACTCTTGTACATAGTTCTTTGAAAGTGGAGTTGCAGGTAGACTGGGTGATAAAGAAGATGTTTAGCACGCTTGCCTTCATTGCTCAAAGCATTGAGTATAGGAGTTGGGACATCATGTTGTGGTTGTACAGGATGTAAATGAGGCCAATTTTGGAGTATTGTGTACAGTTCTGGTTGCCCTGCTATAGGAAGGATATTATTAAATTGAAAAGGGTACAGGAAAGATTTACAAGAATGTTACCAAGACTGGAAGGCTTGGGTTATAAGGAGAGGTTGGATAGGTTGGGACATTTTTCACTGGAGCGTAGGAGGTTGAGGAGAGACCTTATAGATAAGGTGAATAGCAAAGGTCTTTTCTCTAGGGTGGGAAAGTTGAAAACTAGAGGGCATAATTTTAAGGTGAAAGACAGAGATTTAAAACTGACCTGAAGGTCAACTTTTTCACACGGAGGGTGGTTCATGTGTGGAATAAACTGCCAGAGGAAGTGGTAGATGCAGGAACAGTTACAACATTTAAAAGATGTTGGACAGGTACATGAATAGAAAAAGTTTAGAGGGATATGGGCCAAACGCAGGCAAATGGGACTAGTTTAGGTTGGGAAACCTGGTCACATGGACGAGTTGGACTGAAGTGTCTGTTTTTGTGCTGTATGAATCAATGACTATCAAACCAGTCAGCCTCCTAGAAGACTTTTCTTTAATTTTTCATTTTTTTCTTGCAATTTAGACAAAAAAAAAGCTGCAAGAAAGATGAGGGCATGAAAAGGGAAGGTTTGAAAACTTTAAAATGTAAACTTGCCGAGTAACTAATATATAGAGTCATAGTCATACAGAGATTCATTTGATCACAGTTGTTTAAACCTAATATATGACTCATTCTTATTCTTGACTAGAACCTCAGTATCTTAATTCATCCATTTTTCCTTACTCTTAACAGCCTTACCCTTCACTCTAAACAGGAACATAATGCCCCTGATCTTTCGTTATCTCATTTTTAAAAGCTTCCCACTTGCCAGTCGTCCCTTTACCAGCGAACAGTCCACTCTAATCAACTCTTGAAAATTCCTGTTTCATAACATCAAAATTTGCCTTATTCCGATTAAGAACTTTATACAAAGCCTATACTTTTCCATAACTATTTTAAAACTTTAGAATTATGATTACTGGTCCCAAAGTGCTCCCCAACTAACACTTCATCACTTGCCCTGCCTTATTTCCCAAGAAAAGGTCAAGTTTTGCTCCATCTCTAGTAGGTACATCTACAAATTGATAAAGACAATTTCTTGAAGCAAATTCCCCACCATCCAAGCCCTTAACACTATGGCAGACCCAGTTTATGTTTGAAAAATTAAAATCCCCTACTATTAAAATCTTATTATTCTTACATATATCTGCGATCTCTCTAAATATTTGCTCCTCAATTTCCCTCTGACTATTGGGTGGGGGGGTGCTACAGTACAATCCCATCACAGATGATCCCTCAGAAATATCTTCTCCAAGTACAGCAGTAATGTTTCTCTTAATCAAAAACACGACACCCCTCCTCTCTTGCCTGACTTTCTATTCTTCCTGCAGCATCTAAAGCCCTAACATTGAGCTGCCAGTCCTGTCCCTCCCTCAGTCATGTTTCTGTAATAGCTATGACGTCCCAGTCCCATGTTCCCAGCTGCCATACCTGTCAGATCCGTTGCATTGAAATAAGTGCAAGTTAATTCATCAGATTTACCTTATTCTTTGACTTGGTCATGCCTGCCTTTTCTAATTAACTTGCTCTTTTTAAATTCAGAACCGTCCTTATCTGTCTTTCTATCTTCACTGTTACTTTGGATCTGCTCCGACACTCCCCTCCCTACTCATTTAAAGGCTCCGGAATAGCACTAGCAAATCTCCCCGCGAAGATATTGGTCCCCTACCAGTTCAGGTGAAAACCATCCCTTTTAAACAGATCTTTTCTGCCCCAGAAGAGATCCCAATGATCCAAGAATCTGAATCCTTTTCTATTTCCTCAGCCACTAATTTATCTGCCTATCTTCCTATTCCTACTCTCACCAGCATATGGCACTGGAAGCAATCCAGAGATTGCTATCTTGAGGTTCTGTTTCTTAATCTTCTACCTAACTTCTTATATTCACTCTGCAATGCCTCAACCCTTTCCCTACTTCTGTCATTCTTACCAACGTGTCCAACAACTTCTGGCTTCTCACTCTCCTCTTTGACAATATTCTGCAATTGTTTTGAGACGTCCTTGAACCTGGCACCAGGGAGGCAAAAAACCATCCTAAATTCATGCTTATGGCAACAGAATCTCCCGTTGGTGCCCTTGACAGGAGAGTCCCCTATAACGATTATCCTTTTGAATCTTGACAAACCTCACTTAACATTCATTCTTGGTGCCCAAGATCTGGCTGACATTTCTATTTTCCTCTGAGAGACTGTCCTCCTCAACACATCCAAAATGGTATATCTGTTTGAGAGAGGAACAGCCAGAGGAGACTCCTGAACTACCTTCCTACTTTCCTGACAATCACCCATCTGTCTGACTGAATTGGTGGTGTGACCACCTCTCTAAATCTACTAACCATTACACTCTTGGTCTCCAGTATACTCCTCAGTGATTCTAACTGCCTCTCCAGATAGATCCAAACACACCTCATACATTCTACTCTGATAGAACCCATATCCACATTCTACCATTACCACCAAGCCAGGAGCAGCACCAGGCATACCTAAAAGTGAGGCCTCATTATATAGGGTCAACACAAGACTAGTTGCATGCTAAAAGCCAAAAGTAGCCCTTTAGACAGGGCTAACCAAAACCAACACCATGAGATCAGATCTAAGCTCTGTAGCCTTACCACACCCAATCATGAATAGTAGTGAACAATTAAACAAATAATTGGAGGCAGCGGTTCCACAGAAACCCAGTACATTGATGCGAAACATAAGGTGGAAATATCTGCATCCATCTCTTGTCAGAAGTGTCAAATTGAGGATCTAACTCTGCTTCATCCTAAGGACAGCACTAGCACAAAAGCTAGTTCTCCAAGTCAATTCACTCCATGTGGTATTGAGAAACTGAATATAATGGATAATGCAAAGGCTATGGTGCATGACAACATTCTGGCAACAGCATTGAACATACACTGCACCCCCAGCCAAATCGTTCCAGTAGAGTTACAACACTGACATCTACCCAAAAACGTAGACAATTGCTCAGGTATGTCTTCACCACAGAAGTCAGAGCAAATTAGATACAGATTTAAACTAAAAGGCTGACTGCCCATTTAACAGAAAAAAAAATTCTAAAGTATCAAATGTACAGAACTTCTGTAAAATGGCAATCCTACAAACTATTTCTTTCAGATTTCATTCATGTAGACAGGCCTTATTTTCGCACCAGCTGTGATTATTACTATTGCCCCTACATAGAGCTCATTGTGTCCATGCAGTCACTGTACCTACCTGTGCAGAGCTGGGAGTGGGGGACACAATGTGGAGGATGAGCGTTGGAGCCACAAGCTAAGTGACAGCAACAAGGGCTCCTTGCCTATAGATGACATTATCGAAATTTGCACAAACACATTCTCTGTCGTGGTGCTGCAATGTCGCTGGTGCTATCTGCATGTGCTTAGTAACCTTGGAATTGGCCCCACACACAACCACACACACACACTCCATTTCACACTCTTCATTAGCACCTCCGCCCACCTCCCGTCCTCCCGGCCTCACTGCAAATACAGTTGAAATGCTAAACCTGGTTTTGTTTCCACATCCATCTCCTAATTTAAAACAGCAGAGTGTAGGGTTGTTAGAGACATTAGAAGAGAGAGGAATGGAACAATTGGTTTTCACCAAGTAGTCATGTGGAACTCGAGGTCAAACATGCTCCAGTCTCAACTCAGTTTCAAATGCACCAGTTTGCAATACCAAAATATGTTCTTTTAGAACAAGCAACTTTAAAAAAATGTTTAAACAGCTATATAAATCTTATCCTTAAAAAAAAGACATTTCAAATTAGACAGTGACCGAAGATGATGTGGTGACTATGAGCAATCCACATTCAATAGGCCTCTCTCGAGGGAAGGAAGTCAACATGAAATGTCGGCACACTCAAGATATATCTGCACTGACATTGCTCTAGACCACCATGAGCTGTTGGACAAGCTGTCGTTTTAAAACAAATCACCCCGTTTTAAAATTTAAAATTCCACATGACCTTGTCCCTCAACTTATTGATTTCAGGTTGTTTGACTATGGCAATCCATGGTGCTCATGTTAATTGTGGCACTCACTGGTGACTGATGCTGGATACATCACTCACCACTGTGCAACCTTCACAAATTGAATAAGATGACCCACACAAAATGTCAAGATATGCAAAAATGTCATAGCCCAAGGTTCAATCTTACAGGTACGATAGAAAATAGCGAATGGACCCTCTGTACAAAATACTTTGGTAAAAGTTGTATCTTACAAGTCTCATTTTATTGACAGCATCAAGGCAATGACAAAATTAAAATGCACTCTCAAGGAAGACCTCTTTGTAAAATGTTCCCCATCAACACTTTGTCGTGAAGAGTGTGTTCAACATCCCCTGCTTCAACTTTCAGGGCTACCTTACTGAGTTGAGCCTCTTTTTGACACTTATGAGAGAGAATTGCCCTGGCTTCCAAATAGTTACACAGTGACAAACATTCTGAGGTTCAACGTGGTCCACGCTGGTCATGTGATGCTGTTAGCAAATCTTACTCTATGTGTTGTTGAGCTTCCCCAGAGTGACTTCTTTTACTTTCACCTGTCTGTTTAGGAGGAGCAGAGAGCAGACCAGCAGCTTCTGCTGAAGAGGAAAGCACTCATCTGACCCTGAACTGGACATCATCTGGTCACTGTCTACTTCAGAAATGATCTGGGAAATGTGTGGCAGACCCACCTTCTTCAGGCATCAATTCATCTCGGCCAAGAACGGCACTTCTCAATCTACTCTCAACCATTAAAGTGATTGCAAAAGCTGAAATGATTTTTTTGGTTCCTTGCGTAGAACTGGGACGTTACTGGAATATCACTGAGTGGAAATACATTTCTTCACCCATTACCAGCATTTCCAACCCAAACAACCACAAATTTGCCAAACAGTAATGTTTTTCATTAACTATTTTTGGATCAATAATAGCCCCACTATATAAAAAAAAGCAGATAGATTAGCATTTTTTAACTAACGATTGAAAATGGTTTTACCAGTGTGTGAAAGGAATTAGGAACAAATAGTTGTACTATCTACTCTTCTGTCCTTTTGCTGAGTGTCCCTTTTGATGGAAGGCCAAAGACCAGAAAAGATAATTTGCCAAGCTTTAGCCTTTTGTCAGACTGATGAAGTGAGGTTATAACAATCCGGACCAAGAGATTGTGACTTTGAAAGTGTCAGCCATGGCTCAGCTGGCAGTACGCATACCTCTGAGTTAGAATTGAGAGCACAAATTTCATTCCAACACAAAAATCATCATCAGTACAGGACTGGGGGAATGTTGAGGGGGAAACTTTTGGATGAGTTGGTAACCTGAGGCCCAGTCTGTTTTTTCACCTCAAGATAAAGATCCCATGGCACAACTTTGACAAAAAGCAGAGGAGTTAGCTACAATGTCTAATGCAATATTTATCCCTCAATCAAAATCCCCAAGACAGAATATCTGGTCACTGTCTCATTGCTATCTATGAAAGATTGCAATGTACAAATAGGCTGCTATATTTCCCACATTACAACTATGGCCACACTCCAAAAGATACCTAATTTGCTATAAAGCACATTGGAGAAGCCTATGATTGTGAAAGACATTAGTAAAATGCAAGACTTTCTTTTCACTTAACTTTTTTTGATTTGTGTCACTGCATCATTTCTTTTCTAAATTAATTTCTAAATAAATTTTTCATGAAGCTGTATTAGAGCACTTGCAGCTGCAGCATATTGTTCAGATTAACTCTTGTGACATGTCTTATCGTGTGTTGGCCAGAGGCCATTTTGACCCTAAGTACGATTAGTGCAATGTTTCAACAATACAAGGAGAAAGACCAGAGCTATCAAAACTTAGATGGTAATAAAGTTGGATGTTGATACTGCCTGCTTATGTAATCTTTTTTAAGAAATTTCAGGAAAATTGCAAACGCTCTTGAACTACCAAATTCTATAATTTAACTTATTTACAAAATTTTGCATTTTTATTACATGCAGGAGAATTATCAAATGTCCCACCACGTATGATCAGTTTTTTAATTTGCAATCCTCAGCCAAAAAAGAATCACCCACACGTTATTTGTGGTTCACTCTTTTGCTACAGTAATAGAAAGACAGTGTTCAACCGAAGTAAAATAAAGGTTTATGCTTTTATACTTCATGCCGGAATAGATGAATAGTAAAGAAGTAAAAACAGACCGTTTAAATGTTTAACCCTGTATTCTTAACAAAGTCAGACTCCTGCTTCAAACTGGAAGCAGCTGACCAATAGAAATTTTTACTGTATAATAAAATACCTCAGAAACATTCAACATATTCAACAATTATAGTAAAAGGCTCACTACAACCTATTTGATCAGAATTGCTTCCTTTCTTACCTCTACCAAATTACTGAAGCACATTCGAGTACGCACACACAATTTAGTTTTGTTGGGTTGAGGTGAACGAGAAAAATGATGAGTAAAAATATGGAGTAATGTGAAAACTGTCTCATGAGTCAGCCCCAGTGCTTTAAAGAAACACCGATGTCAAGGCACATTGAACACTAGCAGGCTTTAAGCTTTGCTTAGGTCTCATACGACAATGTACAGAATTTGCAGAATTTTTAAGGTTAAGGTAAATAGATTCTTGATTACCAAGGAGTGAAAGAATATTGGTGGTATACAGGAATGTAAAGCTTAGCTTAAAATCAGATCAGCCATGGCGAAGCCGGCTAGAAGGGCTGACTGATCTACTCTTGTTCATATATTCGTAATTATAAAATGACAAATCTACAGATTTGTACACAAGAATTGAAAATGTAAGGTTGGAATCACCGTACCCACTGTTGTTATGTAAGTGCTTAAAACTTGGATCAAATTCTTCCTATTAATAATTTAAAGGAAGTATTCACCAGCAGTTAATGTTTTCATTAATAACATAATAAATAGAGACAAAGTAGACTATATGGCAGCTCGGATATTCAATATAATCATGGATGATCTTTGACAACAATACTGCTTACTTCAGACTCAAATATATTCAATGATGGAGCATCCACAACTCTCTGGGGATAGAATTACAAAGATTCAGCACTACCTTGGTGATGAAATTTCTCTGAATTTTAATCGTTAATCATTGAACCCTTATACTATTACTGTTTCTCCATGTTCAAGATTCCTCAGCTAGAAAAACAAGCTGTCAGTGTTGATCGTGTCAAGCCCCTTCACAGACTTCTAAGTTTTAATGAGATCACCTCTCATTCCTCTAAACTCCAGATGTAGAGGCTCAATTTACTCTGAATGCCATTATTGAACAACCTTCACACCCCAGGAACCAATACAGTCAATATCTACTGCACCGCCTCCAAAACAAATGGATCATTCCTTAAATATGGAAAACTAGTGCACTGTGCTTCGGGTGGCATCTCACTAAAGCTCTTAAAATTGTAACAAGACTTACTGATTCTTGTACATTGATCCTTATAATAAAGGCCAAATGCCATTTGCTTCTGAATTGTATGTTGCATAATGTTAACTTAATATCTTCCTTGTGCTCATGTACACTTGTCTCCATGAACATCAACATTTAGAAGTCTCACACCCTTTGGGAAATATCTTGTTTTTTCTATTTTTATTATTAATGAGAAAAACCTCAGTCCATCCTTTTTGTCACTTTGTTGCCTACTCATCACAGTCCTGACATGTGCCTTGTAGATGGTGGACAGGCTTTGAGGAGACAAGAAGTGAGTTACTCGCCACAGTATTCCTAGCCTCTGACCCGCTTTTGTAGCCACTGTGTTTATGTGGCGAGTTCATTTGAGTTTCTGATCAATGGTAACTCCCAGGATGTTGATATTACGGGATTCAGCGATGGTAACACCATTGAATGTCAAGGGGCACTGGTTAGATTGTCTCTTATTCTTGATGGTCACAGTCTGTCATTTGTGTGGCGCAAATGTTACTTGCCACTTCTCAGCCCAAGCCTGGATATTGCCCAGATCTTGTTGCATTTGGACACAGACTACTTCAGTGTCTGAGGAGTCGCGAATGGTGCTGAACATTGTGCAATCACTAGTGAACATCCCCACTTCTGACCATAATTAGGAGATATGATCATTGATGAAGCAGCTGAAGATGGTTGGGCCTAGGACACTACGCCGAGGAACTCCTGCAGAGATGTCCTGGATCTGAGATGACTGACTTTCAACAACCATGACCATCTTCCTATGTATCAGATATCACTCTAACCACCGGAGGGTTTTCCCCCTGTTTCTCATTGATTCCAGTTTTGCTAGGGCACCTTGATGCCACACTCGGTCAAATGCAGCCTTGATATCAAGGGCTGTCACTCTCACCTCACCTCTGGAATTCAGCTCTCTTGTCCATGTTTGAACCAAGGCTGTAATGAGGTCAGGAGCTGAGTGGCCCTGGTGGAACCCAAACTGGGCTGAGCAGGTGCTGCTTGATAGCACTGTTTTTGACACCTTCTATCACTTTACTGATGATCAAGAGTAGACTGATGGGACAGTAATTGGCTGGGTTGGATCTTTCCTACTGTTTTATGTACAGGACATGCTTCGGCAATTTTCTGCATTGTTGGGTAGATGCCAGTGTTGTAACTATACTGGAACAGCTTGGCTAGGGGTGCAGCAAGTTCTGGAGCACAAGTCTTCAGTACTATTGCTGGAATGTTGTCAGGGCCTGTAGCTTTGCAGTATCCCAATGCTTCTAACCTTTACTTGATATCACGTGGAGCAAAACGAATTGGCTGAAGACTGGTATCTGTAATGCTGGGGACCACTGGAGGAGGCCGAGATGGATCATCCACTCGGCACTTCCGGCTGAAGATTACTGCAAAAGCTTCAGCCTTATCTTTTGCACTGATGTGCTGGGCTCTTCCATCATTGAGGATGGGGATATTTGTGGAGCCTCCTCTTCCAGTGAGCTGTTTAACTGTCCGCCTCCATTCGTGACTGGATGTGGCAGGACTGCAGAACTTAGATCTGATCTGTCGGTTGTGGGATCGCTTAGCTCTGCCTATCACTTGCTGCTTATGCTATTTGGCATGCAAGTACACCAGTTTGGTGGCTTCATCAGGTTAATACCTCATTTTCAGGTATGCCTGGTGCTGTTCCTGGCATATCCTCCCGCACTCTCCATTGAACCAGGGTTGCTCCCCTGACTTGATGGCAATGATTGAGTGGGGGATATGCTGGGCCATGAGGTTACAGATATTGCTGGACTACAATTCTGCTGCTGTTGATGGCCCACAGTGCCTCATGGATGCCCAGTCTTGAGTTGCTAGATCTGTTCGAAGTCTGTCCCATTTAGCACAGTGATAGTGCCACACAATGTGGAGGTTATTTTCAATGTGAAGGTGGGACTTCTTCTCCACAAGGACTGTGCAGTAGTCGCTCTTAATGATACTGTCATGGACAGATGTAACTGTAGCTGGCAGATTGGTGAGGATGAGGTTGATTATGTTTTTCTCTCTTGTTGGTTCCCTCACCACCAGCTGCAGACCCAGTCTAGCAGCTATGTCCTTTGGGGCCCAACCAGCTCGATCAGTAGCACTGCTGCCGAGCCACTCTTGGTGGTGGACACTGGAATCCCCCTCACAGAGTACATTTTGTGCCCTTGCCATCCTCAATGTCTCATCTAAGTGTTGCTCAACATTGAGGAGTACTGATTCATTAGCTGTGGGAGGATGATACGTGGCAATCATTAGGAGATTTCCTTGCCCATGTTTAACTTGAAGCCATGAGATTTCATGGAGTCCGCAGTCAATGTTGAGGACTCCTAGAGCAACACCCTCCTGACTGTATATCACTGTGCTACTACCTATGCTGGGTCTATCTTGCCGATGAGACAGGACGTATTGAGGGATGGTGATGGTGGCATCTGGGACATTGTAAGGTATGATTCCATGAGTATGACTTTATCAGGCTGTTGCTTAACTAGTCTGTGAGACAGCTCTCCCAATTTTGGCACTAATTCCCAGATATTAGTGAGGAGGACTTTCTGGGGTCAATAGGGCTGTTTCTGTTGTCGTCTTTTCCGGTGCCTCGGTCGATACCAGGTGATCCGTCCAGTTTAATTTCTTTGAGAGTTTGTAGCAATTGGTACAACTTTTGCCCATTTCAGAAGGCAAGTGAGAGTCAACCACATTGCTGTGGGCCTGGAGTCACATGTAGGCCAGACCAGGTGAGGATGGCAGATTTCATTCTTTCAAGGACATTAATGAACCAGATGGGTTTTTGACTAGCGACCATGATTTCATTGTCATCAGTAGATTCTTAATTCCAGGTTTTTTTGTTGAATTCAGATTCTACCATCTGCCATGGCAGGACTCGAACCTGGGACCCCAAGACATTATCTGAGTCTCTGGATTAATACTCTAGTTATAATACCGCTAGGCCAACGCCTTTCCTTATATTTCTCCAGGTGTTTGATAAAGTTCCATACAATAAGCTTATCAGCAAAGTTAAAGCCTGTGGAATAAAAGGAATGATGACAGCATGGGCCAAAGTTAACTGAGTGAACGGAAACTGAATGGAATGACAAATGGCTGTTATTTTGTATATTTGCTCAAAGAGTGTTGCTGGTTAGGCCATCCCTCGTAATATCCCACTATCCCTTGGCTGGAAGGAGGTATACAGTGGAGTTCTTAGGTGTTGGTATAAAGGTCAATGATTTTCTTGATTCACATTAATGAACTAGATTTGGGTGCACAGGGCATAATTTCAAATTCTATTGATGACAAAAAAAACTCTACAACTGCAAAGAGGACAGCAATAGGCTTCAAGAAGAGCTGGGAGCATGGCAGATAACATTTAATGCAATGTAAAGTGATACATTTCAGTAGAAAGGAGGAGGAGAGGCACGATAAAATTACTGGATACAATTCTAAAGGCGCTTCAGAAGCAAAGGGACTGGGTGTTTACATGTACAAATTATTGAAGGTAACAGGTAGGTTGAGAAATCTGTTAAGAAGGCACACAGAATCCTGGGTTTTATGAATAAATGCTTAGAGGACAAAAGCAAGCAAGTTATGGTGGCCCTTTGTAAAACACTACTTTATCCCCAATTTGAATGAACTCATTGGCATGTGATTGGGTGGTATCACTCAGAATGGGGGTGATGCATTAGTCACCACCAAACACATCTGCTCAGCAATTAACTGCAAAAAGGAGAAACCTCTGCCATTTGTCTAAATCATTAATACAGACTGTAAACAATTGAGATCCCAGCATTGATGCCTGCAGAAGGCCACACAAGCCTATCTACTTGAAAATATTGTGCTCATCCTTTCTCCTGGTTCCTGTCCATGACAGAATCCCCCAGCCATGTTCATATATTACCTCCAGTTCAACTAGCTCTTAACTTGAATCTTAACTTTCTGAGGGGCACCTTATTTAAATACATTTGGAAATGCAATTATATTAGATAAATCTTTTAAAAACTCCCATAAATTTGCCAGACGTGATGCTCTGTTTGTAAAATGATATTGTCTCAGTGACCACCTTCCATAACAACATCTCGGCCTTTGTGTGACCCCAACTTCAGTGCACTCCACTAGCAAGTAACACAAAGCCCCTTCACCAATCTCCCTTCTGCCAGCTCCAGATTGCATCTGCTTAAGTTTCCCAATTTGAGATGCCATTTTAAAATTTCCAAGTAGAATCATTTCTCTCCTGCCCAACTGGCACCTCCTGCATTTCCTCTCTTCTCAGTGTATCCTGTCTAAACCTACCCACGAAAAAGCTACCCACTAGGTTTGCTCAAGGTTCACATCCCATAAAAGATAATTAAGTATATAATCTAGATCAGGGGCCTTGTAATGCAGTGACAGACTCCCTGCCTCTGGGCAAGGAGACCCAGGTGCAAGTTCCACCTGATCCAAGGTGTGTAATATTATCAACCTATTCAGACATGTTAAGTACCTATAATCTAGATTGGCACATCACTGCAACACTGAAGGAGTGCTGTACTGCTAGAGGTGTGATCTTTCAGATGAAACTTTATTCATGACAGTAGTCATGACAAGTATGACAGAACTTTCACATCCACAAGCCAGGTGAAGTCAGGTTCAGTAAGGGAGTCAGAGATCTCGGGAGTAGGAAAGGCAGTAAATCTGATAAGTTTTAAAATTTATTCATGGGATGTAGGCATTGCTGGCTAGGTCAACTTTTATTGCCCATCCCTAGTTGCTCTGGAGAAGGTGGTGGAGATATATCTCCTTGCAGTGCCACAGTATTTGGGGTGTAGAGGCACCCACATGCTGTTAGAAAGAAGTTTCAGGATTTTTGATTCAAGAAGCCTTGGTGAAGTACTGCTGTGTTTCTTGTAGCTGTTAAACTTTGCAGCCACTGTGCGGCAGTGGTGAAAGGAATTAATATTATAGGTGGTGGACAGGGTGCCAACCTTCTGTGTTACTTTATCCTGAATTATAGTGAGCCCCTTGAGTGTTGTGGCAGCAGCACTCATCTGGGAAAGTGGAATCTGCCAACACAGCCCTGACTTGCGCCTTGTAGATGGTGGACAAGATGTGAGAAGTCAGGAAGTGAGTTACTTGCTACAAAATTCCTAACCTCTGATTTGCTTTTGCAGGTACAGCTTGTCTAGTTCAGTTTCTGATCAATGGCAACACCCAGGATGTTTACAGTGAAGGATTCAGCAATGGTAATGCTATAGAACATCAAAGGGGGATCGTTGGATTTTCTGTTTTTGGAGATGGCCTTTGCCTGGCACTTCCTGGGCATGACTGTCACTTGGCACTATACAGCCCAAGCCTGAATATTGTCTAGATCTTGCTGCTTCAGCATCTGACGAGTCAGATATGGTGCTGAACATTGTGCAATCATCAGCATACATTTCCCACTTTGACCTCATGATGGAGAAAGGTCATATGGCTGAATGTGGTCAGGCCTACTAAACTATCCTGAGGAGTACCTACAGAGATGTCCTTGATCTGAGATGATTAATCTCCAATAGTTACAACCATCTTCATTTGGGCTTGGTATGGCTCTGACCAGCTGAGAATTTTCCACAATTCCCATTGATTCAGTTTTGTTAGGAATCCACAAAACCATATTCATTCAAATGCTGCCTTAATGTCCAAGACAGTCACTCTCCCTCACTTCTTGAGTTTGGCTCTTTTGTTCATATTTAGACCAAGGTTGCATGAGGTCAGGAACTGAGTGACACTGATGGAACCCAAGCTAGGTGTCACTGAGCAGGGTACCCTTTGCAAGTGCTGCCTGACTTGACATTTTCATTCATCCTGACTTTTTGGGTTGACTGGCTGCCTCAGAGCAAACCAAAGACCCTGTATCTTTGTACTTAAGATGGCGTTGTCAGTGACAACTTTGTAAACTTTTCACTGCACTCATGTGAGTACATGTGACAATAAACCTAATTGTAAATTCTAATTCAAAGTTGTAGTACAGATCAGAAGCAGGCATTAGGCATCTTATTTGCACATACAAATTATTTAGTGCCTGTTCCAGACATGGGTAAAAGGCAATAATGATGGTACGGGATGCATCCTAGGTGTGAAGGAAGCACAGCATGGAGGGACGGGTGACAGCACGGGAAGGAGTGGGCTAGACAACGGGAGAGATGGGGAATGGGCTGGCATGGAATAAAGATAAGACTGCATGGAGGACTAAGAGACTGGCTGGGATAGGAAATGGAAGATGATAATGGCATTGATGAAGAAGGACAGGATGGGGACAGCACTGGAAGAGTGGTGAGACAGCGATAATGGGTATAGCATGAGATGGATTGCATGATCAGTACCAAAACATTGCCAAAAAATCAGTGGAATTCTCAGAAAAATTGCTGTAAGTTGTGCGCCATTTCTCCAAGCTTCTCTGTGTTATTGCCAACGATTGTAGAAATGCTCAGCAGGAGCTCATCTACATTGATGCAATTAAGTAAATAAAAGCTATTCTGTGAATTATTGATTAAAAGGGCATTATGCTCCTAGAAGATTTTGCAAACTGATTGAATACAGTTCTACTGACAATTACAGCTCTGCTATGATTTGTCAAAATTACTAGTCTTTACATTCTGATGTATAAAATGTGGAGCTGAAACTAATCAAACTCAATGTGAAATGCCTTCAGAGTGTTTGATCCCAGAGGCCTTTTTGACATTATAAGTTCACTCTGCAGGAAATCACAAGTTCAATTCTACCACTTGGTGATGCCAACTCTATTTTTAAATGGCAAAAAAACTCCTAACGTCAGTGGCCTTGTTTGCATGAAAAAAAAATCTGTGGCAGGTACAGGTCCCAGGGGAGGGGCAGGGTCAGGGGTTTAATTGGGTCTGGAGACGGGCTTGTCTGGGGGAGGTATAGTTAGAGGTGTGTCTATGGGAGGTATAGTTGAATGTGTGTAAGGTAAGTTGAGTCAATTGAATAATTATTTTGGAGTTGGACTAAGTATTTAATAGTTTAACCTTTCCTGAGTAACTATTTATTTAAGTGCAGCAGAACCCTCAGAATTCAATTTAAGTGGATACTTTTTGAGACTTCCAGGCATAGGAGAATTATACAGTGGAATACTCAATTTCCTGGGCAATTCTTTCAGAGTCTGCTATGCAGGGGACTCTGCGGGGACCCAGTGAGCAACCAATATCTATGCTTCAGAAATAATTATCCAGCTATTGGAAAATCCAGGCCTATGATAATCCAACAAACAGATTCTACGCACATAGCCAAAAAATAATAATTGTTCATTTCACCATATTTAAGAAAAATTCTGAATATTTCACAAATTCTTTCCCAAATCCCAACTTGTGATATCAGAAAATGTGTTGCCAAAACTTCTTGTTTGTAATTTGGCCTAACTTTTTTTTTCCCCTTTCTTTGACTCTTGGGTGATGGAAGGCTTTTGACTCAGTTTTTGGCAGTGTTTTTCCTGGGGAGATTCATTGGAGGTGGCCCTGCCCATGCAGGGGTAGGGGTGGAAGGACTTTACTATGCTCACATTGCTTGCACCATCTTTAAACCTTACTCCACAAAACTTCACATGCTGTAAGTCAAGAACTATCTTGTACAGTGAGCTGTTAGACTCTCATTGCTGAAGACATGAAGCGTTTATGGAAGCTGGTATCCCACTTTGCAGTCAGAGACCAGGATATACTCATGGTTGCAGTGGTCGAAAGAAGGACAATGTTGATTCTTCTGGACCACCGAAGGAGGCCTAGCCACCAGGCACAGCCAGCTTGGAATAGCAGGCCAGTTCAATCTGTCTCCAGGATCAAATGCAATGTGCAGGAGTGGAGGAAGAAGGTGATGACCTTCTGTGGTCTGCAAGGGTAAATGTCACCACTTTCTCTCTGCTACTTTACACTGACTCTGCCACTGCACATTCCTCTCACCAATGTTCATGATCTACAACTTTTACTACTGCCTGCAACATATTCTCTCACCAGTTCTCACCCACCTTACCCTCTTATTCTATTAACCCACCCTGCCCTTTGAAAACCCTACCAACTCACTCAGGATATCTTGTCACCTCTTCTGCTCTTCATCAGTACTAATGTCTCTCACATCCATTTTCATCATTCTCAATCCCTCCTTTTGTGTCATTGCAGAAAAAGTTCTCTCACAACCAGGCCGAGACACTTTATTGTAAGTAGTCCTGCAGTTTTGTAATATATGTTTGCTTGCATTCTTAAAATGTCAACCAAGTCTGTTTGTAGTTGTCAGATCTGGTGAACTTGCACCCATTTGAGATGTGAGCAGGTTATTCACACATTTCAAGGTTGATGAAAACTCATAATGCTGCTGACTGCAGTATTACATAATCAGTAAATGCAAGATTAATACAACTGCCCCAGCAGGGCCTTACGTGCAAACAAACTTTGTCCCCAAAGAAAAAAACAGCAACTTACTCTGTCCAGCATGTGGTGGAAGCCATTTTGTCTCCCTATTGCACAGTTGAGTTTGGTGTTAAGATGCTAAGGTTTCAACTTTGTGTCCTTGTGAATGAGTTGCAGGCTGTACCTGAGACTAATAATGATTCTCTCGTCCTTCATGCTCCCTTTTGCTGTCCCTGTGTCTCCAAAGACCTTTCATCCTCTCCCCATTTTTGTTCAGCCCCTTTATATAATGCTTGATGTTCCCCAATTGCCCCTGAGCCTCTATCTTTTTGAAGTGCTGTGCCCTTTTGGCCATATAGTCTCCACATATTGAGGCGGGATGAGTGCAAGCAGATTTCTATGTTCTATGGAATTCCATCCTCCCACCCTGAATTGCCTCATTTCACTGTCAACATTCCCTCAGCCATCCAGTTCAATGAATCCCAACCCATCACCTGAGTATTCTACTTTCTACAGAACTATATTGACTGCGCACGATAAGCTGACACACCTGTGATCCCTAGGATTGTTGCACTTGACCTGCAATGAAGCTCATGGCACAATCCCTGGACTGCAAGGACTTATTCTTGGAGTCTGGTTGGACTGAGCACCTGGTTGACTGTGGCCCACCCCTTGGACTGAGATCAAGAGAGTCCCTTGAATGGCTGTGGCAGCCCTCCCTAACAGACCACACTCCTCTTCACTCCACCAAGAACTGGTTTCTTTTGGTTTTCAGATGCAGCCAGATACTTGAATCACACAGTGACAAGCTACCTGCTTCTCTCTCTGCATGACACAGCCATCCAAGCCTGCAAGGCTGGCAGCCTGTAATTTCGGACTAAAGACCCCAAGCACTAAAATGAAATGAATGTGAACGAAGCTGGTAGCCTCCAATTAATGCAAAGTGATTGTATATGCTAATATGGAAATGAGGTAGTTACTGCTTATTGGTGAGAATCAGAACTTGCCATTTCAGCCTTAGGGGAAAAGTGGAATTTTTGTTGACTTTGAAAAGTGATTTTGCATTCTCACTGTACTTTCAAGACTTCACCCTCACCACTGAAGACAGCAGAAAATTCCATCCTATATAATTGTGGGTCGTGTGCTAAGGGGATGTTGATGACATGTATTGGTTGGAACATGCTGGATGAGATTGGCTTGATGGATTAGCTGATCTTTTCCTATCCATTTTTGCAAGTTTGCATTTTTTTTTGAATTGCGAAGGAATAATGAGCATCCAGCTTGGCTTGCTGATACAGTTTAGCTCCTCTCTTCCTTGTGCAGCATAACGTGCATAAATTCTCTTTCTGCTATCTAGACAGAGAAGAAGCAGGAACAATTTGCAAATCAGAGTATATATATGCTAATACAAGATTAACGCATCAAGGGTACACTAGAAGCCTTTTCCCCAAAAGATTTACAATTTTGTTTGTTCAATTTAAATAACTGCTTCACTCAGGCAATAAATTTTGTAGAGTTATATTCTCCCCTGCAAGGCATGTGAAAGCAGTAGATTCTTGATATTATGCTTGCCCATTGTAAACACTATAAATTATATTTTACATTTACTTCTTCAACAAATTTTCCATGCAACATTTCAGTTAAAAGTGGGATAAATTACTGAAGGAAATTGAAATAAAAATAAGCCAAAAAAAGTGACTACCAACATAATGGTAACAGACTGAACTCATTTACTGAGAAAGATTCACCTCAAAGAACATGCTGCAGAATTAACACAAAGTTTCCATTCACCCCATGGGACGTGTGCCTAAAAAACAACTGAGCACATGATTTGCCAAATTGAGCACCAGTTCCCTCTTGCCTCTTGCTGGTTCCCACACAACTCCAGTCAAATTTTAAAAAGAGTGGGCAGCATGTGAAGAAGGCAAGTGCAGGAGGCATGTGCAATCAGGTGCTGGGGATAACTTTTCTTTTGCAAAACCAACCACTAGCTGGCAATGAAATAGCTACGAGTGGGCCAAGATAAAAGCCTGTTGGACAAGGAGGGAGACTCTGCATTATAGTCACACTTCTCCAACTCCGTTGCCACCAACATAAGTCTTAGTGAAAACACAAAAGGGTGCTTTTGCAAATTTACATTTCACTTGTAAATATTTGACATTACATTGGTTTCACTATACTTGGGCACATTTCTTATTTATTGAGAATAGCTAAATCAGACAGCTAAATTACCAACACGCCTCATGATTATCATGCATTGATGATTACAGCGTAGTTACGATAATTATTTGTTGTGGAAGAAACAAAGTTGGGTTTTGCATATATTCTTTATTGAATCTTCATGTAGTGTCCAATACTGTAATTATCATCTGTTGGATAAGGCTGAAGTTGCAGGCTCACTTGGCTCTCCTTTCTATGCATGGTAGAGAACATTGTCCAAGATCATACTCAGTGAGATGACTGAAACATGGTAGCGAACTCAAAGCCTTGTAAGAATGCCATCAGCCAATACCATGAGATGGACCACATGCGGGCAAGATTTTAGGCCCTCATTTTCTTACCTTGATTGATGGTCCCCACCGTCAAAGAGGAAGCCAACCTTTCTAACTTCACTCCTCAATACTCCCAACCCAACATTCTGTCCTCCTTGGATATCTTTTCCATTTGTCTACGCTTTAACCCAACTCCATACCTGACCTTCCTCACTCCCAACTTAGCTTCACGGCTGCTGGGTCTCCATGCAAATTGCTAATATCATGCTCCCTCCCATGTGATACAAAATTCAACAACGAAAACAGCTGACCTCAGACACAACTGCATAAAACCAACAGTTGCACGCCATCTTTAAAAAGAATGTGAACAAGATGCCAAGTGATTCTTAAAAATAATACATGATTATAGAAAGTTTTAACAGAATAAAGTCCTGCTGTTTGCATGGTAAGCGTTGCCAGAGATGTGTAACTGGTTATTTTTACAAATGATGAACATGGTGGACTGGCCATGTGTAGTACGTAATGTATGCACAGTGTGCATTTAACCTCCAGGAAAGGAGATTTTTTAAAAAATCATGGATAAGTGAATATTAGTTCTGTAGTTGGCTAAAAGGTGCATAATAGATATTGCACAGATAAGCAAAATTGTGAAGGATAGACATGCAAAACAGCATTAGTGTACGATGAATATTCAAAGCATTTTAAAGTACTACTACAAATAGAATTCAACATTTGTGCAGTATGAGGCCTGAGCCACCACAAACATGCCACGGCCTAAATCACTACATTTGAACCTGCTCTTAGAAAATTTGAACTCCTGCCTCGTTAAGTCACTCTGCTCTTCATGTTTCCTGGTTTTGCAGTCCCGATTAAAATCTGTGCCAACCAATGTAATGAGCACCTCCCCTGCAGCTCTGGCCCAAGGAACATAAGCTTTGATGATCTCAAGCTCAACTCCTAATTGAAAGGGGACTATATGTGGCATAAATAAAGCAATTTCAGAAGGTTGTAATAATGGTTGCTTCAAGAACCAGGAGTGACAGTTTGCATCAAAGACAGAGCTAAGCATCCCCACCAACCCAACGTGGTGAAAAATGCCCGGCCTGTCACCAAATCAACAGTCTTAATAACAAGAACAGACAGTGTAATTGATACTGTTAACAAGTAGCACTTGCTTGCTCACCAATACTCAGCTTGATTTCTGCGTCTCCGGATCTCACTACAGCCTGATCCGAGCATAGACCAAACAGTAAAACTCTAGAGGTGAGGTAATGCCAACTGCCCTTAGTATCAAAGTACCATCAAATGTGGCATTGACATGACTTAGGAACATTGAAATCAATGGAAATCATAGGGTCATTTCTAATGTTTGTGGTTGTGAAGGCCAATCATCTCACCTCTGGGACACTGCTGCGCAAGTTTCTCAGAGTAGTAACTCGAGCCTAATATCTTAAGCTGCTTCATCAGTTATGTTTTGCCATCCTGGGGTCAGAATTGAGGAGTGGGTCAGTTTGTTTGCTGGTGATTGCAGTTTTTCTTTCCATTTGCAATTCCTCAGATGTGAAGCAGTCCATGTCAATATGCAGCAAATTTAGGCTTATTCTGATAAGTTGGAAATTAACATTGGCACCATACATGCCAATTTCCCCCTTGATGTTCACAGTACCACTGTTGAATCCCACACCACCAACATCCTGAGAATTACCATTGATGCAAGCAGGTCAGATACTGTGAAGTTTATGGTAAATAACTCATCTCCTGACTCCCCAAAGCCTACTCATCATCTGCAAGATGAAAGTCAGGAGTGTAATGAAATCATTATCGCTTGTTTGGAGGAGTGAAGTTCCAACAGCACTCGCAAGAACGTACAAATTAGGAGACATCATTTAGCACTGCTGCCTGTTCTGCCATTTGATAAGATCAGGGCTGATCTGATTATGGCTCCTACTTTCCTGATGACCCTCTATACATTTTGACTTCTTTGTTAAGGAAGAGTCTATTAACTGTCCCTTAAAAATACTTAATGAACCTATCCTTCAATGCTCTCTGGTTTGGTATACAAGCTACTGCATTCCACAGACCAGAGGATCATGGGGGAGGTGATGGCCCAGTGGTATTATCAATGGACCGTTAATCCAGCAAACCAGGTAATGTTCTAGGGACCTGGGTTACAATCCTACAAACTACAAACTGAATTTGAATTCAATGAAAAAAATCTGGAATTAGCAGTCTCATGATGACCTTTAATCCATTGTCGATAATAGGAAAAACCCATTTGATTCAGTCATTTCCTTTATGGAAGGAAACTGCCATCCTTAACTGCCCTCTGGGCAATTATGGATGGACAAAAAATACTGACCTAGCCAGTGATGCCCTCATCCTGTGAATGAAATGTAAAAAAAATCAAACAGCACAGCCCTTTAGCTGTTCGCTGCAAGTAAGGAACTGAACCAACAGGTCCATACTTGTAAAACCTGCAGCACAGTATCCAACATTAGATGTATTTCTGCAATTGGACAAATTTTTGCTTGATAATCCTGAATATGTGAAGAGTAAAACTGGCAATTAACAATCAGGCTTGGGGTGGCGCACTTGCATGTACTGAAAGGTACATATATTAACACACAGGGCCCCCTGCTTTGCAAACAGAAAGAACATGTAGGCACACTGCACCTGTTCCAAGTCAGCTTGGTGGCAGCCATTCATTAGTTCCTCAGAATCAATCTGCCTCATTTAAAATTTAAACAAAGCCTGACAATTAACTGTCAATCCATATTGATCCATGCAATCACCATGGCAATCATGGCAATCAGTACTCTTCTCTCATACAGGATAAATGCTGGTTTTTTTCCCTTGAATTAGTACTTGTGAATTGTCCTGATAAGTGCAGAATGAAAGGTTTTGTCAAAATGTGTCTTTTGTCAGCAAAGTTGTTTTGGAAACTTCTTAAGTCTTTTAAATCTTACTGTCTGACCTACTTTATATCATACTGCAGCAATTCTAAGGAACATACATTTAGTCCCTTCATCCAAGTCATTAATAAATTCTAAATAATTGACCCTCCAATATTGATTGATTGATTGATTCCTTGTCATGTGTACCAGAGTACAGTGAAAAGCTTTGTTTATGAGCAGTACAGGCAGATCATAGTAAGCAAGGATATACAGATCAACAGTTGTAAAAAAAATCTTAGAGGCTTATTACATTTTGCCAACTTTTTCAAGAGTAACTAAGGGTGAGCCATAAATGCTAGCTTTGCCAGTGACCCTAATTCCATGAAGTAATTTAGAAACAAAGTGGGATAACATCAATTCGATGTAAAAGGTGTACAGAGCACAGGATTCTCAACATACATTCAGGAGAATATTTTTTAAGCAGTATCTCGCAAACCTAACAAGAGGGGAGGTTTTTATCTTAGCTTTAGGGAATAATGCTATGCTAGGTGCAAGTGGTTTCGGTGAAGAGCATGTTGCTGGTGGTGATCAGGATTGTGAATTTCTGGATGGCCAGCAGAAAGAACTGGAGAGGAAGGCTTCCCCTGATCACAGCAACCTCCATAATGTTTTAGCATTCTAAGTGTAAAGAGGCTGGAAATGGGAATTCTGACTGAATGAGAGGCATAAGTATCATCTCAGAGAGCTACTGGCCAATCTGACTGGCCAGCAACATGGAGGACAGCAATTCCCAGGTTTGGAATTACACGCAAAAAACAGAAGTTCCGATATTGAGAGCTTAACACTGCAGGAAACCTAGAGGTACAGTATATCGAAAATGCAAGCAAGCAAGTTATGGCAAGAAACTTTTTAGCAAGTAAAATCAAAGAAAATCCAACACTATTCATAAATGTGTAAAGTATAATAGGATAACCAAGGACTTCACAAAAGAAGGGGATGATGTCCACATGATAACTAAGGAATTAGAATGTAAGTATTGGAATTGGATAAGCATGGGAAATATCAAGGTGTTTTGGGCCAATGAATTGTATCCCAGGCTGCTAAGAGAAGCAAATTCGGAAATAGTGGAGGTTCTGGCCACCAATTTCCAAACCTCTCTGAATATACCTCGATGAAATGGCAGGGAATTGGAGGTCTGTTTAAAAGGGTAAAAAGGACAGGCTGCGTAACCCTAGACATTTCAGCTTAGAATAGCTTGCCAATCATGAATGTTCAGAGAGATTAACAACTGTCATTTAGAAAGGCATGGGTTTTTGAAGGAAAGATTGTTTCTGATAAACTTGAGTGAATTTTTGTGTAGATAATCATCTTGCCTCACTTTTGTGTCAGAGAAACAGCAATGGGCTGTTCTTCTCATCAAGCTTGCTGTGCCAACTTGAAGGCATAGCAGCTGTTTATCCTTTTAATTCTAGTTAACCCACTTTTTTTCCAGATTCCTTAAGAAGCTTCCTTTCTGAGTATTTGCTCCCTTTGTAACATATCAACAAACATTGCAATCCATGGGTTTTTCTAATTAGAAAAATTTACAGTTTTGGCTTTGTTTTAATTTTAACATTATGGATCCAACAATCTGTAAGGGATTTGTCAGCATCCTTCACAAATTCCGGCTCACCCCATGGAAAATGAGAGATGTTTTGCCTTGTTACCGTTCAATTTTCTCCCGCTATTTACCTCTAATTGCACCCTAATAGCAAGTCTCCCACTGCGCTATTGGAAACTCAACCCTGTAAAAAGGGGCAAATTTTGTTCATAAGTCGTGAATTCTGATAGCTGCCATTTTATTCTGTATTGTATTACCTAGGAAGAGAGATGCTTAGATGCTTCTGGATATCCTAATCATACCCTTACTCGTCCTGCAGCACAATGGGTAAGAAAGACCTGTTTCTTGAATCCACCAGAGTCAAATTAGTGAACATAGTATATACTGCTGGAGTACAGTTTCTGGAAATGAACATGAAATAACATTGGATTATTTTTTCTGGGACCTGCAGCTTTCCAAAATAAGAAAGCAAGCCCACTGACCATAGTACAGACAATCTGAGCATAACTCAGAATGAAGCACCTCCTGGACCTCTAAACATGCTTTGAACAGCACAGAATAAATGCAGGCTAAAATCAGTAGGGATATTGGCTCTGAATACCAGTTATACAAATTTTTACACAAGTTAACTAAGCAATTTCAGCAAAAGAAAGATATATTGTTATTTGAACAAAATGACTCTTGACTACTGATTTCAAATCAATACAATTCAGCAATGATAAACAGAAATTAAAACAGACTGTGATATCATGTTCAACATCCCAAGAAAATAAAACATAGCTATTCTCATCTTAATTCAAATATTCAAAGGTCCTGAATGCTTCCCAGTCCCTAAAAGATAATGTGTGAAATGGAGGAAATCAGACAGACAAGCGATAACTTGGCTGTTTTTAAACCATTCTTAAATCTAATTAAACACCAACTACCACCAAAGTGCATTCACAAAGGTGGTGTGCATAATAATACTCAAACTCAAAAATAAACAAATTCAAATTTCAAAGCGTAAGTGATATCTATGATATTCTGAGGAAGGGTCACTGGACCCGAAACATTATCTCTGATTTTTCTTCACAGATGCTGCCAGACCTGCTGAGCTTTTCCAGCAACTTCCGTTTTTGTTCCTCATTGACAGCATCTGTAGTCCTTTTGGTTTATTATTTGAAATCTGTGCACTTGGATACCGTGATAAGGGTGTATGTTCATAACAAATCATGTATTTTCTGCCTGCTTTTTATCTAGTCAGGTAACCAGAATAGAAGTGAAAATCTTCCCCATTGGGTGGAAATGACAGATAATTCTGCTACTCTTGTGTATTACATGACAGTTTGTTTAAGACCATTTAAACAGGAAATTCCTAGATTCTTCAGAGGTTAAATAGTGTAATACTGATTTGTTTCCAATGAAAGAATCCCAACTTAGACATCAGGTTGTTTGTCAAACATGTTATAATTGGTTTCAGCATAGCTGGTCAACATTTGCTAAAATAGCCTGAGTTCACTTTCCTGCTTGTAATCCAGTGAATTGTTTTGGGAACATGGACAGGGGAGAATGAAACAAGCCCCGCATTGATGAGGTGCACAGTTAAAAATATTGCCCAAATTCCCTGGGATATGGATACTGCTGGCATTCATTGCCGATTATTACTTGCCTATGAGAAGATGGTGGTGGGGCTGTATGGTCCACTGCAGTCTTTGGAGTGTAGGGATACCCACAGTGATATGAGGAAGGGAATTGAGTGACAGTGAAGGAATGGCAATCAATGTAGTTCCAAGAAAGGATATTGTAAGGTTTACATGGGAAAAAGTAGGTGGTGGCATTAAGCCACACATTTGCTGCCTTTGTCCTTCTAGGTGGTAAGGATCATAGGTATGGAAGATGTTGAGTGAGCCTTGGCAAGTTACTGCAGTGTATCTGATAGATGTTGCCCACTGTGTGTCAAAGGTGTGAGGATGGTGTGACAATCAAGGGGGTTGCATTATTCTGAATGATGTTGAACGTTATTGAAGCTACACATTACCAGGAAAGTGGATAGTACTCCATCATATGTTTGATTTGTGACTTGACTAATGAACGTGTGTGGATTGTTGTGATGTAATTGAATGGATTGTATTTCTCCTGGCATACCTGGACAATTTTCCACATTGTAGCATATATGGAAATGTTATAATCATACAGGAACAGCTTCTTTTCCCCCTTTATTCATCCAACAGATGAGGGCCACTGACCAGGCAGCAGTTATGAGTCAACTACATTGCTGTGGTCTGGAGTCACATGTAGGCCAGACCAGGTAAGGATGGCAGTTTCCTTCACTAAAGGACATTAGTGAACCAGATCGATTTTTCCAACAATGGGCCCATGGTCATTGTTAGATTTTTAATTCCAGATATTTTATTGAATTCAAATTCCACCATCTGTTGTGGCGGGATTTGAACCCTGGACCCCAGGACATAACCTGGGTCTCTGGATTAACAGTCCAGTGATAATACCACTAAGCCATTGCCTCTTCCTAGCTTGACTAGAAGCACAACCAGTTCAAGAACAGAAGCCTTCTGTATTATCACTGGAATGTTGTTAGGGTCCAAAGCCTTTATAGAGTATAAAGTGTCTTCACATGGAGTGAATCTAATTGGCTGAAGACTAGATTTGTAACGTTGTGGTTGGTTGGCTCGCTGAGCTGGTTCATTGTTCCGCAGACATTTCATTACCCTGCTGGGTAACAACATCAGTGCAGCCTCCAATGAAGCGCTGTTATGTTTTCCCGCCTGTTATTTAAACTCTGGTGTCTGTTGAGCTGGATTACCTCACTTCTGGTTTTCATTCGCAATTTGGCTAAGTGCCAAATATGAGTTGTTTCAGCTGTTTGACATAAAAGTAGCCCTTTGTTGTGGCCTCACCAGGTTGACATCTGATTTTGAAGTACATCTGGCACTGCTCCTAGTGTACCCTCATGCACCCTTCAATGAACAATGGTCACGTATAATGATTCATGCCAAAAACGCTCAGTTACTATAATTCCTATGACAAAGTGACCTGCAAACATTCAATATCTTAACCAGTGGAACTTGTGGACAGAACTTCAATTTCAGAACATGGGACTAAATGGAGAAATTGGTCACCTCTCTCAATCTGAGCATGTTGAATGTCTCAATAAAAATTCATAAAGTGTAGTGCATTATAACTTTATAACTTGCAGAATATTTTACAGTAAAGACACCAAGTGAATAAAGTATAACAGGTAATTTACTAACGTTGTACTCTTGCAATCTTGCCTAATAAGACCAGTTATTAAAATTTCAGATCCGTACCATGCAAAAATTTAAATAATAGAAAACTTTACACAGTACATACTGTAACATCTGTTATCTGCTTCCAGTGAGTGAAGCTTCTCCTAAATATGGCCATAATTATGTACCATTTCATTGTATCCTTTCATTTTTATTTTGATTAGGACTGTCACATAGACCAATGGAATGATCCTGATGAGGTTTCTATCATTCAAGAATATTTACTAGAAAGCAATAGGAATAGCCATGACAAAACACAGCCACTACATTCATTGAATAATTCACATTTTGTCTTATATGTATGACAACTGCAGGAAAATAGCATCTAATTGTATCTTATTAAAATTAGCAGATACCAAAATAGTTGCTTAGTTTGTATGCATGTATATCAACTTTGTTGAATTATTTAACTGATGAAAAAGAAATGGCTTCTGGAAATAATTGCTGATTGGAAAGTTTCCTGTTAAATGGACTTACAAATTTGAAAGCCTCTTACTGTTTGTAAAAGTTCACCAATTTCTTTTCCCTTAAGAGTTGCAATCATTAATTTTAACATAGAATACTGATCAAAATAAATGTTTCAGGATTCATCAAAAAATGTGTTTGATTTCATATCAATGAGATTCAACATCAATATTTTTTGAGGGATTAAAGACAAACTTAATCTTTTTAAAATTCCTATTAGAGATAAGGTTGTAGCTGCTCAATATTTAAATGCAGGGATATTGAAAATGAATTAATAAATAAAAACTTCTTACTGATCTTGAGTTGATTTTGAACAATTCCTTGGAAGGGACATGTCCTTTGAAATGAATTTGTCAACCAGTCTCTGAGCATGGTTATGATTTAGAAGACTACAATTGTCCCAGCTAATTATAATGCTACAAACACTGCCCATATTACATCCAGAAATTATATCTTCACAAATTCAGAAACCACAACAAACAATCAGACTATCAAATTGTTCTGTGTGAAAACAGGACTCAGGTAGGATATATGCTTTTGCACACAAGAATAAAAGTTAGCCTTGAATGATGAATAAAATGCTTTCATTCTCAAATATTCATCACTGGATCTTGGCTGTGTTATCTCAATTCACTGCTATCTTTATTGCAGTAGAAAATAGTATATAAAAGGAAAGTAAGTGTATCACCTATAAAACTGGCATACAAGGGCCCAGAATTTACAATCTATATTGTATATCTTCCTATTACAAGAAAGACTGTACCAAATTCTGATTCATTGATTTTGCACAACATTGAGGTTGGCAAGAAAGATATGAAATTTAACACTACCAAACGTTCAGATGAGATTCTGGGTGCAGGCTAGTGCTGTTCTTAAATTGTGCTTGTGTGGCTCAGTCGTCTCATCACAGATACACCAGGCATTGGGGTATGAGTTCCAATTAGTGAGAATTCAATATATGCAAATGATTACCAAATAGGTTCCCACCAGCAGAAGAACTGGCCACTTCATCACTGATATACTGTTGACTTTACCTCACAAACTCAGCCCAACATCAGGAAATTGAGATTTTGACTCCTGCGTAACTAAGTGCCCCCTGCCATCACATTTTTGCTCCTCTGGTCTTCACTACATATGCTCAGAAGTTGAACTAGCGCGTCTGTGCTGTGCTCGCCCATTGAAAGAGAGGGCAGCCAACTCAGGAAGAGCCACACATGGTGATAACACCATAAGACCATAAGATAGGACAGCAGAATTAGGTCATTTAGCTCATCAAGTCTGCTCTATCATTAGATCATGGCTGATATGTTTCTCAACCCTTCTCTCCTACCTTCTCCCCATTACCCTTGATCCTCTTGCCAATCAAGAATCTTTCTCTGTCTTAAATGCATATAGTGACATGGCCTTCACAGCCCTCTGCAGCAATAAATTCCACATATTAACTACCCTGTGGCTGAAGAAATTCCTCCTCATCTCAGTTCTAAAGAGTCATCCCTTCACACTGAGATTGTGCTCTTGGGCCCTTAGTGGAAATATCTTCTCCAGGTCCTTTCTATCCAAGCCTCTAAGTATTCTGTAAATTTCAATCAGATCTGCCCCTTCATCCTTCTAAACTCCAGAGTCCAGACCCAGAGTTCCAGAAAATAGGTTTTGCCCAAAACTGGATAAAACTTGTCTTCTCAGGGTCTGCGTCCTTATATACCATGCAGAATAACAAACTGGTGTGTGCTTCAACAACAAAGCACATAGGGAGTGGCAGAATCAAGACTCTCATTTAGTTTATGAAATCAACTAAACCAGTGATAGTAGGAACTGCAGATGCTGGAGAATCCGAGACAACAAGGTGCAGGGCTGGATGAACACAGCAGGCCAAGCAGCATCATAGGAGCAGAGAGGCTGACGTTTCGGGCCTAGACCCTTCATCAGAAAAGAGGGAGGGGAAGGGGGTTTTGAAATAAATAGGGAGAGAGTGGGAGGCGGATAGAAGAGGGATAGAGGAGAGGATAGGTGGAGAGGAAACAAACAGGTCGAAGAGGCGGGGATGGAGCCAGTAAAGGTGAGTGTAGGTAGGGAGTTAGGAAGGGGATAGGTCAGTCCAGGGAGGACGGACAGGTCAAGGGGGCGGGATGAGGTTGGTCGGTAGGAGATGGAGGTGCGGCTTGAGGTGGGAGGAGGGGATAGGTGGGAGGAAGAACAGGTTAGGGAGGCAGGGACGAGCTGGACTGGTTTTGGGATGCGGTAGGGGGAGGGGAGATTTTGAAACTTGTGAAATCCACATTGATACCATTGGGCTGCAGGGTTCCCAAGCGGAATATGAGTTGCTGTTCCTGCAACCTTCGGGTGGCATCGTTGTGGCACTGCAGGAGGCCCAGGATGGACATGTCGTCTGAGGAATGGGAGGGGGAGTTGAAATGGTTCGCGACTGGGAGGTGCAGTTGTTTGTTGCGAACCGAGCGTAGGTGTTCTGCAAAGCGGTCCCCGAGTCTCCGCTTGGTTTCCCCGATGTAGAGGAAGCCACACCGGGTACAGCGGATGCAGTATACCACATTGGCAGATGTGCAGGTGAACATCTGCTTGATGTGGAAAGTCTTCTTGGGGCCTGGGATGGGGGTGAGGGAGGAGGTATGGGGGCAGGTGTAGCACTTCCTGCGGTTGCAGGGAAAAGTGCCGGGTGTGGTGGAGCTGGAGGGGAGTGTGGAGCGGACAAGGGAGTCACGGAGAGAGTTGTCCCTCCGGAAAGCAGATAAGGGTGGGGAGGGAAAGATGTCTTTGGTGGTGGGGTCGGATTGCAGATGGCGGAAGTGTCGGAGGATGATGCGTTGGATCCGGAGGTTGGTGGGGTGGTACGTGAGGACGAGGGGGATTCTTTTTTGGTTTTTATTGCGTGGACGGGGTGTGAGGGATGAGGTGCGGGAGATGTGGGAGACACGGTTGAGGGCGTTCTCGACCACCGAGGAGGGGAAGTTACGGTCCTTGAAAAACGAGGACAACTGAGATGTACGGGAGTGGAATGCCTCATCCTGGGAGCAGATGCGGCGGAGGCGAAGGAATTGGGAATAGGGGAT
>NC_063349.1:19607368-19644627 GCF_021869965.1 Rhincodon typus | reverse complement strand
TGTTACAACAGCATGCTATTATGAGATCGTCGAATTACATTTTCAAATATGAAATATACAAGGCTACGTAATTCAGCTCCCATTATGCCGAGATGGTCAGGGAGCAATGATGTCATTGAACCTAAAAAAAACCTCTGGCAATCGCAAAAGTAATACCAACGAGCTTGAAATATCACTGTCACCTTCATTGCAAAGGGAAACTGTCCCTGCACCTATCCATTGCAACAGAGAGGCTATAATTATGATGATATGCCAATAATTAGAATGCCATGAAACTTTATTTAGGAAGACATCTTGATCCCAACTGTTGGCCACCTTACATCTTCAGTAAAAGCAAGCTCATCCAAGCCAAAATATCTTAAATTGAACTATATTAAAGTTACAAACCAAGCCTACATTCTTTGATCCATACTGGCTCTTGGTACGAGAAAGGCTTGATTTTAAAATTGCCATCTTTGTTTTCAAATGCTTCCATTGTCTTGCCTGTCCCTATCCACCAGCCCTATAGCCCTTGGAGATCTCAGCACTCCTATAATATAGGCACTTATGCCTTCAATGGCCAAGCTCCTAAGCTATGGAATTCCCTCCCTAAACTTCTCTCTCTCTCTCTCTCTGTTGATTTTTGCTTTATACCACTGTCAGACCTATTTCTTCCAGCCTTAATATACACTTACATGGCCTGGTGTTAAATTTTAATTGATCTTCATTCTGTTATGTGCTCCAAAACATATAGCACCTTAAAAGTGCTATATAAATACAAGTAGTGATTTTGTTACAACTATGGTTTAAATGGTCACAGTAATAAGACTACATTTGTAATTGTTCCATTTTTATGAATCAGTGCATCATTGCTCATGGTTTAGAAAAAGCAAATTAAACATGGGAAAAGAAAAACAAAAAAAATACTATTTCAAAAAGCATATTTCAATCATAAATCAAACATACATTCACTATCTGTAAACCATAATGTATTGAAGAGGAATATAATCTAGCCAATAATTAAAGGGATCAAAGGTTACAGGGAGAAGGCAGAAGAATGGGATTGCAAAACATCAGTCATGATTGAATGGCTAAGCAGATTCAATGGGCTGAATGGCCTGATTCTGCTTCTGTATCTTATGGTCTTATGGGTTCAACCCAAATAGGACTTACCAGGGTTAAAATGTATGAAAGCAAATGCAAAGAAACAATATGTCAGAATTTAACTTCTTTCATAATGAAACATTTCAAAAAGTTTAAATAAACAAATAGTGGTACATTTGTAACAAGTGAATAAAATCTGCATTATTTTAGACCTATATATGTTTGTTCAAAACTGCATTTACTTAACTTTTGAAAAGAACATCATCTGCTTCTTAGCCAAAGAAAATTTATCGGGCATTATTTTTGTTATGATGATTACTTATAGCACAAAGCTTCAAAATTTTAAACACTGCTGTCAGCTCGTAATGGCTGTATCAAAAATACAAATTAAAGCTACTGGCATTTTTTTTAAATATTGAGAAATCTGTAATCCCCAAATTGTGGGTGATCTCATGGGGATTTCATTTAATCTGACGATCAACTTTCCCTTTCATTACTTCATTTAAAGAAATACATAATTATGTATAATTACATTAACGTTTCCTTCAATTGACCTTTTACATGGAACACAGCATTACAAAATAATTTATTAAATCAAATTTCATTTTATTGAACAGAAAATTCAAAGCCTGTTATCTAGTCAGTGAATGGACTGAAATGCAATCAGTACCTATGGCAAAAGTGCCATAGAGTCACAGAGGCATAAAGGTCTACAGCACAGAAACAGGCCCTTTGGCCTATCAAGTTTGCGCCAGTAAGAAAACAACCTAACTATTCTAATCGCATTTTCCAGCACTTGGCTCATAGCTTTGTACATTTTGACATCATAAGTGTACATCACATACTTAGAGTTGTAGAGTCATAGAGATATGTAGCATGGAAAGAGACACTTCAGTTCTTCTTAAATGTTATCAGGCTTTCTGCCTCCACCACTTTCCAGAGTTCCAGATTCCCATCATGCTCTGGGTGAAATATTTTTCCTCACATCCCCGCTGAATTTTCTGTCCCTTATCTTAAATTTATGCCCCTGGTCATTGACCCCTCCCTCATCTACACACCTGGTTACCTCTTCAAAAAATTCAATCAAATCAAATTGGTCAGACATGACCTCTCTTAAAGAAAACCATGCTGACAGTTCCTGATTAATCCCTGCCTTTTGAAATGCAGATTAATTCTGTCCATCAGAATTCCTTCCCATAGTCTAACCTTAGTGGTGGAGAATCTGACTGGCCAGTAGTTTCCTGGTTTATCCCTTGCTCTCTTCTTATAATGGTGCCACACTCACTATTCTCCAGTCCTCTGGCACCTCTCCTGTGGCCAGAGAGGAATTAAAAATTATTGCCAGCGGCCTGTTACTTCCTCCCATGCTTCACTCAACAATCTGGGATATATTTCACTCAGCCTTGGAGGTTTATCTATTTTTGAGCCTATAAAACCACAGAGAACCTCCTCTCTGTCTATGCTAGTCACAATCCTTCTACTTGATTTCTGCACTCACATCATCCCTCTCACCAGTGAGCACTGACACAAAGTATCTGGCTCCATGCACAAATTACCACTGTGCTCCTTAAGGGGCCCTACTCTTTCCCTAGTCATCCTTCTTCCTTAATGTATTTGAAAAATAACTTGGGATTTTCCTTTCTTTTACTTGTCATTATTCTTTCATGTGCCTCTTTTGCTGTCCTAATTTCCTTTACACGTTTCCCCTTGCACATTCTGTACTCCTCAAGGCTTTCTGCTGTTTTGAGCCCCTGGTATTTGCCATAAGCCCCCTTTTTTCTCTTTAATTGCATAAATTTACAAAAATAATTTCTTAGATGATGAAAGATCAGCAAAACACCGTGAAATTCACTTCTATAATATTAAGATCTTGTTGTACTTACTGACAGATTCCCTAAATGCTCCTTTTTGCAAAACAAGAGTTATACACGAGTTATACACAGTTTAGAAAGTAGAAAAATAATCTCTGAAATATGCTTGTCTGTTTTCTCAATAAACATATCTACTGTTATGCTTAAGCCCTGAGGCCAACTATAAATCTCTTACTTTAAAAAGGTAATATTGTTACCTCACAGCAAGGCATAGTTTACTATTTTTAAACCTAGCCTTATCGTTCCTTTGGGTACTGACACCATACTGCTACCATTACATTTTGTCCAATCTGTTGCAAAATAATATCTACACGTATTTAAAAATGTGTTCTTCTTTGAAATAGTGTCATGGGATTATTTGCATCCACTTGAGGGGACAGACTGAGCCATAGCCTAGCCCATCAGGTCCACCACTGAATAGATTAGAAAACGACGAAATGTTCCGGCCAGAATAATTTGAATGGCTAACTTAGATTCATGCTCATCTCTGAGACCAATTCACTGCAGATAGATAGTAAAATTCACTACTTCATCTTTGCTGGACAGTTTGAACTGAATTTTCATATACCTGAGATGGTGAGACCAGAGGAGGACATGCCCACATTTTACACTGTGACCTATTGTGTCCCTCTCCTGTCATTAACCTACCGCTGTAACATTTAGCTAGGGCAAGGGGTGGGGGTTAAGATTAACCATTCAGAAGTGGTAGGTAGCTCATGGACATGATGATGGCCTGATAGCTGTGGTCTTCATAGAATCATCATAGAATCCCTACAGTGTGGAAACAGGCCCTTCGGCCCAACAAGTTCACATCGACCCTCAGACGTCTCACCCAGACCCAACCCCCTATAACCCACCTAATCTACACATCCCTGAACATTACGGGCAATTTAGCATGGCCAATCCACCTAGCCTGCACATCTTTGGACCATGGGAGGAAACTGAAGCACCCAGAGGAAACCCATGCAGACAAGGGGAGAACGTGCAAACTCCACCCAGACAGTTGCCCGAGGGTGGAATCGAACCCGGGTTCCTGGTGCTGTGAGGCAGCAGTGCTATCCGCTGAGTTGCCGTGCCGCTCCGTCTTCTCATTAAAAATTATCAAAAAAACTTATTAAAGCTCTTTAATGTTCCGTACTATCTTAGATCCCACCCCTGATGGTGGGGCTGCTAAACTTTTGGGGCTGGGGACTCTTCTAATGGCCCTCCAGCCTTGGTAGCTCATCCACAGTCCTTCATTGGATGACAAGCATGCACCCTCGTCACTAACTGGCCAGCTGAATAAAAATTGCATCAATATCCTACATGGCTCTGGGTCAAAGATCAGGAATGCTTTGGATGTCAAGGTCTTAATCCCAGAATGGAAATTCAGCCCTTTGGCTCAATAGAAATCTTGAGTAATAAGTATGGTTTTGATTAAAACAATTAAGTATATTGATGTGCAACTCAGATACTATTATCAAAACACTGCAATCTAAACAATCCACCATTAGCATTTAATTAATGCACAATGGCAAATGAATTAAAGTAAATGTCTCAAAGAAACAGTAACTTGTACCATTTGACAAGGTATGGTATGACTTTTCTATTATCCATCCTTTAAAATATATATAGATGTTTCTGCACAGCCAAATGTGTCGAGGAAAATTTCACAGCAACATTGCAATTTTGCACATATAAAGGCAATCATTGTTGACAATTATTTAAACCAGACAAACTTCTACTTAAGTGTGTTTCCAAACTGAAAGACTGGCATTTTGGCAGCAACCGTGGGGAATTGATGTCAAATAATCTCATGACACAACACTATTGCTCTTAATTGCACACACATCATATTTTTAAAACAATAAACTACTTAATTACTGTAGTCAACTAGTTTACAAAACAATTATATTAATATGAGGCCAAGGCTCCAAAAATAATTATTTGATGGCTTGAGAATCTTGCAGTAAGGACTTTGCAAGAATTTTGACTTTGACAGTTTTTTTAAAACTTATTTTATAAACTTAGAATTTCTTGAAACCTAAATGGGAGATAGCTTTCAACTGCGTGCACAAATCCATGTAAATTTTAACTTAATGAATTCTACGCATAGCTAACAGACTGTTTGATACTGGCATTGCTTGATGAGCTTTAGTCTATCACGGGTTCGGCAATTCTGATTCTAATGGTTACTGACAAGTTACATCAAAAATCAAGATCCACTGAACCTTATTAGAAATGAAGAGAAGAAAAAAGCTAAAGTGGTCTAAACTTACAATAAATAGTATAAGTTCAAGCAGGCAACAGACCACCTGCAGAAAGGTCACATTAAAAGAAACTTCAGAGGATACGCTGTCAACAACAGCCAACAGCAAAGATCATTTAACAGGGCAGACCAGAGAAATGCTACTGTGTTGAACAAATTAAAATTAAGTAATCATGATGCAGGACACATGCAGTGGCTGATGATAAATGAATAGAAAAATTATTCTGGACATAATGCAACACCAAGTGCTTAAAGGAATCACTCAAAGCATTTATCACCAACTAAAGCATGCCTTTGAGTATGTTATAGTCGGTAATGGAATGCCTTGAAGTATTTGGTCATAATTTATGACAAGTTAACTTGAACCATTTGACAAGGTGTAGTATGACTTTTCTGTCATCCATCCTTTATGAAATGGCTCTACAGAATACCACTGCAAAGAATAACAACACTGGTCAATAATACATTATTAGTCACAATGTTTTGGAAGCGTACAAGCCTAGATTTTATTATTTTGGTGCAGTTTCGGTTCAAATGGGAATTGGTGGGTTTTAAACAACTTCAACAGAGGTGTGCTGTTTGCATCATCTTCTACTGTCAACTTAATAGCGTAACTTCAGTTGTAAATCTGTACAGAAATAAGCAAAAGACTAATTATGGGAAAGGGTGCCTAGGTGAAATTGAAAGGAAGAGGACAACTTAAGGGGTTTGCAATAAACAAGTAGCTGAGAAAAATCAGTTATATGGAGAACCTCAATAGATATTTCAATCCATTTAATATGGTTAGAAGAACAGGAAGCCAAAAAAAAAAATGAAAAAGGTAAATTCAAGGTGCAGGTGCTCTTGATTCAGGAACAATCCCTTCAGGTTGGAAAACTGGACATCAACACACTTAAGAAAAGTTAGTAAAGCAAATTATAGACCTTACATCTGTTGTCAAAAAATTATCAGCATTTATATGTAAGATTAGAGTGACTGACTACTTGGAACTTTTTCATTTCAGACAATTAGCATGGATTTGTAAACAGTAGGTCACACTTGACAAAGTCAGAAATCAGATGACACCAGGTTGTAGTCCAACAGGTTTATTTGAAAACACAAGCTTTCAGAGCCTCAAACTTGAAGGAGGAGTGAGGTTCCGAAGGCTTGTGTTTTCAAATAAACCCGTTCGACTGTAACCTGGTGTCGTGTGATTTCTGACCTTGTCCACCCCAGTCCAATACAGACACCTCCACATCATACTTGGCAAACATTGAGCATTTTTTTGAAGTGATCACTGAAGTAAATGTTTAACTTTCAGACCCATAATTAACAGCTTATATGCATCTCACTTTTGAAGGCAGGACTAACATATTTTGCATTACAATTCCTGAGGTCTGCCCCAGAATTCACTTTGGAAAACAGCTATAAATGGATCTTGCTGATTGCTTTTAAATACACACCAAAAGAAATTGGTTATTAGAGTGAGACAAAAGAATGTGGGAACAATCTGGACCCTTTTCATAACTTTGATGATACCATCTTTATAACTTGCCAGTTTCTCCATATTATTTGGAATTAACTGTTCGAGGGAAAATGGGCATTCTGAATTTCAAGTAATCTTATATCTGCGAGAATCACATCCTGGCATGTAAAGAATCCAGATTAAAGTGTAAATCATGTTGAAGGCAATGGTGACATAACTATCATGAATTTTGACAGGTGATTTCACCCCAGGCTTACTTTTTTTTTAATGTGCATTTTACTGGAAACAAATGCAAGAAGCTTCTGCTTGCACAAATTTCTGGCTGTCTCAAAATCTACTCTTTACTATATGAGGCATTTTTATGGAAGAATAGGTGAAAGATTTTAAGATGCCTGCAAACCATGGTACTTTGGCACATAAATCAAGATGGCATCATGAGTTCAACTGTACTGGGTTGAAAATTTCCTTTGTGTAAGAGGGCATTTATGTTTCAGTGTCTCTGCTTTGTAAGTGGATAAACATGTTAGGGTGTTTTGTTTCTGACTGTTAATCAGGATGTTTGCTGGAAAGTGCATGCATACTAAAGCAAATGTTTATTACAAAGGTTCTAAATCAGAGATGGCTATTCTGGCAAAAGTACAAAGCACATTTAATGCTACCTTGGAGTAGGTCTGCTCACATAATAATTTTCACTAAACAGCACTTACTTTGGGATAGAAGCTGCACTACTGACAATCAAAAGTTAGTATATGCTGCTCGTAAGCAATTCTTTAAGTAGTGATTCATGTAATACTGAAAGAACCCTTAGGAGATTACCAAGCAACTATATTTCTTACCTAGGAACTGTTGTGTGTTGGAGGAGAAGTGATTTGGGGATAAACATGGGTGACTTAAAACGGGGAAGAAATAATACAATGCAAATTGTTTTTACAAATGAGTCAGCGGTATTTTGTGGACATTGCCTAGAAGTACACATTCCTGACATGCAGAAAGTGAGAATTAATGCTGCTACTATACATAAACCCAGATGCTCAATTTGTTGGATTTTATTTGTTGCCTTTTTATGGAAAATTGTTCTCAAATCCTGAACTGGCTTCATACAAACTTCAAACTGAATCTAAATATATGTTTACCAAAATGTTGAATTGATATTCACAGATTTCCTGTTGCATAATACTCCTTGGTCAAGAAGATTAGAATTTGGTAAATTACTCAAACACAAAAAAACAATGAACACAGGAACATGTGTCAATTACTTTAAAAAAACACAAAACTGATTCTTGCAGCATTCCAATTAAGTCCATATCCTGGTAAGCTCCTCCAGAGATATGGAGCATCTCAACACCTTCCACCCCAACCTTAAGTTCACCTGGACCATCTCTAATACCTCTCTCTCCTTCCTGGACCTCTCTGTCTCCATCTCTGGCAACCACCTAGAAACCGATATCCATTTCAAGCCCACCGACTCCCACAGCTACCTAGAATACACCTCCTCTCACCCACCTTCCTGCAATCCCCTATTCCCAATTCCTTCGCCTCCGCCGCATCTGCTCCCAGGATGAAGCATTCCACTCCCTTACATCGCAGATGTCCTCGTTTTTCAAGGACCGCAACTTCCCCCACTCAGTGGTCGAGAATGCCCTCGACCGTGTCTCCTGCGTTTCCCGCAACTCATCCCTCACACCCCCTCCCCGCAATAACAACCAAAACAGAAACCCCCTCGTCCTCACGTACCACCCCACCAACCTCCGGATCCAACGCATCATCCTCCGACACTTCCGCCATCTGCAATCCAACCCGACCACCAAAGACATTTTTCCCTCTCCACCATTATCTGCTTTCCGGAGGGACCACTCTCTCCAGGACTCCCTTGTCCGCTCCACACTCCCCTCCAGCCCCACCACACCCGGCACTTTTCCCTGCAACCGCAGGAAGTGCTACACCTGCCCCTACATCTCCCCTATCCCAGGCCCCAAGAAGACTTTCCACATCAAGCAGATGTTCACCTGCACATCTGCTAATGTGGTATACTGCATCCGCTGTTCCAGTTGTGGCCTCCTGTACATCGGGGAAACCAAACGGAGGCTTGGGGACCGCTTTGCAGAACACCTACGCTCGGTTCGCACTAAACAACTGCACCTCCCAGTCGCAAACCATTTCAACTCCCCCTCCCATTCCTCAGACGACATGTCCATCCTGGGCCTCCTACAGTGCCACAACGATGCTACTCGAAGGTTGCAGGAACAGCAACTCATATTTCGCTTGGGAACCCTGCAGCCCAACGGTATCAATGAGGACTTCACAAGCTTCAAAATCTCCCCTCCCACTACCGCATCCCAAAACCAGCCCAGCTTGTCCCCACCTCCCTAACCTGTCCTTCCTCCCACCTATCCCCTCCTCCCACCTCAAGCCCCACCCCCATCTCCTACCTGCTAACCTCGTTCCGCCCTCTTGACCTGTGCGTCCTCCCTGGACTGACCTATCTCCTCCCTACCTCCCCACCTACACTCACTTTTACGGGCTCCATCCCCAACTCTTCGACCTGTCTGTTTCCTCTCCACCTATCTTCTCCTCTATCCATCTTCTATCCGCCTCCCCCTCTCTCCCTATTTATTTCAGAACCCCCTTCCCCTCCCCCATTTCTGAAGAAGGGTCTAGGCCCGAAACGTCAGCCTTCCTGTTCCTCTGATGCTGCTTGGCCTGCTGTGTTCATCCAGCTCTATACCTTGTTATCTCCAACTTGTTGTTGTTGAGATATATCCCAAATACTCAAATTAACCCAGCACTAAAACAGCACACTATAAAATTGACTAATTAATTTAAAAGGAGCAAAATTATTTTTCCCAATAACCAAAGTTTTGCTGTTATTTGCCACAATTACAATCAATATGTAAATTATCACAAAGGTGGTGTACAGTTTTCGGGTGTGCCATACTCTGCTTTTCACTGTTGAAGTCGTATGATCCTTTTATCATTCTAAAAAGTAATGCTACCTGTGGATTCCATGCCATGAGTACACTGTTTAATTAGTTCATCAGAAAGTATGCCAATCAACTTCAAGTATAGATTGTAATTCTTTGCAACAAATGAGGCAGTTAGATAGTCTTGGAAGGGGCTCTCATTGATGGATATCTTAACAGACTTCACAGTTCTGCCATTGAGTTTTCACAAAAGAGATCAAAAGGTACACAAAATGTACACAGTATTATATATATTGAAATAAAACAGAAACAGAAGTGCAATTTTAAATTTTGTCAGACATCGTTGCAGAAATGGACCATTCAGCCAATTGAGACTACGCTGCCATTCAATGAGATCATGGCTGGTCTCATAATCCTAAACTTCACTTTCCTGTCTTTTCTCTATAATCCCGGAATCCTAAAAATCTATATATCTCAGCCTTGAATATACTTAACCACCCAGCCTCAAAAGCTCTCTGCAGTAAAGATCTCCATGGATTCACTACACTCAGAGAAGAAATTCCTCCTTATTGTTGTCTTCAACATCTAATACTCTTTATTCTGAGATTACAACCTCCAGTTTTAGACTCACCTGCAAGGGGAAATAATCTTTCTACATCTGCCTTCTTAAGTCCGTGAAGAATCTTGTACGCTTCAATAATCTCATTCTTCTAAATTCCAATGAGTACAGGCCAAACCTACTAAATATATTCTCATAAGACAGTCCCTCTACACCTGCTATCAGTCTAGTAATCTTCTCCAGAGTACCTCCAGTGCTAGTATATTTTTCCTTAGATAAGGATCCAAAAATGTTCACAGTATTCCAGCTGAGGTCAGACTAGTGACTTCTGCAGCTTTAGCAAAACCTCTCTACTATTAAATGCCAACATTCCATTTGTCTTCCCTATTACCTGCTGAACGGGGATGCTAACTTCTTTTACTGAAGAAGGGTCCCGACCTGAAACATCAACTTTCCTGCTCCTCTGATGCTGCCTGACTTGCTGTGTTCCTCCAGATCCACACTGTGTTATCTCTGACTCCAGCATCAGCAGTTCTTACTACCTCCAAGTGAGCTAACGTCTTGTGATTTTTGGACAAGGGCTCCCAAATCCCTCTTCTGTACAATTCTGTCTTTCGCTATTTAAATATTATTCAGCTTCGCGATATTCCTGACAAAGTGCATAACCTCACATTTTCCCACATTACATTTCATGTACCAAGTTTTAGTCCACTTGCTTAACTTTCTCTCTCCCTGCCTAAACTCTTGGTGTCTTCTTACTTGCCTTCCCACCTATTTTTGTGCTACCTGCAAACCTGGCAACAGTACCTTCACTTTCTTCATACAGTTCATTAATATGTATTATAAACAAGTGTGGCGCCAGCACTGATCCATGTGGCAGTTCACTAGATACAGGCTGGCATCCTGTAAATGCCTCTTTATCCCACTCTCTGTCTTTTATTAGTTAGCCAATCCTCTATCCATTCTAATATACTATTTGCAATAGCATGGGCTCTTTTCAATAGCCTAATGTCGAGTAACTTATCAAATGCCTTCTAGAAACCCAAATATATTACATCCTCCACTTCCTCTTTATCTCTCCAGCTTGTCAGCTTTTCTACAGTCTAGTAAATTAGTCAGGCATGATTTCTCCTCCATGAAGCCATGCTGCCTATGCTTGATTATCTTATGCATTTCTAAATGCTCTGCTATTACATCTTTTAGAATAGGCATTTTCTGAACAACAGATGTTAAACCAACTGCCATATAGGTATGTGTTTACTGTGTCCTTCCCTTTTTAAATAAAAGTATTACATAGGCATCTTTCCAATCCTTTGGGACATTTCCAGGATGGTTTTGATGGACCTTATTTCAACATTAAATGGCTTGGGCTTTATTTGCAAGGCTGGAAGTCTAGAAATTCCAATGTGTTTAGTGAGCGGTGAAGGGATGTTTACAGTGGACAGTTGAATGCTGGCCAATTTTTCAACTTGGACAGAGAAGAAAGGGAGCTAATTTGACTGTTCCATTTCAAATGTGAATTTGAGTACAGGTTCGAATCCATTAAGACATTTAAGGAAAATCTTACAGGTGTCTGGGAATTCAAATATAGCAAATACATCTTCTACATATTGAAAATATGTAAGGGGTATCCTTCCATCCAAAGTATGTTTCCCAACATAGCTGTTTGTGAAAGCTGGACCCTGTGTAAGTCTCATGTCAAAGCCATCTATTTAACTATACGTGGTGTCGTTAGAATTGAACTCAACTGTGCAAGTTGCTGAGTTCAGTAATTCATTTGATACCGAATCACACGTGGTCACAGGGTTCACACGATGATGTGCTGCACTGCAGATGTCTATAGCTTCCTTTAATGATAGTATGTTGAATAGGCTAACAATGTCAGATAAGTAAAACGAATACTGCTTTGATGTCAATATGCAAGTCCTGCATGGCCTTCGTAAATGTGAAGGAATCCCTTATTAAGAAAGGTGTATATGTTCATATTCACAAGCTAGTTAGGGATGACTATATTAATCCCTTTGTTGGGTTTATTGACATAAATATAAATATTCAGGTTGGCCTTGAGGCCTCTCAATACTCCAAGGCATCCATGTTGCATACAAAAATCAGACAAATCATTTAGAATCCCACAAGATGCAAATGGTATTTCAGCTAGGTGTGTCTTCAAAGACTCACTGTTCTCAGTGGGCACTGGTTTGTGTTGGAATAGCTGGGATAGAGGAGTTCAAACTCAGAAAATACCTCTTCCCTATTGATGTAGGATGAAAACACACTGAAATTGAAACTAAACACAAGGGCAAACTCCTCACTCCTTGACAGTACGTGGTCAAGAGATTTATTATGTATTTAGCAACATTGTTGATTGCATTGCCAAATCCCTTCTACTTAAGTGAGTCTACAGGGCAAGTGTGGTTTAAACGTGTACCATTTATGGTGTGATGATCTATTGAAGTAACATAGCAGTACAGATGGATCAAATTGAAAAGGAAAGAAATTTGTGAATGTCAGAACAAGATCAGAGTACGGCACGGTATAAGTTAGTAACCCTAGTCGTAATCTATTTCATCTCATCTCATCAAAATACCTGCTCAATCATAGATCTGTCTCACATTAGCATTTACAATACATTTAGAAATGAAAATTGGCCCAATCTTGGAACAGGAGGAGGCCCTTCAGCGTGTTTAGCCTGCTGTGCCATTCAATATCATCATTGATCAAACAATGCCTTTTACTCACCCCATCCTATAACCTTGCATGCCACTGGCAATCAGAAAACTAACAATCTCTACCTTAAAAATACTCAAAGACTGAGCCTCCATAGCCCTCTGTGGTGAAGAATTCCAAAGGTTCACACCACATTGAGCAAATAAATTCTACTTATTTCATACCTAAGTGGTGTACCCTTTTATTTTTAAATTGTTCTGGTTCTAGACTCCCTAGCCAGAGGAAACATCTTACCTACATCTACCCTGCTATCCCTTTAAATGTTTTGGTAAGCTTCACTAAGATCACCTTTCATTCTTCAAAACACTTAACAACATAGGCCCAGTTTGCCCAATCTTGCTTCATAGAACAGTCTTGCCATCTTGGGAACAGTTCCGGTAAACCTTTGTTGGGTTTAATACATTCTTGAAAAATTCAATAGACATAAAATTAAAGAACAGTCCTTACATATATAAAACATGTTGTTAACAACCCAAACTTGGTCTTTAACTTTGTCTCAAGTATACAAATAGTCATTTGGCAAAACAGAGCTTGAATATTGCTGAAAAAAAAAGCATTTTGTTGAAGCTTTTCATGTTGCACTCATTAACAATATTGTATCAATGTGCTCATTTGACATTGCCATTCTATTCACCAATGTAACACTCAAGGAAGCCAGAGACATTTGTTGTATAAATACTCACCCCATCTCTATAACGCTGCATGCCACAGGCAATCAGAAAACTATCAATCTCTATAAACAAATAAGCACTGTAAATATTTTCAGTCAGCCTGTTCAGACATATATAGAACACACCTCTGGAGCAGGTGGGACGTGAACTTGAGCCTTATGACAATGCAGACCTGCCACATTGTGTAAATCAATGTTTATTGAACTTATGGACTGAGCAACTTGAGCTCAGTTTTAACAACAGAACTGTGGATGCTGTAAATCAGAAACTGCTGGAAAAGCTTAGCAGGTCTGGCAGCATCTGTGGAGAGAAATCAAAGTTAACATTTTGGGTTGAATGACCCTTCCACTCAACCCAAAACATTAACTCTGATTTCTCTACACGGATGCTGCCAGACCGGCTGAGCTTTTCCAGCAATTTCTGTGACTTGTAGGGGACTTCACAGGGTAGATGCAAGGAGGCTGATTCCCGTATGGGACCGATTAGACTAAAGGGCATAATCTTGGATGAAGAGGTCACACAGTTCTGACAGAGATGATCAGAAATTCCTTCCCACAGATGGCAGTAAATCTGCTGAATTCTTTACTGCAGAGATGTACAGGGTGGGTCACTAAGTTTATTCAAGGCTGGGAAAGACAGATTTTAAATCAATAAGGGAAATGAGGGTTATCCAGAATAGTCAGGAAAGTATATTTGAGGATTACCAGATGAGTCACGATCTCATTGAATGGCAGAACAAACTCAAGGAGCTGAAAGGCCTACTACTTCTACATCCACTGGTCTTGTAGGAGGGATGGAGAAGAGGCAGCTGATCAATGTCCTCAAGAAGACTGACTACAACATGTCTGATGCCTTTTGAACAGAATTATTTTCTTCAAACATAGTTACAGGATTGTTTTGAGATTAAGAGGTTATGAATTGTAGTCCCAAATCTTCTAGCCTCCTGGTCACGGGAGACCAGATGTGAGACCAGAGATGCTGGTTGCGACATTATGAAAGCTTGTTGCACTTAATTATGTGTAAAGAGCCTGGGAAGTTTCAATTCTGATGGGAAATTCTCCTGACTCCCCAGGATCCTCCAAGAAAATCTCAGATTCTGAGAGAGACTTCCGACTGTTCTGATGTATTTATTGATAGTTACCCAAGAAACGTAGTCATTGAAACGTGCAACAGATTGATCAGAGATTAGTTTGAGTGTGATTCATTGAAGTTTTATTTCAATAATACTGACTTATTCTAAACCCTTATAAGGCTACTTTTTATTGTAAATATTAGATCAGCATTATCTAAGTCATATAATCCCATACCTGTCTGAAGCCTCTTTGGAGACTGGAGAGACAGCTGTTATATTGAACCTGCCTTTTCAGCATGAGGAGTACATTGCTGTTTAGGATTAATATAGGCACGTGCTCCCAAGTTAACATATTATATCTGGGGTCAGATTTAGTGGACCTTGTAAAGTTGTACTGAAATCTCTACAACCAACTACTTTCATACGTTAAATGCATAACTCTTATAGGAAAAGTATTTTTAGCTTGAAAGAAATAGAATGAAGGTTCCAACTAACAGAAAATGCAACAGATAAAGCTACAAAATCAGATTTTATGGGGATGCATTTAGAACTTAAACTACATACCACTTTAGAAAACTGTAATTCCTTAATGTTATTTATGTTCTGCAATAAAAGTGATGGAAGGTTGGATACATCCACAGTTTTGGTTATAACAAGTCCATTTTTGTACTTGAAGCCAGATTTATTGCATTTATTTGTCATAAAGTTAATATGTGGAGTTTGTTTTTGTTCCGGTAGCATATTGAAATCATTCCTTCACTTTGTTGTATCTCTCTGTTGATAAGTATATAAAATCACATCATATGGTGTTTTCTGTACATTTCTGTACAATTCTGTCCCAATCTGTACTAATCAGATAGTAGACTCAGAAATGTAGAAAAACAAGGGCTCTACTATGTTTTTGCAGATCTTTTGCCAAACTACGAAGTTGTCACTAATAATGAGTACACTGAATCTGGGGTTTATTCCTCGACAATCATGTAAGTGGCAGCAACTAATTTACCAAAGTTTCAAAAAGTGACTGAACTAGTTACATTTAGATGCTGAAGAAATCTCTGACTTAGTACAATTTCTTTTATTTGAAATTTCTCTCAGGAATTACAAAAGTCAACACTGATAAACACTAAGTTAGGACAATATAGGAGTTGCTATTATAATTTTACAGAAATACTAATTGGACTTGCACTGCACTGATCCTCAGAAAACAAGACTTGCATTTATATGGCCAAATAAACTTATTTGTTATTTGACATCCTTCTTTCAAAAACATTGTGAACACAGGAATGTACTAGATTAATGGGATCTTTCTGCTATGAATCTTGCTTCAAAAATGTTGACATCATTAAAGAGATCAGAAAAAACAGATGATGCTTTGCTAGAAACCTTTAAACACTAATTTTTTGATTCTTCCAGATTAAATACCAAAGAATACTAAAAATCCAGTGTGCAGAGCCAGAACTTTCAAAGTAATCATTATTAATGATTATAAAAGAAAACATAAATATACGGTGAAGTTAAACACATGCAATGATAAAACCACTGACAATAAAATAGCAGTCAGTTACCATCAAGATAGAACACCATCAAGTCGCATTGCAACATTTTTTGGTAAGAACAGCAATTTAAATTGTCTCCCCCTCATTTTGTTTCAGCTTTTCTATGCCAAACACGTAACTGTTTAAAAGCTCACCAATGTCCACTGCCGTATTGCCAAAAGCCATTTAAAGTTTCTAGCTTACAGGCTATGAAACAACTTTAAAAAAGCAGACAGATTCAGATTGCCAAACAACGTCTGTAGCAAGTCCGGTGTAATCTTCAACAGGGTGAAGGTTTTCTTAAAATTAAATAATTGCACAGAAGACTTTTACAACATCTTGAAATTTAGATATAAATTGAAATGTTCATATAGCCAAGCAAATGTCCTTGTCATGGATTACATGTAAAGAATGCCACAGAGGCCATGAAATTTGGTACCACTGCTTCATACACTGGCATGTAGTTGCCTGCCATTGAGAGAAGTGGGCACAGAAATAGGAGGAAAAGAAAAACTGCTGTCCTATGTCAGGCAAACCGAGAAATGCTCACTTTATACATACTTTGAGATAAAATGTGTGAGCAAGTAATCATGCAGAGTGTTTAAATTTTTGTATGTTTGGTTCAGGTATATATTTCTTTGAAATTTGTTTCACAGGTAGACACAGGGTGGTTAAGAAGGCGTTTCGCACATTTGCCTTTATTGCTCAGACCTTTCAGTATAGAAGTTGGATGTCATGTTGCAGTTGTACAGGACATTTGTGAGGCCTCTTGTGGAGTACTGTGTGTAGTTCTGATAGCCCTGTTATAGGAAGGATATTGTTAAATTGGAGAAGGTTCAGAAAAGATTTACCAGGATGTTGCTGGGACTGGAGAATTTGAGTTTTAAGGACAGAGTGAGACTTCTTTAACTGCAGTGTAGGAAATTGAGGGGTGACCTTATAAAGGTTTATGAAATCATAAGAGGCATAAATAGGGTGAATAGTAAGGATCTTTTCCCTACGGTGGGGGAGTTCAAAATTAGACGGCGTATAATTAAGTTAAGAGGACAAAATTTTAAAAAGGAGATGAGGGGCAACTTCTTTATACAGAGTGGTTTGTGTGTGAAATGAACTTCCAGAGGAGCTGGTGGATGCAGGTACAGTTACAATATTTAAAAGGTGTTTAGATAAGTACATGAATAGAAAAGGTTTGGAGGGATATGGGCCAAACACAGGCAAATGGAACAAGTTTAGTTTGGGAACGTGGTTGGCGTGAACTAGTTGTATCAGGCTCACTTATTAGCTACACAGCAGGTTAGACCAATGATGTGGCATTGATTTTAAAATCAAGACAAAATACTGCAGATGCTAGAAATCAAATACAACCACAAAGAATGCTGAAGAAACTCTGTAGTTCTGTTCGCAACTGTGGACAGAGAAGCAGAATTAACATGGCCCCTAGTTTTGAACTCCCCTTAGGGAAAAGACCCTTGCTGTTCACCTTTCTGGTACAGTATGTGCGGTACCTAAAACTATCATTTGACTGCATTAAAATTGAGAAGTGTACACACTATGGTATCGCATATCATAGCACCTTTGTGGCCCATCTCAATTTATACTTTGGATGATTTCTCGTATGCATATAGTGGAAATAAAGTGCTGTAGGGGAGAGTGTGGAAAAGTCCAATTGTGAAGTGGATAAGCATTTGGGAAATACAGGGGAAAATGTATTAGTGATAAAGGAGAGTACATGCAGTTTCTAGATATTTCCTCTTGGTGGGAGAGTTCCCTTGTATATCCTAAAATTGGTCCTATAAGAAGCAATACATTTTCTCCACCATTGATGATTCCACGATGCAATATTTTAACGGGCAAATTACCTATTTTATATCTTAATATCTTATTTCAATTTAGTTTGCTCAAACAAATTATAGAATCATACAATGATTTCAGCCTCGAAGGAAGCCATTCAATCTAATGTGCCATGATAGCATTTTGCAATAGTAACTCAGCTATTCCTATGCCCCTGTCCTTTTCCCTTAGCCTTAGAAATTTGAAGGTATACCAACTTTATATTTGACCAGCTTCATTTTGCAAAATAGACTGTATCAATTAAATGGACCTATAAGTTTAGAAGCTATTCTGTTTTTCTTGTCAGTTTGGGTAACATTCCTTGTCATGCATAACAATCCAACTATCATAACCTGACCAGACTCCTATTCATGCCATGACACAATTTGCAACTCTGCTAACTAAACTTTATCAATTCCTGATTCAAACACCGTTGAAAACCTATTTTTACCAAGCTGTCTCAACAGTTCCACTACTTTGAGTCCTAAAGGACACAGGTGCTAAACTGAACTTGCGGCAGGTGGTGAAGAAAATAACAAGAGGGAAAATCAGACTTGACTGATTCTCTCTAATCCACCTTCCGCAGATGCACCGGTCCATGCCAATATCAGCAGGAGCAAGGACACCATGGTGCTTGTGAAAACAAAGTTCCATTCCACTTCAAGGATACCTTCCACAATGATGTGTAGCACAACCAACTATAATTAAAAATGCTGCCTTTTAAAATAAATTATTTGTTGTATTCTATTCTTGACTTATTTTTACTGTTTTCTATAACCCTCCCAGTTTCATCCTCGTCAGTATTCCTCATCCTGATACAATTCTTCTCTTTTTTATAAAAATGATGCCAGTCGTTCTTGCAATCAATAACTGCAGTTCCATAAGTATTTTTCTGGTTATAGATATGCTTAATAATTCACCAGTTACCTCTTGCATAGATTCCATTGCTGATCTGCAAATACCCAAACAATTTCTCTTTCTAGTTTCAATTCCTTTTAAAGTCAATTCAGTTTAAGTCCAACACCTTAAATCCAGCACAATTTACATTACAGATGTAATTTTTGTGTATGTGCCAGCTGTTTGTTACAGTAACCTTAAACTTGGATCATGGATAGCATTCTTGACTTGTAAACAATGTATTCAAAACCTGCCTAGACACTAGAACCCATAATTAAAATTGACAATTCCAGATGTGTTGTCTTTCAAATAAGATGCAAAAGTGAGGCCTTGTGTACCCTGTCAGGTGGATCAAAAAGATTCCATCACTTTAACACAGAAAAACAGGGTGACCTTGCCAACATTTATTCCTTGAAAAGTGCAATTATTTCTGCCTCAATCATTCCTTGCAGCAAAGTATTCCATACTCCAGTTGTATGAATAAATCATTTTCTCCTCCCTCTCCAGTATCTTCACGACAATTTTAAATTGTGACTTCTCGCCATTGTCTCTCCAACTAGAAAAAGGGATTTTCATGTTCACTTCATTGAAACCCTTCATAATAAAAAATTCAGTTCAACCTTCTTTAGATTTCTTTACTCTGGTTGAAATTGTCTTGGTGTCTCAAATCTCTCAATTTCCCACCTCTACATTTTCCTGGTGAATCCAGGTTGTATAGTTTCCATGATTTTCAAGTCCTTTTTATAATGAGATACTGAGTACTATACAGAGTACTTCAACTATGAGGTAATCATTTAACTAAATTTACTAATTCTATACTTTATTCATAATTTACAAACAATGTGACGTCTTAATTTTTGGTTTTACATACTTGCATTTGCCCTTTGATGGAATTATGACTTGAACTCGTAAATATTGCTTTCTCATATTATTTCATTCTGAAAAAGCCAATATTATACCACTGCTTCATTAAGAGCGGTGTATGCTAATAAGCCATGATGACACATTGTGACAATAGGATACCAGGATGACATCACTTGACTGTATGGAGTCCAAGCAGCAGCATATTGAATTGAGGATGATAACTAAATTGCTCTGTACAAAGTTATCTGTCTATCAAATTATACTGTTTAACATTTTTAAGTAAATTGAAGCTATACTACTGACCAACCAGTGTTGAAATGGTATTCTATGTTAAAGAACACAACAGAAGAATGTGAAAGCCCATTAATTATCCTTCCTATTCCTTACGTACCTTTAAAAATAAACTATTCCATATAAAATTGCACTCAGCACTGGTCTGTTCATATGACTAACCATCCATGTCTTCTAGAACACTTTAATTGTTCTCCTTGTTGACCAACTTTTGTGGCCTCAACACATTTCTCTCACAGGCCCCTTGGCTCAAACCAGAATGCATTCGAATTTTTAGATCTGTAAGCCTGCCCTTGGATTGGTTGTGGCTGACCTTCTATCCAAAATCAAACTATCCTGCATCATTCTTATAGCTTTACTTCTATTTACATTCAAACATTCATTAAGTTCTGCCTTAACATACTCAATAACTGCATGTCCACAGCTCTTGGCTGTAAAAATCTGAAAGAATCACCACTCTTTGAGTTAAGAAATTTCTCCTGATCTTAATCTTAAACAATCCACCTGTATTCAAAGACTGTAACTCCATGGTCCATGTTCCCAAATCAGGACAAACATTTTCTCAGCATCTATACTATCAAACTCCTCAAGAACCTTTTCTGCTTCACTGATATCACCCCAAATTCTTCAAAACTCCAAGGAATATAGATCTAGTCTACATACTCTGTCCTCAAATGGAAATCCTCTCATTTCAGAGACCAGACTGGTGAATCTGTGTTTTATTTTCTCTAAGGCAAGTACATTCTTCCTTAAGTAAAGCCACCAAAACTGCATGCAGTGTTCCAGGTGTGGCCTCACTAATGGCTGGTATAATTGTAATAAGACTTCTTTACCCTTAAACTTCAATCCCTTTTTAACAAAAGCTAATGTATAATTTGCATTCCTTATTGCTTGTTGTATCAGCATGTTAACTTTCTGATTCATGTAGAATATCACGCAAGTCTATCTGAATGCAAACATTTCCCAGTCTCGCAGCAGTCAAACATTTCGCTTACGATATAACTTCATACTCCATGACATTGTATTCCATCTGCCATGTTCATGCCTAATCACTTAATTAGTCTAGGTACTTTGTAGCCTTTTTGCGTATTCTTCCCTGCTTACTTCCCAAACAACTTTTGTATTATCAGCAAATTTGAACTGATACACACATCTAACTTCCAACAATTATTACTTGTAGTATCCTGTTAATTAGTTTGCAAAGCTGGAAATGACCTATTTATTACTATACTCTCTTTCTGCCCAACAACCAATCCTCCAATTTGACACTTTGTTTAATGTATTCTTTTTGAAAATCTTGAAAACAGGATATCCACTGGTTTTTCCTTGTCCATCCTGAGTTGCATCCTCAAAAAACTCTTAACAGATTTTTCAAATGTGACGTTCCTTTCAGACATGTGTCTGCTAAATCATTTTGACATAACGATGGGTACAGTTTGGCAATGGCCAGTGTACTTGTGGGGAGTAAAGGATTTCCTCAATGGATTTTGCCTAAATATGATATCAGCACTGTTTTAAGTACATTCTTTTCTGCAATTAAGTCTTTTTGCGATAACACTAATTTACAAATAATTGTTTGTTAGCATATTGGTAAAAGAATGTAAAACGTTAAAGGTTTTCAACTTACATTCATCAGAACTGGGATGCAAGAAAACAAACTTTGAAAGGGAAAACTAATTTATACAGCATGAGTCTGCAGAGTACTGATTGGCTGGATTATGGCTGACATGGATCTGTTAACCATTCAATCTTATCTAGCTGATTAGCTTCTGATCAGGCAAGCAGCCTCTGATTATTCAGGGCATGACACCATGGGGCATTAGGCAGGGATGGGTAGTCTCCATAACCTTTTCTCAAAAAGAAAATAAAATCTTTCTGCTTGCACCGAATGAAGTCCTTAATGTCAATATATGTAACTACTAGCATGTGGAAATGAAATGCAATGCCAACCTGACTAATCATTGTACATTGGCTTCTCAAGATAATATTGTCATGGTCTGAATCATTTAGTAAATGGTGTCCAACAGCAGCATCACATTTAATGCAGGACACTATGTTCTGAGTTGCTGCCTATTGTAGATCATCGAAAGGCCATGTTGTTTGATACAATCCACCAGTCATTGAGATGTGTCGCTAACGTACCAGACATTCCACCAGAACTTAAACTGCAGGAGGGTTTTTTTGAAACAGTATGTGAATAGTCCAATGAGGGAGTGGGTCATACTGGACCTAATATTGGGAAATGAGCCCAGTCGGGTGATCAAAGTTTCAGTGGGGGAGCATTTTGGAAATAGTGACCATAATTCCATAAGTTTTCGGAAACTTATGAATAAGGATAAGAGTGGACCTTAGATGACAACATTAAATTGAGGGAAGGCCAACTATAACCAAATTAGGCAAGAATTGGAGAGTGTGGATTGGGAGTGGCTGTTTGAGGGTAAATCCACATCTGACATGTGAGAGCCAGAGGAAACGGATGAGATCTTTAATGACTAGTTTCCATTGGTATTTAACAAAGAGAGGGACGTGAGAGATGTTAAGGCGAGGGAAAGGTGTGTGAACACTCTCGGGCAGGTCAACTTAATGAAGGAGAAAGTGTTGGTGACTTGAAATACATTAAAGTAGATAAGATCCGAGGGCCAAATAGGATCTATCCTAGGATACTGTGGGAGGCAAGGTTCCAGAAGACTGGAGAGTGACCATTGTTGTTCCTTTGATTAAGAAAGGAAACAGAGATAATCTAGGTAATTACAGGCAAGTGAGCTTGACTTCAGTGGTGGGGAAGCTGTTGGAAAAGATACTAAGAGACAGGATTTATTCAGATTTGGAAGCAAATGGACTTGTGAGTGATAGGCAGCATGGATTTGTGCGGACAAGGTCGTGTCTCACCAAGTTGATTGAATTTTTTTGAGGAGGTGGTAAGAATAATGTATTTTCTCCTCACTTAAAGTAACAGCTCGGAGATTCAGGGCTTATTAATGTGAAGCAATTCAAACGGAGTATCACCATTACAATGATACTTCAATTATCTGAACACTTCTTTGTTTTTTTTAAACAATATTATCTGGGCAAGTTTGAAAGCTCTCTGAAATTTCAGTAGCTATTTTGAAACTTTCCAAATTTTATCCTCTGCTCGAAATATTGAGAATGGAGTTCATTAGGCTGACCTCTGGAAAAGTGAGCTGGCTATATGTAAACTGTTCCATATAAACTGTTGCCTGTTATTTCATGGAAAGATGGTGAATAACCCAAGTATCTCCAATCGAGCAGAATATTAAAAAAAAGTGGGTTATTTTAGAAGTGTTTTAAATATGATGAAAAGTAATATATGTAGTGAATTAGAAACTATGCAAGAGAAAATAACAGAATGTACAGTAAAATGTAAAATATTTGGGTGCTAATTTTGGGAGACTGAACAGTGATAGATCTCAAAAAAATAACAAAACAGTCAAAACATTTACGAATTATCTTAATTGTTCCAAGTGGGGAGCAGCAGGACAAATGACCATGACTGTCTATTTTTTCAATGAGAAGAACGTTTCAAATTTAACATCTGCGCTAAATATTTTATCAGGTTCATGCCAGCAGTACCTTCTAAGTAGAATTTGAGTGCCATATGGTAAAGACGGACTCATAAAGCAGCATTTTCTAGTGACTGTGACAATGAAACTTCAATGAAACCTTTACAAACTAAATAATCTTAGATGCATTTCTTCCATCTTCCACAAGGTGGACTAAAAAATGATCCAGTGTGATAAAACTAACTGTAAACCAACAAGCTGGTTTATTTTGCATGAAATTCCTGAACAAAACAAATACAATTTACAACGAATTTAAAATATTTCATTAGATTTCTTGGAAATATTCACGTTCATAGACAGGTTTTGGAGGCTCCACTTGACCTGCTGAGCCAGAACCCTCTGAGAAAGAACTATCCTCCTGGACTTGGCTGAGGCCAACTGACAACTATGAGAAGCTTACTTCCTTTGTGTCAGTACAACATGACAAGGCAACAAGGGAGTAATATGAGCTGGTATCTCGGCTGAGGGGGTAAAGTGCAAAAAGGCAAGTCAGGGCAATGCAAGGCGAGGATGCTGCAAGAATCCAGGTAGGCTCATTATGACAGTGAGAGAAGAGCCCAGAAGTGGAGTCTGGTCCAGTCCATGTGCTTAGGTACACGTCCTCAGTGCACAGTGCCCCTGTACCAGCATTGTAATGATTTTTGACAGTGTACACCGAGATGCAGCACTGAAGTATAAAAGTATCATGTAAATGGATCGAGAGTGCTGTAAGGGTTCTTAGAGACTGGCACGTGTTGGGTGTCAATATCTATGGTGCATCTGGTAGGTACCCATGGAACATACCCCGAAATGTTGTTGTCCATTATGGAGGTGCTTCAGAGTAGAGGTGAGTTGAATTTGCCAGGTACTCACTCTGGTTTCCTTGTCAAGTTTTCTAGATGTCTGGCTTGCTTAGCGAGTTTCGTAAAATAGACAGCTGAATATTAAAGAAGTTAGTTAAGTTGTCAATAAGGTACTTAACGAGCAATAATCCCCCTTAATCGGCAGTTTGTTGCTGCCTAGTGAGAAACAGCAGTTGAAGGCAATGCCATGAATGCTGGAGTGATCAAAATCAGTGAACTCAGGCTAGACTTCAAGAAACAGTTTTATGCAGGGTTGGGAGCTGGAGAACTTTTTTTTATTAGCTGTGAGTGTCATTGGCAAAGTCAGCATTTGTTGCCCATCTCTAATTCCTCTGGATGGTGAACCATGCAATCCATTTTGTGTAGGCATACCCAAGATCTGTTCGGAAAGAAGATTCAGGTTTTTCACCTGATAACAGTGAAGGAACATTAATAATAGCTCCAAGTCAAGATGGTGTGTGACTCGAAGCGAACTTGCAGATCATAGCATTCATAGGTGTTTCCTGCTCTTGTCCTTGGGTGGTAGAGAACGTGGGTTTGAAGTTGCTAATGAAGAAGGCTTTTTGTTGCATTGAATCATGAAAATGGTACACAATGTTGCCAATATGTAATCCTAATGGAGGGAGTAAATATTTAAGTTGGTGGAAAAGACGCTCTTAAATGGGATCCTTTGTTTTGGGTGGTGCTGAACTTCTCAAATGTTGCTGTAATTGCATTCCTCCAAATATCTTACTGTATCTGATAGATAGCAATGCTTTAGAAACCCCAAAGAGGATGTACCGCAGGATACCACACCCGGGGCCTGTGTCGTGTGTGTATGTGTGGTGTGTCTATATGTGTGGTGCGTGTGCGTGTGCGTGTGTGTGTGTGTAGGTGTGATGTGCATTGTGTACGGTGTGTCCGGTCCAGTGGAGAGTTGTCCCCATGATTCCCATTAACTTCAACTGGGTTAAGAATCCTTGATGCTGCACATGACCAATATTACCTTGACATCATAGGTAGTCACTTCCACTCACCTTTTGAATTTGGCTCTTATGCTCATGTTCAGATCAACACTGTAATAAGTTCAGAAGACTGCGTGGCCCTGTCAGAACCCAAACTAAACACAGATGGACACTTTGGTAATGTCTAATCTATATTGTTTCTCTTCTCAACCTCCTTCCTCGCCTGAGGCATGGTAACCCTCAGGCTAAACCACCACCAGTCATCTTTGTCTCTCCTATGATTCAGTAGGACTATGGTCCTATGTTGTAGCTTCACCAGGTTGATTCGAATGCCCGAGGCTGGCCAAAAGTGTACTGGAATAGGTGAGTCTAGAGGTAACAAAGATGCAGATGAGGGTCACAGGTGCAGATGAGTTGAGCAGGGCAGAGACATTATTGAGCTCAGATCCTTCTTTAGCTTTCCAACTTCAGAGACTGTCTTGTTAATTGTAGTGGCATTGTACACAGAACAAGAATCAGCATTCAATAGACTCAAACAACTAGTGAAAACAATCTTTGATGTCAGTAATGAAGTTACCTTGCAGCGATGCCACAGAGACAATATTTGGAGCAACCTTTATGCAACAAGGACGAGAAGTTTAATTTGCATTCAGGGCATCATACATGCTGAATGATGAAACAGTCAGATTGAGAAAGAGCACCTGGCTATTGTGTTTGCTTTTGAGCATTTTACTTGATACCAGTTTGGGAAAGACAAAGTGACAGCGGAGTCTAACCATAAACCACGACAAAGCACCTTCCTCAATTTTCTATGTGCCCCAAAGTGCCTGCAAAAAAACTTATTTCACTTGCTGAGATGTCATCTGGACATGCTTTACAAGCAAGGGAAACAGATTGGCATTGTTGGCATGCTCTCAAGAGCAGCATTCCTTACAAAGAAAGGTGAGTATGCTCAGGGAAAATGCAAAATCTTCCAAATTCAACATGAGGCAACTGGTTGACATGTTCTGGAAGTCATCAATCCAGCAGAGCCACTGAATCTGAAAGATCTTGCTCAGATGAAGCAAACTAAAACAAGATGTAACTTTCCACGTGCAGCATAAAGTAATGATGAAAGGATGGCCTAACAGCATTGAGGACACACCAATTGTTCTGAGAGAGTATTAGGCATACAGAAATTAAGTGATAGTTCAAGACAGCAGCTTGTTCAGAGGAATCAATGCACACAATCAAAGAATTGAATCTAATCTGAGGAAGGCAAAAGAAGTCTTCTACTGGTTAAATATGAGTCATCAGATTAAGGATCACATCAGCCAATGCAGCGCCTGTAATAAATACCAAGTGGAGCAAGTTGGAGCAGTTTATGACCCATGACATGGCAGGCAGGCCTGGAACTGATTATCTTGTCACCATTGTCTATATTTTTAATCAACCTGTTCAAAGATGTTATTACACACCCCTGTAACATTATTCAGTGTGTGAATAAATAATACTCCTGGTTTTACTGTTAGGGAGTTGCCGTGTATCACTTTTGAATTAATTTCATAAACAGAGGTTTAGGAAATGCTACATAGCCTTTTCAATACTAGACCATGCTGTTTATAGCCAGAATGCAAGAAGTTCAAACTGCGTCTCTCTATGATCGTGACATTTTATTAATGAATTTCTACTGTCTCCTTTTAAATGGAATCGAATTTAACAGCATTATGGACCTTGTGGTGTGAGAGCACAGAGTATGACCAGGTGGTAGCTTCACAAACTTAAATCTGCAATTAAGATTCAGTTTTAAACCATTTTAAAAGCAGACAGAGTTATAGCTACTGGTGAAAAAATCAGCAGTGTGATATCAATAATACATTGAACCCTGGCGAAATTGAATTCTAGACAGTTTCTTTAGAAAACTCACAGATAGCTCCTCCTATAAGGCAAAATACAACCAAAGAGATTTTCACCTCTTATGTGGGAGAATTGGCAGAATCTTGGAACAAGCCTCCAACTCATTTTCTGTGCACATACTGATATAGCTAAGCACAAAAACTATAACCCAAGACACTATTTGTTAAATTAACTGAGATTTAAATTCCTCCTCCCAAAAAACAAAATTCAGATGCTAGCATTTTGTAAAGATGTTATTTCAATCATTAGGTGATAGATTATTGCTGTTGGAGTTAGTATTAGCTTCAGAAAAGTGTGGTTCAGTTCATATCATTGATCAATTACTATTTCCTCTGGTTTGGAATCAATAAAGGCTGAGTCAAACAATGCAATTTTGTCAAAATCTGACAATGACTATTTACTGCTGAGGTAACTAAATAATTTAGTTACTATATGAAATATAATCACATTAGCAAAAATCTTTTGTACTCCCCTCATCATTTGAACAGCATTACTGTATAACTGGTGCAAAGAAAACAGCATCCTTTATCCGTGTCTGTCCTTCTACAGACCATTAATCCAAACCCTTGCATTTTGTCTATATTGCATTGATTTGCATTTTTATGGATTGCATTGACAACAGCGCAATTATCTCCGCACAGTACCACTATGACAGCCTTACAGCACAAAAGAAAAAAAATGGCATCCTATGAAATATATTTTCAAATTATACAATTCTGTACTGTTTCTTGAAATTTCACAGTTAATTATATTGATTTTATTGAATCAATAATACAGATTAATAATACATTGATGCATTATTGTTTGGGAACTCAACACACCTATGCAAGAGGTCAGCAGATCTGAAAACTATTCTGGTTCCCCAGATGCTCGTGTTTGGAAGAGAGAAGAGCACAGAGCAGCTGGAAGGTCAGGTTGTCACATGCAGTTTAGAGTTCTGGGTATCCAATCAGAATTGACAGTTTTATTCTGCATAAGTAATGTTCACAGGCAGCTTCTTAAAGTTGGCACTAAGCATTCGAATTTTTTTTTTAAACAGGGACTTCACCTTTAGTACAAATTCTCATTGAAATTATTTCAGACGCAGAAATGCTCAGCAGATACAGTTGTATTGTTTGGAGGCCCTGTGATTTAGTTGGTTGTCAGTCGGGCAAATCTCAAGGTTCTCTCATGCTCTGTTAATAACAGGCCTTTTAACAAGGTTAGAAGATTCAGGATGGAATCCATCTAAAATAATTAAATTATTTAAGAAATGCACATACGTGCCAGCTGCATGACCCCATTTCATGTTTTCAAATCACCTCCCAGAGAATCAAGTGCACTATGTCTTGAAAATGTGGATTCAGGTGCCCGGCTTTTTGGTCCATGCCCTTGCCACAGTGTTATATCATCAACAAAGTCTCACCAGGTCAAGGTTAAAATATGAAACTAAACTTTTACAAAACTGAAACACAATCCTTTCTGGTACACAGGCTCTAGAACATGATACTTCTAAATAACAAAAAAAATCAAAACTTTTGTCAACAAGTATAATTTACCCATCATTCTTTCTACTTCCTCTCAACTTCAGTCTATAGCAAAGCCCAAGTGCGACAGAAATATACAATCTACATTATAAATTGGTTGCTATACTCTACCAGTAAAATGTGAATAAATTACACAACTATGAACATATTAATCTCATAACTATGAATATACCAATCACTTCGGAAAATGTTTGTTTTCAGGTCGGGTCAAAGAAGCAGAAAATGAATGCAAAACCCCTCTGATCATAACTTTCTTTTATGAACAAAAGAATATACTATTTCAATTTATCATTCTCTTGTTATTCCAGCATGCATTGAAGAACACAAATCTTAAAGGCATTTGTTCAAGTAGCAATTAAACAGAAAGTCAGTACAAACATGGTGTTTTCTCAGATAAAACTAACAAAACTTTTTGTTGGTATAGATCCATTTGCACCAATTCCTAATCAAGAGAGCTATTCTTTTGTGCATGTTTACGACAAATTGCTCAAAGGAGTCATGCAATCAGCTCACTTTGTGGGGAAACATTAATTTCCTCTCAATATTTACCTGTTGCCACAGCCGAAATATACCATTTTAAGAACTTTGGACGTGAATCTACCATGCAATACTAGTTAAAATGCAGACTAATCCATATTACAGCAACCTACTGCTGCTTTGAAGTAGAGAGAAAATGAGAAATGATATAGAAGAGCAAACAAAAACAACCAACTGGGAGAAATAGACGGAATTCTTCATAAATGCAATACTGAACTGTAAAGATTGCCCTTACTTCATTTCAAGCACTTCCTCTAGGTGTTTCCTCCTCTCAGCACGCAGGTTACTGAGGTGGGCTTCCTTTTCTGCCAGGGACTGCTGGGTAGAGGATAGCTTGGCATTCATCAGCTCCAATTCTAGTTTCACTTTCTCCATAGCTGCCATTAACTCTTGCACCTACAAAACCAAATATTTCAGGTATATTCAAAAACAGTAAATTAACATTACTTTTAAATAAACATTGCTCTGAAGGTCAATCAGCAACATACTGGATCATTTACAGTACTAGTATAGGAGTTGATATTGTCATCATACAAATATAAAACCTTCTTCAAGCTTTCACAAAGGCTGAAATGGTAAATAAAGACATGATGCATTGTTCAGCTTTGCAGATGAAGTTTGCTTCACATTTAATTCCGAAAATGTGAATTCATCTAATATTTAATATTGGATGATTAAACTTAGCATCCATGTATTAAATAAAGAATGAATTCAGTTTGAGTTCTCACTCCTGATCATTATACTACTTACTCTTTAAACAACATGGGAGTAGACATTGGGTGAAGATAGTGGAAGCAAGTGCAATAGTATTAATCCTGACTGTCAAGGTACACATTTAAAATATGGAAATGGATTCAAGAGTTGGCCTTTTATAAGGCCACTTTATAAAGGTAAATGCAGGAAGGACATTCTTGATGACTGGGGAGTCCAGAACCAGAGGTTATAGTTTTAATATATGGCATTAATGTTTTAAGACTGAGATGAGGAGAAATTTCTTCACCCAGAGAGTGGTGAGCCTGTGACATTTTCTGCCACAGAAAGTGGTGAAGCCAAAACATTAAATGTTTCCAAAAAGGAGTTAGACATAGTTCTTATGGCTAAAAGAATCAAATGGAACAGGGAGAAAGCAGGAACAGAATGATGAATATTGATCAGCCATAATAAAAATGGATGGCAAAACAGACTAGAAAGGCTAAATAGAATACTCCTGCTCCTATTTTCTATGTTCCTACACACTGATTATTCAGCTTTTCAACATGTATTCCAGTTCCAATTGTCAAGTCATCTTTGGACTCAAAACATTAACTCTGTTTCTCTCTGCACAGATGCTGCCAGACTTGCTGGGTTTCTCCTGCATTTTCTATTTTTGTTTCAGATTTCTAGCATCTACAGTATTTTGCCTTTGTTTTAACATGTGCATTAGCCTGTGGACATTTCAAATGAAAACAATTTTTTTTTCAGCTGCTGGGCATCCAGAAATTTATTTTTTGTGTAATACACGCATTCACCTTTATACAATCTATATAAAGATTAGTTGACCTATCCAGTTTTGGGACATTATTGGTAAATTCCAGCTGCTTTAATTAATATAAATCAAGTAGGCTTCCAGCATGCACTGAATCTCTGATTCCACTTTAGTTTGTTTTTCTGGGCACAACTGATAAGGATGTTTTTTATTCATCCTAACTCTTCTACATTCACATCATACCGGATTAATTTATTTTAAGCAGGTGGACAGATTACCTCATACGTCCTCAATAGTTTTACAACACCCTCCCACTTTCCTTTCTCTAAATATGAGAACATGATGTCTAACTATCTCAGTATTTCTGTGTTAGCTAGTTGAATTGTAGGAGGTTCGCTTTGGGAACTGTCTATCTCTCTATCTACTTCACTCCCTTTATCTCCAACAACTTCCCCTACTCGATTTGATTTGATTTACTTATTGTCACGTGTATCTAAATACAGTGAAGAGATTTGTTTACAAGCATTACAGGCAGATCATAGTAAGCAAGGACATATAGATCATAGGATGAAAAGAAAACCTTAGACACATATTCCCCTCCCCTGTTCCCTCCAGGGACACCCTGGTCCATTCCTCCTTCACTCCTGCCACTTCAACACACCACCTTGTTCTCGGGCCAACATCTCGCTGTCAGACATGCTGCAGTACTCTAACGAAGTTCACCACAAGTTGGCAGAACAGTACCTCATTTTCTGCTTGGCTACTCTACAGCCTTCTGGATTCAATATCAAATTCAACAATTCTCCCAAGTCCTTACCCCAACCCCCACACACTAGGCCTTATTATCACAGGGTCTGCTGTTATACACAACCCGTTGTTAGCCACTGATTGTCCCCATTAGCAGCCATTCATTCTACTAGGCTGACTGTTCTCCACTCCTTTGTCTGTCCAACTATTCTTCTCTCTCTTTGGGCCCTATCTCCACCTATCATTTACTCCTTGACCCCTCTCCCCACCCTACTTTCTGCATAAATAACAATTTTTTCCTAGCTGCCATCAGTTCTAAGGAGGGTCACTGGATTCGAAATGTTAATGCTAATTTCTCTCCACAGATGCTGCCATTTACCAACATGTTGGGTTTTATTGAACCTTTCTGGAGTGAAAACTAAATCCTTAAGGGGTTATTTTCCCTTTAGCTAAAAGACTCTTCACATCCTTCATCTAAATTTTGTACTTCTATACTTACAATAGTATTTACTTCTGGAGTCTTAGTTCTAGCTAGAACTATAATCTGATCTGGGGCCTTTTCCTTCCAAGTTTCCATTTCGAACTCATTCTTATGAATTTCAATAATTCCCATAGGTGTGCCTCTCAACTTCCAATATTCTGAAAGAACATGGCCCACCTTGTTACATTGGTAACATCTCAGCTTCCAATTTTGACTGAAAACAAAAAATGCTGGAAATCACAGCAGGTCAGGCAGCATCCATGAAGAGAGAGCAAGCTAACGCTTTCAATCTAGATGAATCTTCATCAGAGCTGAACATGCTCCTACTCGGCTTCCAAATTTCACCTTCATTCGTGCTTCTTTCCTTCCTGATCTGAGGGCAAGATCTTGGTGCATTCCTTTCACTCTCTCATTTTCTTTCTAGTTTGAATTTGAGGGTAATGGAAAAAGGCTTTCATTTTATAGATTTTTGTACTCCATTCCCTTTGAAATAAAGGCCAACATTCCATTTGCCTTTCATATGAGATGCTTAATTTATTTTCTAGCTTTTTTAGATGTAAGCATGAAGACTTCAAAATCCCTCTGTGCTGTAGCTTTCTGCAGTTTTTGTCCATTTAAATAATATTCAATTCCTTGATTCTTCCTGCCAAAGAACATAACCTCAGATATTTCCACATTATATTCCATCTGCCAAGTTTTGCCTACTCACTTAGCCTGCCTATAACCTTCTGTAAGTTTTTTTTTGTCATCCTTGCCACTTGCTTTCTCATCTATTCCCACCTGTAAACTTGGCTATAGTACATTCACTTGCCTTATCCAAGTCTTTAATATGTGTTGTAAATAATTGTGACCCCAGCACTGATCCCTGTTGCACTCTACTCATTACAGGGTGCCATTGTGAAAGTGTCCCTCTTGTCCCAAATCTCTGTCTATTTGTTAGCTAATCCTTTATTCATGCTAACACACTTCTCGCAACTCCATGGGCTTTTTACCTTATTAAGTAGCCAGCCATGTGGCACCTTATCAAATGCCTTCTGAAAATTCAAATATAGACATCCACAGCTTCTCCTTTAGCTCTCCTATTTGTAATAGAGTCATTGAGTCATACAGCACAGAAACAGACCCTTCGGTCCTACCAGTCCATGCAAACATAATCCCAGTCTGAACTAGTCTCACCTGCCTGCTTTTGGCCCATATCTCTCCAAGCCTTTCCAATTCATGTACTTATCCAAAATACAATAAATTTGTCAGACATGATTTCCCATGCTGACTCTGCTTCATGATATTATGGATTTCTAAACACTCTGCTTTTAGAACATAGAATAGTACAGCACAGTACAGGCACTTGACCCCACGATGTTGTGCCAACCTATTATCCTACTCTAAGATCAAATTACATCCTTTATTATACACTTGTAACATTTTCCCATATACATACATTAAGCTAACTGGCCTGTTCTTTTTTTTTGTTTTTTTTTCTCTTTTTAAATAAAGGTATTACATTTGCAGTTTTCCTATCCTTTTGGACTTTTACAGAATCTAAAGATTCCTGAAAGATTGCTGTCAGTGCATTCTCTACATCTGTGGCTCTTTTTTGGTTGTTTTTGTTGGCTTTTAAAACTTGCCCAATCCTCTGGTTTACCACTAATCTTTACCACATTGTATGTTTTTTCTTTCATTTTGATACTAACCTTAACCTCCCTGGTTAACCATGGTTGGATCCTGTCCTTCCTACAATCCCTGTTTCTCACCGGGATCTATCTTTGTGTGAGCCATGAACTATTTTCTTAACTGTCATTTTTCCTCAACCATCTTTCCTGCTAGGCATCTTCCCCAGTCCAGTCCAGCCAGCTTTGTCCTCATTCCTTTGTAATTAGGCTTATTTAAGCTTAGCCCAGTTGTTTCTGACCAAAGTTCCTCCTTCTCAAACTTAATGTTAAATTTTATCATATGATGGTCATAGTTTACTCTGACATCATTTATTAAATCTGCCTCATTATACATCACCAGATCCATGATTGAATCCACGAAATATTGTTCCAGGAAACTATCCCAAATACACACTATGAAATCTTCCTCATGACACACTCAGCCAACTTGACTATTCCAATTTATACAAAGATTAAAGTCATCCATGATTAATGAATTGTCTATTTTACATGTCCTTATTATTTCCTGATTTATTCTCAGGCCTACCATGTGGTTACCATTTGGGGGCCTAAAACTATTCGTATTGATGTTTTCTTCCCTTTATTATTTCTCACCTCACAAATATTGATTCGACATCATCTGATCTGAGATCATTTCTTGCTATCATATTAATTCCATCTTGTACTAACAATGCTACCCTACCACCCTTTTCTTCCTATCCATTCTTTCAAAAGTCACATGCCACTGAATTCTCTTTCTATTGGTTATAAAGAACCAAGTTGGATCAGATTAGTGAACTTTAACTCAATTCCTTGAGTCAGCACCAAAGAATTGGTCAGACAGAATGATAATCTCATTTAGGGAGACTACCAAGATAGCTACAGTGGAGAATGGAAGAATGGACTTCTGAATTTATGGTTATGGGAATTGCTGGAAAGGAAAGGAAAACGGATCTGCATTCATAAATTGGTTTCTACAATCACCAGATGTCACAATGTATTTTTCAGCCAATGACCTACTGCTTTAAGTATACTCAATTCTGTAATGTAGGAAATGCAGCAAACAAAATGCACACTGCCAACTCCCAGAAACAGCAATGTGATAATAACCAGAAAACCTGTTATTTTGCATCAATGATTGAAGGATAAACTTCAGTCAGGACTTAGGACTAAGGATAATTTGGTTCCACTCCAGTTTGATGGGCTCTGTGGTTTGGTGTGGCTGGTGCTTAAAAGATTGTGTAAGTGGTTGTGTGGAGATTTGTGTACTTCCTCCAATGCCTTGAATTCACCTCTGCATATTCTTACTGTGTTCAGTGCCTTTGCAAAAGAGTTTTCATCACTTTGGTCAGTCACAAGGCAGAGTCTTGCATGAGTTGACAGGTGTGTTTAACTCTTCGGGGATACTTTGAGAATATTTCTAAACTACTTCTACTGTCTTATGAGAGTCTCCCACTGTGACTGATATTTGGGTATAGTAATTATTTTGAGAGTTTGAAATCAGCATATGAGTAGCCTATCCTGTCCAGCAGATGGAGGTGCTAATCACTTAAAACCAATGTTGGACAAGTTTGGTAAGGATGCTGCAGTTGGATTGCCTTTCTCACTACTGGATTTGGAGGACATTGAAAAGGCACTGTAGGTAGTATTCTCCAGGGCTTTACAGTGCCTGATGTAGTTTGTTCAAGTCTCCACCACACAGAGGAACCCATGGACAGAGCACCTGGACAACTCCTTGCGCTTCTTCAAATATCTTTCAAAGGGTCTTTTACAAGATGGCAGAGGTGGCAGGTTAGCGCTCCTGGCCTATCCACTCTCTCTTGCCCGACTGGCCGCATCCTTCCTTCTTATTTTTTATTTCTTAATTCATCTTTTGTATCAAATTCACCTTTTCTTCTTTCTGTGGCTGAGGTGGAAGAACAAGGTTGTGGGCGAATGAAACAGATCATTCCTTGTGGCCATGGTGGATTCAGCAGTTTCTTCAATGGGGTCATCAAGAGTCAGATTTCATGGACCTAGGGAGTTAGGATAGGGCCTGGTCCACAGAAGTTTTGACAGTCTCCAGGCTTTGGTGGCAGCTGGAAGTTCAGCAACTTCATGGTCGTACATAGGTGACTTGGTGGGTCCTTCTTGCTCGTTCTGGTGGCGATGAGGCAACTTTGGCGGTAGAGATGTGGTGTCCTTGATATGGTGGTGGGAGGATTCAACAGTGGTATTTTTTGTGGATCCAGTTCTTCCTTCAGGGCAGCTTCAGAGGAGATGTCCTGTAGCCAATTCATGAAATCAAGAGCCATGGAATGACTAGAAAATGAAATGTGTCTTAAATTATCTTTTTTTTCATAATTCATGCAATTAAATGGTACTGGTTAGTGGCGACTTATGCACATTTTACTGTATTTTCACAAATACAAGTAACAATAAATTACTGTACTATACTATATATGCACGGAGCAGACAGATGAAGCTTGGTTTATTGCTGGTACCACTGATCTTGCAGGACCACCTCAGTATGCACTGGAATGTCATATTTGAACTTTGACTGGATTTATGATACAATACTCAGGGAATCAATTCCTTTCCATCACAGGAGCAGAGTCAGACTGTAATAAGTGAGGAATATTTTTCAGTGCAGGTCTGCTTTTTTTATTGGTAAATTAGGTATTTATTTCACAACCAGGTGTCTTATAAATATCTCGTTTACAATAAAATCAGTTTACAGAAAAACTTGTTAATCACACAATAATCATTTTGACACTTAGATCTCTGTGATGGCAAAAGTAGATTTGTTTTTGACCCTCTAACAACCAATTACATTGGTTGACAGCAAATTCCAGAAAACAACACTGTAAGCTCTTAACTGTGGAGTTACACAATTGGGAAAAGTCAAAAAAAAATTATTTTGGACAAAATATTTAAGTAATCTCAGTCTGTGGTTTGAAGCTATTTTCCTTTAATTAAGAAGACTAAGACCATAAGAAATAGGAACAGGAGAAGGCCGTTTAGTCCCTCAAGCCTGCCCTATCATTCAATAGGATTTGACTGATCCGACATTCCTCACGTCCACTTTCCTGCCCTTTCCCTGTAGCCCTTGATTCCCCTACTGATTAAGAATCTATCTATCTCAGCCTTAAATATACACATCAACTCTTCCCCTACAGCTGTCTATAACAAGGAGTTCCAAAGACACTCAATCATCTGAGAGAGGAAATTCCTCCCCATCTCATTGGCAACTTTTATTCAGAGACTATGCTCTCTGGTTTTTGATTCTCCCATGAGGTGAAACATCATCTCAGCAATTACCCTGCCAAGTCCCTTATCCTATTATTCAAGTCCCTTATCCTAAAAGAATCCTATATGAATGAGATCACCTCTCATTCTTCTAAACTCCAGTGAATACAATTCCAAGCTGTTTAGCCTTTGCTCATAAGACAATCCCCTTCATACAACAAAATAACTGAAGCCAGTTATTAAACCAAACTGTAAAGACTCCAAAGCATTTTATTCAAGCCTTAGTTTCAAACGGCGAAGTCACTTGTCAAGAAAAGTTACAATTTCTG
>NC_063349.1:19558674-19607358 GCF_021869965.1 Rhincodon typus | reverse complement strand
TAGTTTCAAACGGCGAAGTCACTTGTCAAGAAAAGTTACAATTTCTGCACACCACCATTTAAATAAAGGCCCACCCCTCTTCATTGTAGTCTAGATCCATCTCAATTACTGCTGGGCAAAAAAGAGAAAATTTAGCTCCGTAACCTATCTAAGAAATTGGTTTCACATTTAATTATCAAGTGGGACATGAGAGATAACAGCCAATAGGCCACACATTACAATAAACACACCATGAAGGAATTTGCCAGAGCTACAAATGAGGAAAGAGGTGAGGGTCAGGGAATTAAACAGAAAGGGCATGATAATCCACAGAGATGTAAACGAATAGAGATCGTACATGATTCATACTGCTAAAAGAACCACAGGAACTTCATCCCATTATGCTTGAGCTGTCATTAGATTACTGAATAGGATGAATTAGATGGCAACATAATGACAGAGGGGAACCTAAGACTTCAGACCATCAGCAAAACAACACAAGACAAATTAACTTCGACCCATCAAACTATCATTCTTCTAGGTTCAAAGTGAGAATAGTGGAAGACCCAAATTATAAAATGTGTAAAATTGAGTGTTAAAAGTAATTTTATAAAAAAACATGAACAGCAACAATCTCTGTCAAAAAAATGGTAGAGAGTGGTGCACATGGATATAGAAGAGTTGGAAAGGATTCAGACTTGATTGAGTGTAATAAGCCCCACCACTGCCTTAAGGTCATAAGAACTTGATGAGGAACAAAAGTAGGGTCTTGTGCGAGACAGACCTGAGGCTAGGTCTTTGCAGTAATGCAACGATTATTCTTACAAACTGTAAACAGTTGCGGTTATTCAATGAACTACATCTTCCTTACTTTGTAGGTCTCTTCAGGTTAGACTGACATGTGGCTACCCTCACTGACCAGATGATGCAAGCCTCTAAAGAGCCCACACGATTAGAAGATGAGAATGTGACCAGAAGGGCAAAGAAGGTGAAGAAGTCAGCCTGGAGAACATTAGGACAAAAGACATTTTAAAAGCATCTATAACAGCATCTCCGCCATGTGGGCTCTAATTTAGGGCTTGTTAGGACTGGAGAAATTTTTAATACAACTCCTCTGCGCTTTGGTGTTAGCTACATTGGGACATGCTTGGACCAAGATGCATTGCAGGCCTCAGGATTTTGTTTCTGATAATATGCCTTTCCAATGTGCTTCATCACATAAGTACCCTATCTTAATGGTCAGTCCTTATTTTAACTAGGGTCTAATAAAAGAACATGTGCAAACAAGCGGACTCCTCCTGCTGGAAAACCAGCAGATGAGCTGCACCACCAGATGACGATCCAGGCCATAACATCCCCACAGTGCAGAAGAACAGCCAGCAACACTATAAGAAACTCATTGACTGTCTTCGCTTTGCCACGGTGTGTGCCATACTCTACTACTTTATATGACTTTATTTCTGTCAATGCACTCACCTCCTAATGCCACTCTTGATAATGCATGCAACACCTCACCTCACTTGCCCTTGTTCCCTCCCAATCTCCACACCACTAATTCTGCAAACCCTCTGCACTACCTTATCAGTCCTTTCAGCCGGTGCCCCATCTTTCCTGAACATGCAGCATGACTAACAGCTGTGCCATCCACTGGTATCTCACACATTCTGTCAGTACAGGAGATGACAGCTCATAACTGGGCAGAATGAAGCCATATGGATGGCAGTGGGGAAGTGGGTAGAGGCAACATTTGGTTCCTCACTGCCTATAAGAAGAGAATCCTTGCCCTTGCAGCAGAAGGCTGAGACCACTTGTGTAGGGCTGCAGAGACATCCATGTCTTAGTAAATGAGTAAATACCACTCTGCAGGCAACTGCCTGTCTCCACCAATTCAAGGGTTAGTCAGTTTGAAAGTGAGAAAGCGACACAGAGAAGGTGACATCATGTTGCTATTGCTGTTGTAACAGTCTTCAGGCAATCAGGCCTCAGGAAAGGTCCTGATGAGGCAACAGCAGATCACAGGCATGTTGGAGCGAGTTGGGGCTCAGAAGAAGCCCTGGAAAACATTAGTCAATGCAGCCGTGAGTGGGTCTGACAGGAGCGCGTAAGTCATATTTGCCTGGTTCAGCTGAGAAATATTGCAACTTAGGGAAATCCAGCAGCAGGGAGAGATTCATCAAGTTAGTTATTTTATAACTAGCCTGAATTGTGCCCATCAATAGAGGGCTGGAATGCATTATGAAGAATCCAGTGGAATGCAGTGTCAGGGGAAGAGATTGAACAACCAGGGCCTGGCCAGTCACTGAGTCAGTCTGAGACAGAGCTGTTTCTGAGTGGATTTCAAGGCCAGACATTCAAAGTGAAAAACTGGAATCCTTTGAAAAAGAGACAAAGTTTTAAACAGGCTTGGAGGCCCAGACTGTCATCACCATCATCGTTGCTTAATCCGCTGGTTCCGTCTTCACCACATCTGCTATTTGATGTGTTCTGTGGGTGGTGAACCATAGTTTGTCTGTAAACCCATACTTACCTCAAGGTAATTCTGAATGTTCAAGCATATGTTGTATATTTTTTAGGGTTTTCATTTTCTGGCCTTCTCAAGAAAAGTTGAACCTGTTTGTTCAAAATAACCAGACTCATGTGGCTTTATTTTCTTAGAGAGTACAAAGGATCTTAAGTCTGGTCTACTTTAAACAAAATAAAACTGGTCTCTGAAAAGATCATTACATAATTTGGTGGGCTCCTTTAGAGTCATAACAAACTTCATCTGAAATAAACCATTTCTGACATGGCAGCACGCCCTCAGAATTATGCAGAATTTTCAACCTTAACCTTTATTTTAAATGTCTTGTCATGGAACTTGAACCTAGAACCTTTAAACTCCAAGTGTACCAACAAAATCATTGCTGACATTATACTGTTTTTGCTGTGCAAGAAGGAAGCATGCATGTCTCTGCAATGTTATTAGAATATGACTCTGTATGTTTGTTCACAACAAAATAACTGAAGCCAGTTATTAAACCAAATTGTAAAGACTCCAAAGCATTTTATTCAAGCCTTAATTTGATGACAGTTTTTATAAAACTGCAGCATTTAGAGTAGATTGCATAGACACACAGTACAGAGCTTTCTTTCCCAGACAAACCTCAAGCTTGAAGAACAGAATGTTTATCTGTGATATCCCCCACCCCCATCCAACCATAGCAACTCTGAATAGTCTACATTACAGGTTGGGGGTGAAGGACACTGGAAATCATGAGAAGGATGTTGGGGGTGGAGGTAGACAGGGCTGGAGTCTTGTCTTGAGGCTCTGTTACTGTGTACAAAATTTAAAAAGTAAGTAAAATCCCTTCATTTCTGGGACCAAGTCTGCTAGCACAGCACAGTTAAAGGCCTGTTTACCCATGCCACAGATCCAAACCACAATTACAGAAATACAGACATTCACATGGTCAGAATGGGCATACAATGCCCTTAAAGCAATCATTATGAAGCATTGGCTGGAATGTCATGCTTCTCTGATGAAGAGAAGGCCCAACCAAAGCCCAATAACCATATTTGGACCTCTTGTTGCCAAAGGATCTAGTCAGACTAAGGTAAGGATTGATCAATGTCTTTAGGGTTCAATTAACTTACACTCTTAAAGGTTCGGCATGCCTTAACCCAGTTTTATCCGACGAAAGTTGTAACCAAAGTCTTTTATTCCACAACAGTCAAAATTCCCTAGTAGATGGCAAATGTTCACACAATTCGTTATCTTGTCATGGTGAAGTGAAGTAAGATGATCATCCTATAGTCTTTTGTCCTACTTAGAAGGCTTGTGCAAATGGTGTGGTTACTGCCTTCATCGTTGCTGTTTCAGAGCATATTGAACACTGCACCTCCTCAGAGTCTAGGGATCTTGGGCTAGTGTCTCCAGCACCATCCAATTTAACAATCTCTCCCACCTACCTACTGTGCAATTGCACTCACAATTGAAACAGATGTTCAATAATGTTGGTCATAATTGTCACATTAAGTTGGTTTCTAATCATAATTGAGTAAGAGATGAAATGCAGCACTCTCCCCGAAGTAGTACAGATGTGTAAAGAATGGAAACCAGACAAATAATGATTTTTCTGAATAGGAATAATAAACAGCAGGAAATAATGCAAATGAACTAGAAAAAGAAATCCCATACCTTGAACCATTTAAGGCCAAAGTTGTTGCACTCATGCAAACTTTCATTAACATGCTTCGCACAGTCATTGTGTAGCATAATGGAATAAAAGAAAGAGAAGCATGCAAAGTATTTACTAGAATATTACACATTACCAGAGGCAAATTCTATTATTTCACAACTATTTACATATATGTCTCCTTTACTAATCATCTGTAGCTCACATTTTTCAGACATACCTAAGCAGTTCATTTGTCATACTGAGGTATGCAGACCCTTTTGGTAATGTAGAAGACACAATCCATTCAACAATAGACAATGATTTTAAGATATTAATTTCTTGACATTAACTACTTCAATAAAATTTAAACAGACTAAAAATCTCAGAGATATTTAAGAATAATTTGACTTTATTTTACCCAAAACCTTTCTCTTAAATTAATTTTTCACTACATTCCTCACTCCTCAACATTTTGCAAATAAAGGAACTGATCTCAGAACTATTATTAACATGGTTCTTGTGTTACTTGAGGAATCATGGTCAATCATGTGATCCTGCTTAATAACACTGGGCTGAATCTTACATTGTTTTGGCTAATTCTGAGCTCTCTAGAGTTTTTTGGAGGATTAACACCACAAAGTCCAGGGAGATTTCTCGCAGTATCTTACCAAACTTCCTCGATAAACTACTTACCACTCCACTATGGTGTCTGGCACATCTGATGCCAATGTCAACTTACCACGCATGCCTCACCAGAAATACATTGAACGAGGGTTGTACTATGAGTGTTCTGAGAATCTGGTATATATCTGATCTGATGTCAATGCTCATGGATGTGGGTACATGTGGCTGGTGCCCATGGAGCCTGCCCTGACATGTTGATGCCAATGTTCAACATAGAGTTCGATAAGAACATGTAACGAGTTGAATTTGCCACGTACACACTCTGGTTTCCATTTTGATTTTTCTCAACGTCTAGCTTGTTTTGCGAGTTTGGTGAATTGGAAATCTGAATATTAATGAGGTGAGTTGGGCCATCAATAAGGTATTTAACAAGCAATAGTCTATCTTAATTGACAACTCACTGCTGACGAGAAACACTACACCTTGCTTGTGAAAAGCATAAAAGATGCACCTGCCATCAAGATGAGCTTTGCTGGGTTTCTAGCCCGATTCTGCCATAAATCTTGCCATAGCCTATGTTGCTCAAACCCCTATAACATTCTGCTCCACACAACTTACTAAAAATTCTCAATAGTATTTCCTTCTCCCCTTCTCTCTTTACTTACTAGTATTCTCCCCAGACCCTTTAAAAGTGTTTAGTTGTTGGTTAGTTACAATTTCACAGGTATTGAAGATCCTATAACACATCATTTCAATAACCATAGTTTGTGTGCGCTCTTAGACTTTTTAAAATCTTTTCTAATCAACATTTTCAGCAATGTTATGACGCACTTCTGTAGCAAGTGGGATCTGCACTCTGTACCTCCTGGCTTAGAGGTAAGGACAGTAGACCTTTAGACATTTGGTTTAATTACATTGTTGTAATAGTAATTAATTGCAAGCTAAGTTGCTGCAATCCCACTTTATTTCCCATTCATAACCCTGCATTGGTGAGATCAATCACAGCTTGATTGAGCTCAGGTAACTCAGGACAGTCCATGCCTTGGACCTGGTACGTTTCTGTTCCGTATGTGTGCATGCTCAGATGCAGATGCACCATACCACTTGTGCATTGACTTCACAATCACTGACACTGTCACTGCACACTGCTGTACACAAATGCAAAGCCTACCAGATTTCTATAAAGAGCACAAAATTAGAGATGTATCTCTCTTCAGAAGCACAAAGCATATGGAACTTGAAACTCATAACACTATGAAACTGACTGCACAACCCTCCACACAACCATGGTCACTCAGCCCTCTACACACCCATAATAAGCACACTCTTTTTAAAGACAAAGATAACATCCAATATACAACGCTAAACATGATCAATGACCAGAATTGTATTGATGTTTAATATTAGTGCTACTTTCAGAGTAAAATATAGAGAATGAGAATTAACCACAAAGTCTTAACACAACAGCCATACCTATCAACTAATGCACAACACAAATACAGTATTCATTATATAATTATTGTGCAGTTGATTATATAATTAACTAAACAAAACAACTGAGCTAACTATATGTGTTGTATCTCATGTAGAGACAACAGTGTGATACCATCTTTCTGCTACAATTCTGCCATGGCTGGTTAGGCTGAGATGAAAAGGTTCACTGGCATAAACACTAACCATGTTTCATGTGGCTTTAACAACAAAACAAATTATTACACCATGGAAAGTGATTCTGCTATTCTGCTTATCATTATAAACACCTCATTAATAAAGAGTATGCAGAAACTTGCAAAATTTGTGTCCTCAAACAAATAGATTTCAATTTGCCTGTGATTCAGATGCAGAAATAAAAGTGTAGTCAAATAACGTAAACCAAAGTACCATGAATAAATTATACTCACTTTGTGGATTTGCAGACTCCAGTTTGAATCTTACATATGACAGATGTTTTGACTTTTAATTCATAAAATATGAAAGATAAGAAAATGAAATCTACCTCTTCTCCATTTTAAATGGTAGGCCTAATTCAAGATACCCCATGAAAGGAAATATCCTCTGAGCATCTAACCAGTCAAGTCCCCTTGGAGATCTTTTAAATCAACCCTTTCAATGATATTCTTACATAACACTGCAGCAGGTGGGACTTGAACCCAGGCCTTCTACCTTAGGGACACTAACACTGCACCATAAGAATCTCCTCAGAATAGAGTCATTGAGTCATAGAGTCATACAGCGTGGAAACAGGCCTTTCGGTCTCACTAGTCCATGCCGACCATGTTCCCAAATTAAACTAGTCCCATCCGCCTGCATTTGGCCCATATCCCTCCAACCTTTTCCATTCATGTACTTAACGAAACGTCTTTTAAGTTTTGCAACTGTACCTGTATCGAACACTTCCTCTGGCAGTTCATTCCGCACATTAACCACTCCCTGCATAAAAAGGTTGTCCCTCATATCCTTTTTAGTTCTTACTCCTCTTACCTTAAAAATAAGGCCCCTAGTTTTGAACTCCCCCATCTTAGGGAAAAGACCTTTGCTATTCACCTTATCTATGCCCTTCATGATTTTATAAACCCCTATAAGGTCACCCTTCAACCTCCTATGTTCCAGTGAAAAAATTCCCAGCCGATCCAACCTCTCCTTATAATTCAAACCTTCCAGTCTCAGTTACATCCTAGTAAATCCAGAACTGCACAAAATACTCCAGAAGAGCCCTCACCAATGTCCTGTACAACCTCAACATGACATACCAACTCCTATACTCAAAGATCTGAGTAATGAAGATAAGGGTGCTAAACGCTTTCTTAACCACCCTATTTCTGATGCCAATTTCAAAGAATTATGTACCTGAACCCCCAAGTCTCTCTGTTCTACAATATTACCATTAATGGCCCTACCATTAATTGTACAAGTCCTGTCCTTGTTTGTTTTACCGAAAATGCAATACCTTGAATTTATCCAAATTAAACTCCATCTGTCATTTCTCAGCCCATTGACCCAATTGATCATTGTCCATTATAGCACCAATTTTGGTGTCATCCACAAACTTACTAATTATGCCTCCCATATTCTTATCCAAATCATTTACATAAATGTCAAACAAAAGTGGATTCAGTATCGATCCCTGCGGAACAGGCCTCAAGTCAATTTTGTATCCAATTAGCTAGCTCTCCCTGGATCCTATGTGATCTAACCTTACTAATCAGCCTATCATGCAGAACCTTGTTGAAGACCTTGCTAACATCCACAGACAATGTCTACTGGTCTGCCTTCATATACCTTCTTGGTCATCTCTTCAAAAAACTCCATCAAGTTTGTGAAAAATGATTTTCCATGACATGTGTATGGAGTGAATTGTACTGGCTGGAAACTGACATCTGCCATGTCGGGGTCCTCAGGTGGAGTTTGAGATGGATCATCCACTTGGCACTTCTAGCAGAAGATGATTCCAAATGCTTCAGACTGATCTTTTGCATCGATCTGCTAGGCTTCCCATCATTAAGAACGGGGATATTTGTGGGGATTCCTCACCTGGTGCAAATTAGCTGTCATGTTTTCTGTATAAGAGGGTGACTGCATTTCAAAAATACTTCATCATTTATAAGATTGCAAGATGTTTGGTGATTGTGACATCCCTCCTTAAGGGCGCTGTGGGTCAACCAACAGCACATGGATTGCAGTGGATCAAGAAAGCAACTCAGCACCACCTTCTCAACAGAAAGGGATGGACAATAAATGCTGGCCAACCAGCGACGCTCACCACCCACGAATGAATAGAAAAAGCAACTCTATATAGATACAAGCATTTCTTCCTTTTTCTTTTTTCAAAATTCAAAAGAAAATTTGTAGGTTTATGGATCACACCCATTTGAGTGGTATAGTGAATACAGAGGAGAATTGCTACAAATTACACTCAGGCATTTATAAACTTGTAGATATGCAAATAATTGGCTAATGATTTCCAACACAAATAAATGTCAGATACCTCATTTTAGCATGAAGAATACGGAGATCTCTCATTTATTGAAATGTGCAAGTTTGGGCGAGATAGAGAAACAAAGAGTTCTTAGATTAGAAACATACCGTTACTAAATGTTACGCTGCACATTATCAAGGCTATAAAGAAAGCGAACTAATCTCCAATGTTTATTTCCAGAGGGACAGGTTTGAAATGTCACTTTAAAATTGTATTGATCTCAGTTGGATCATGTTAAAATACAATTCCTCATTCTGGTCACAAATTACAAAAAAGATTTATAGCCCCGAGAGAAGAGGCTTTAAAACATTTACAAGGTTGATATCTGAAATGCAATATAAACGTATCAGGAAAGGTTGGACAGGGTTAGTCTCTTTCCTCGTGGCAAAAAAATAGTTGAGGGGTGACATTATGGAGATCATGAAAATTATGCAAGGTTTTGATAGAATGGTTACAAAGAGAATGTTTTTTCTTGCAAGGAAGGCCATAACTAGAGACCATTAAATGAAATAGTTACATAGTAATGGTGATAGTAGAGCAATTATAATTGGAAATGCACAAGAGGACAGAAGCGAGGGTGGAGATACTTTGGATAGTTTTGGAGCTGGAGAAGGTTACAGAAGTAGGGACAGACGAGGCCACCAAGTGATTAGAAAATGACAATAAGAAGTTTAAAGTCAAGATGTTACTTGACCAATGACCAGTAGGTCGTTGAGCTCAGATGATAAACAGGATTTGTGCATTAAGACATAGGCAGCAGAATTTTGGATGAATTCACGTTTACAGAAGGTAGAATTAGGGCATTCAGCCAAGAGAGTATTGGGATACTTAAGCCTAGAGGTCACAAATGCATGGATGCTGACAGCAATAGGAAATGAGCTGAGTTATGCAAATTTGAGCGACGTTACACAGGTGGAAATAAGTGATATTAATCATGATTAGTAATTCATCTCAGGATCAAATGTAAAATCAAGGTTGTGAAAAGGCTAACTTAATGTTGCACTGTTGAGAGAGAGGGATGGAGCTAGTAGCTAGGCAAATGAAGTTAACACATAACACATTTAGGATGAAAGGTTTATACGGATGGTAGAGAAGTGTTGATATAAATGAAAATTTTATATTGGCTGGTGGTTGCACATACTACTGACCTGTTTCTCAGAATTGTTTCTGGCAGCTTCTTCTTGTGCTAATACCATTTCACGTTCTGCTGTTATCTGTACACTCTCCCTTAAAGCCTCTTCTAATTCCTCAATCCGGTCATCTTTTTGTCGTAAAGAATCCTGAAGGAATGATGAAAAAAGGCAATGACCATTCATGTGTTTGAAAAGTACGATGACAAGACATTTGATAGGTCCAACATTACACATGGGATCATGATACACAATTAACTTACATTTGTTTCCTATGATATAGGCAGCACACAATTTCATGCTGTCAGACCGTGACTATAACTGTGGTGTGCTACCAGGATGAACCACACTGCTGAGTGGCTGCACACCTGAGTACAGCATAACACTGAGACAGGCTAGCACCACTTAAACTTAGCAACATTATTTAAAGTCAGCATACACCTCTTAAAGGGGCATGTATTCTGACTGGAACTGGTGCTGTCAGCCACTGGAGAAGACTGGTCAAACAGAAATAAATCATTGAATAATGCAACAACATTGGAGACAGTCTGTTCCAAGATCGCCAAAGTATATCTTGAACACTATATTTTTAAGGCTGAGGTGGAGAAATTGTTGACTAACAAGGGAGACAAAGGATATCAGAGGTAGGTAGGAAAGTGGAGTTGAGGCCACGATCATATTCGCTATGACATTATTAAATGGCAGAGCAGGCTCAAAGGGACGAAATGGCCAATTCACATGTTCATAACAGAATAGTAGAGTTCCTGACAGAGGAGTTGGATACGTGGACAGTAGTGTTCTATGCACAAGGGAGCAGGAGTATTCTGACAGGCACAGTGAAGGCAGTGGGACCTAGTAGATCAATGTTCAATAGCAGCAGAATAGCACTGAGGATTCTGGATGCGTTGTTCCAAGAAGACCTTACAGGAGTGGTCATGGTCAGTGAATTCAAATGTCATATCTTTATAGACAATAAGAATCATAGAGTTGTACAGCGTGGAAACAGACCCTTTGGTCCAACTTGTCCATGCCGACCAGTTATGCTAAATTACTCCAGTCCCATTTGCCAGCATTTGGCCTATATCCCTCTAAACCCTTCCTATTCATATACCCGTCCACCTTTAAATGTTGTAATTGTACCAGCCTCCACTATTTCCTCAGGCAGCTCATTCGATACACGCACCACCCTGTGTGTGAAAAAGCTGCCTCTCAGGTTGCTTTTATATCTTTCCCCTTTCACCTTAAACCTAGTTTTGGACTCCCTCACCCTGAGAAAAAATGCTAGCAAATGGGAATGGAGTAATTTAGCATAACTGGTCGGCATGGACAAGTTGGACCAAAGGGTCTGTTTCCACGCTGTACAACGCTATGATTCTTATTATCTATAAAGATATGACCTTATCCATGCCCCTCATGATTTTATAAACCTCTATAAAGGTCACCCCTCAGCCTCTGACACTCCAGGAAAAACAGTCACAGCCTATTAAGTATCTCCTTTTGCTCAAACCCTCCAACCTCAGCAACATCCTTGTAAATCTTTTCTGCACCCTTTCAAGTTTAACATCTTTCCTATAGCAGGGAGACCAGGATTGCATGCAGTATTCCAAAAGTGGCCTAACCAATGTTCTGTACAGCTGCAACACGACCTCCCAACTCCTATACTCAATGCACTGACCAATAAAGGCAAGCATACTAAATGCCTTCTTCACTACCCTCTCTACCTGCAATTCTACCTCCAAGGAACTATGAACCTGCACCTCAAAGTCTCCTTGTTCAGCAACACCTCCCATTACATGTATAAATCAGGCCCAGATTAACTTTACCAAAATGCAACACCTCACACTTCTCTAAATTAAACTCCATCTGCCACTCCTCCACCCATTGGCCCATCTTGATCAAGGTCCTATTGTACTCTGAGTTCTTAGCCTCAGGTCACCACAACAACTTTATGCTTCTCCCAATAATCTCAATGACATATATCTTAAAAGAACACAACTGAAGATGATGGAAATCCGAAATAAAAACAGAAATGCTATAAATACTCAGCAAATCAGGCAGTATCTGTGGAGAGAAATAGAGTTAACATTTCATTTTGATGATTCTGTTTCCATAGTGAGTGACTTGAGTATTTCCAGCATATTTTGAATTTGCCACCTGAACTAAAGACAAGGCTTCACCTCAACCTTGCACTTAGCACCTTTGCAAGCCTCACACGAATATCTCTCAACTTGCACACTTTCGGTTATTCAGTTATGACTGCATCAGTAACCATATAGATTGCAGCACCCTCACTGACACATTCCTTTCTCTTTCAGAACAATGTGGTTGACAGTTGTAGGCTTCTTCACCTCATCTGTGACAGTCACACATGCTCACCCCTGGAGATTTGGTGTTTCCAGAATTGGCACAGCCACAAATGAGGGTTTGAACGCATCAAGTCTGAAGTTACACTGAGGTCTAATCTTAACTTCTTTTCAAATCTCACCTATCTCTTATTCCACAATCTGTTCTAATTTACAAGATGCTGACAGTTTAAGTATGGCTGTCTTGCTTCCTCCCATCTCCATTCATCATAAACTTATACTTGTCAATGTCTCTTTTGGAAGGAACAACAGAAAAGCAGAAAGGTGAGAAACCTTTTAAAGCAGTGAGGTGAAAGGTGAGAAAAAGGTGAAAATTGGTATTCAAACGCATTTGAGCATTCATGAACATGAATCAGAAAGTTTTGATACAGCAAGCAATTGGGTCAGCAAGTAACACGCCAGCTTTTTTTGTAAGGGAGTTGTACTATAACAGCAAGAAAGTTTTGGTGCATTATAAAGTACTGTGTGCAGATTTGTCTAAGGTGTTTTCCAATTGTCTTAGGGGATGTGATAAAGATTCAGTGGATTGATTCCTCAGGCAGGAAAGATGATTTTGAGGACAGAGTGAGTAGAACATGCTCATTAGATATATTGACAGGCTGTGGCTTGTGGCTGGAGAGCTAGGAAATAATTTCTATATTCTCACAACAAGAAAACCAAGATTCAGGAGTGAGATGTAGAAAAATGTCTTCCATCAAATGTTGAGAGTTTCTGGAAGTGCTATACCTCATTCAGGTAGCATGCTGGAAATCAAGCACCACCCCCCAGACATGTCACAAAAGTTAAAGATGTTATAAAAAATACACAACGTTCCTCAATTTAGCTGTCTTTCAGGCCCAGATTGACAGAATGCCTAGACCAGGTTTCTGCACTTAAGAAGATATTATTATTTATTACAAATAAATAGGTTCCAGCTATGGATAAACAAACATAAACCATCAACGTATAACTCCACGATTTAAAAATATAACCCTCTTATAAAGAACGCCTAAACACACACATGGACAGATTTAAGACATGGCAGGGGCGGGGGGAAGAAAAATGGGTGTGATCGGCAGAGGGAAAAAGTTTTTCTTTTACAAAAATACACTTTATTCATAAAAAATCTCTGTATATGTACATTGTCAGAAAAGCAGTTCAGTTCTGTACAGTTGCATATCAAGTAAATAAAAAAAATTGGACTTTGGCTTTTTGAATCAAAGACCTCTCTTACACTAACAATACTAATATTTACAATCATTTGAGGCACGAGGAAGGTCCGATAACTGAACAGACTCCACCCTCCCACCATTTACCTTTAGCAAGAAGACCACAAATATTGGTCTTTCCCCACTGCACCTTGGCAGCTGCCCCAAGCTTTACTGCGCCCCTCAGCACATAGTCCTGGACCTTGGAATGTGCCAGTCTGCAACATTCAGGGTCAACTTCTTATTCTGGGAGGGCAACAAGTTTTGGGAAGACCAAAGAGGATCTTTCACCGAGTTGATAGTTCTCCAGGCACAGTTGATGTTTGTCTCGGTGTGTGCCCCGGGGAAAAGACCATACAGCACAGAGTCCGACGTCACGGAGCTGTTCGGGATGAACCTTGACACAAACCACTGCATCTTCCTCAGTCTTCCTTTGCAAAGGCACATTCCAGAAAGAGCTGTGAGACAATCTCAATGCCCCTGCAGCCACTTTGAAGGCAGCGTGTAGTGGCACAAACTGACCCAACATACATGAAGGATCCCACAAGCAGTGCCCTTTTCACCAGAAGCCAAGCGATATCTTGGTGCTTGTTAGAAAGTTCTGGTGATGAGGCATTCTGCCAAATGATTTTGACAGTCTGCTCAGGGAACCACGTGACAAGATCTACCCTCTCCTTTTCCCTCAGGATCTTGAGGACGCTACGTACTGATCACTTCCTGATGGACCTGTGTTCAAAGGTGCTTTACTTTTCAAATTTGTCAATGAAAGACAGGTGATATGGAATGGTCCAACGACATGGGTGCGATCTGTGGCACCAAGGCTAGTCCCATCCTTCACAACACCAGGGACAAGCAGAACCTCAGTACGTAGTGACACCTGGTGTTTGCATACCGAGGGTCTACACACAGCTTGATGTAGCTGCACACAAAGCTGGCCATCACGATGAGGACGAAGTTGGGTACATTCTTCACCCCCTTATCCAGGGTTTTGTACATGGAGTCCTTGCAGACACAGTCCATCTTAGATCTCCAGATGAAGTGGAAGCTGGCTCAGGTGACTGCAACAGCGCAGTTCTGGGGATTGGGCCAGACTTGCAGCATGTACAACAACAGAGAGTACCTCACACCTGTTGACTAGTTTTCTACTCACAATGGAGAGGGATCAGTGCTCCCAAAAGGCCAGTTTCTGCCTCATCTTGGTGATGCGTTCCTCCCAAGATTTTGAGCACGGCCTGCCCCCTCCAAAGCAGAAGGAGCAGCCTGGGCGTCACCAGCAGCAGTGGGAGCTACAGCAGGATGGCCAGCTGCTCACTCTTTACCACCGGGGTATACACATTAATTAGTCTCAGTGGAGCATTTTTGTACATAATGTCTGCTACAAGGAGGCGCCCACCCACCAACTCCTTCACTCTGGAGATAGTGAAGTTGCCGCCTCGCAGAATACCCAGGCCAGAGGAGTGGCTATCATTTCCCCCTGACCAAATCAAAGGCCCGTGGGTCTGCAAGCTCAGCCATTTCCTGTAGCTACTGAGGTGTGGTATCGCACACTCCTACAGAAACAGGAGGTCTGCTTTGACATTAGCCAGGTAAGTCAACGTGGAAACATATCACGTAGTCAATTTGACACTATGCACGTTAACACTGGTAATGTTATCAATCATTTTAATAGTTTATAGAATTACCCATTGTCCATTCACCCAAGGTCTTATCACTGGGGGACTCCCTGCATCCCCGTGGTGTGGGCGAACTGTTGGACACTCTCCGTACTGAGGTAGCTGTCCTGTTCCTCCATGGGAGGATTTCCCTGATTTGGTGTCATTGGGGTGGGAATGAAGCTAGCAGAGTCCATTTCTGAGTCTATCAGAGGGACTATCAGAGCGTCGATGCTCCCAGTTGCCTGGAGCTTTGATGTGGTGGGTACTGCTTGGTTCCTGATGTTTGGAGACCCTTGGGAAGCCCGCCATTGGGGGTGCTCCTTTCCTTCTCCCCCATGGTACTTGGTCTCTTTTTTTGTTGATGGCCATCCCTCCACACATCTTTGTCATCAGAGGAGCTGCTGGTGTAGCCTTCATGCAGCTGCCTCTTTCTCTTTTGCTGTGGGGCTTTGGGGGCCTGATGGGTTTTTCTTTTCTGGTTGTTTCTCACTGGTATCCACTCTCCCGCCTCCTTTGTTTCTTCCTCCTGTATTGACTTTGTCTGTTCAGGTGGAGGTTGGGTTGGTTGTTGTGCCTCCACACTGGCTGCCTTTTCCTCCTCTCTGGTCTGTCTCTCCTTCTGGGTGCCCTCTCTGCCACCCCCCAACCCTGTATCGGTTTCCTTGCTGGGAGTGGCACCTTACTGACCTTTGGAGGTCCAAGGCTGACGTTGCCACTTCTAGCTATCTGAGCTTAAGTGGCGCCTGCCTCCACCCCTGTCTTGGGCAAGCCTTGTACAAGTGGCCTGCTTCCCCCCACAGGCTGCAGGTCTTGCATTCCTCACAGTCCTTTGCTAGGTGCCTCTCCTGTTTGCAGTTCCTGCAGAGGGACACTTTGCAGTCCCCTGCCATGTGCCCTGACCTCCCGCAGGCTCGGCATACTCTAGGCTGCCCCATGTACGGCAGGTAGCCCCAGCTCCCTCCAATCGTGAAGCCAGAGTGTGGGTGGAGGGTGTTCCCACTTGTGTCCACCTTCAGGGTCACCTTGACCTTCCGCTTACTGGTCCAGATTCCGGGATACACTACATTGGTGCTGCCGCCTTCCAGATGTATGTACCTTCCCAGGAACGTCAGGACATCTGGGGGTTATACAAATGGATTGTAACAACTCGGCTCCTCTGTGCAGAGAAAACGAACAATGGTGCCGCAGACAGGAAGAAGAGACCCTCATCTCCCTTCTCCTTGAAAAACCTTCAGGAGACACTCACAGTGCTTCACATTCCTGAAGGTCATGTCGAAACTGGGGAAATCCTGCAGGCAGAAGATATCTGCCGCTTGAAACCCACAGCAATCCAGGAGGACTCTCATTACGAAGGAGATCTGGTCGACTGGTGATACCTTACTCACAGTCACCCTGACTGTATTGTAGATCTCCTGGCCTAGGGTGCGGGTGCAACCAGAGGCTATAGGTCTGGTTGGCTGGTCGTCACTGAATTAGTGTTAGGCCAAAGCCAGAATAAAGATCACTTCGGTTCTGCAAAGGGTCACCAGACCCAAAATGTTAACTCTGCATTTTCTTCGCAGCCAAACCTGCTGAGCTTTTCTAGTAACTTCTGTTTTTATTAAAGATTACTTCACCTGATGAAGGTGTAGCACTCTGAAAGCTTGTGATTTCAAATAAACCTGTTGGACTATAACCTGATGTCATGCGACCTTGTCCACCCCAGTCCAACACCAGCAACTTCACACCATAGCATAAAGATTCACCAGGTTCAGCTCAGCTCAACCAATGATCCTCCAGGTTCTGCACACAATCCAGTGACAATCTCAAGATCGGAGGGAAAAAGACTGGGAAGTCAGTTCAATGTCTCTGCTCAGAGGATTCACTGAGGAGGTCATTTTGGCTTACGGGGTAGGTACATGGCTTATACAGAAGGTACAGGGTGACTAGTTCACACTTATATTGTCTGGCTTACTGAGCAACAGCCACAGCTTACATCAACTTACATCAATAAATTGGCTTTCTTCAGGGTTGAGGTGTTTTTTTTAAAATAAACTGCACAACAGAAACAGCTCCTGCTCTTTCAGAGGTCCAATGATTTCTGACCCAAACATTTACATACCCAAGCTGCTCGGCTCCCTGGAAGCTAATCATATACTTCCTGGCAGGCAGAAGGCCTTTGTCATCTATAACTCATCACTAGTCCAGCGAACAATCAACTACTTGGTGGTGGCTGAATCTCCACTCCTCTTGGCTTCAGCTCATATGAAATGTTTCCTCCCACTCTTTGAACACACAGCAGTATTAACACCATTTACAACGAGTGTCAGGTTATTTGCTTTTTAAAAGTACAGCCATTCTTCAACAATTCTTGGATGTTTCTCAACAGTCTTTTTCCAATTTCAGTCCACAAGTAGAGAAAAAATTTTAAAAAGGCATAATGTTACAGAAGTCTTACTCCTTGGATATTTTGTTACTTAATATATTCAAAGGCCAAGATAACTGACACGCATGCAATGAAAGGAATCAAGATTATAAGTATTAAGGAGGCTAGAGGCAAAAGATGAAATAGAAGTACAACAATGATCTTGTTGAACAGTTGCATAGACCAAAGGGGCTGTATGACTACTTGCGCATTTCCTACATTTTTAAGAATATCACAGGCAGAATACCTCGACACCAACAAAAGCTTATTACGCCGCTATAACAGTTACTTCCTTTTTATTTCAATCAGTGAGCCATGAAGATTGTTATTGTGATCTCAACTTACTGATTACCTGGGTACTGAAGGAAGATGGGGCAAAACACGTCTAGAGAGAATGTACGGATGACAAACAATGTGTAATTAAAGAGCTGAGATGTCAACCTTTGACCAAAGCAGGATATTAATCTGTACAGTGCATACTGTGAGATTACTGCTTGCTTGACATGTCAATATCCTGCTTGGGACTGTATGATCCCCTTGAGGGAACTGTAAACCAAAATAACTAAATTTACTGAGTTAATTCACAAATGAAATTACCAACAAAATTCCACTTTTGGTAGTTTTTACTGAAAAAGTAAACGAGACATGAATTAACAGGCAAATTATAGTTGGTATGGATTATGATTTATATCATACAAGGAATAGCAAATACAACAAAGACGATCTGACAAGATTATAAGCTTTCATGTCATTTCCTACAGAAATATTGCATCGCATTCAATCTCAGTATTTCCACTCAACCTCCAGGATGTATGAGCTCTAATTTTTCCTCACTGAATAGATTTGATCCTCAGACAACCTCAAAAGGGAAGCTGCACTCAGTGTACTACATCTAGGTCAAAGGTTATCACAGACAGAACAAGGAAAGTTAACAATTTAAAACACTCTGTACGGACATTCATCGGAACATTCCTGCAGAATTTCCTTAGCAAGGGCCATGACAGTCTTGATGGCACAGATCAACCAGAGACTCCTTTAACTGCCTCTTTTAATAAATCTTATTGAACAGTCTGGTCCACTCTGTCAAAAGTAAAGCATAACCATAAAATTGTACAATTTGCAATCTCTGCTTTAAATCTGTCATCAGCTCCTTTGAGTGTGCTTTCTTTGTTCATCCCTTGCTGCAGCTTCTTTTTTATCTGAAGATCTCCTGTGTGCCTGGTAGCCATTCAACTTACATATGTTAACTTCCTTCCTGCTGGTACTGCTTTCAGGCCAAGGAACAAAAGGTCACACATACCAGCATTTCATAATATCCAAGAAAATTATAATTGATCCTTTTATAATTGATGCAATCTCTACAGAGTCCTTTTCAAAAATTCTTAATAACAATTCCAGATTCCATAGATATTTCAAAGATATCCCAAATTTCTTTGTTGTATTGCTTCTGGGTCAAAGGTTGTCATGAACTGAACATTTAAAGTTAACAGTTTATAAGCCATTCGGAAATCCTTCAGGTTTTCTGCGTGGAAGTGAGCTTTCTTTTCAGTGTTATATTGCTATTCATTACTGGTGTGATTACGGTCAAGAGGAAGTTGTTCTCTACAATATACAAGTGATCTTACCAACTTTATAAACAATGATACTTAATAATAAGATTAAGGACATGAAAAAGTTGTCAGCACAAATATCAAACATCTGACACAAACCTCTCCAGAAGTGACATTAGAAGCTTTGCAGCTGAATGTACAACACAGTACATCTTCTGGCAAAAACGGAACAAGAATTCTTTAAAATGCCAGCTGCACTACAAATCCTGTTCTCCATTTCCTTTCCTCAATACATCGCTATTAAAGTCAGAATGATGAATCCTAAGATATTGTTCAAATTACATAAAATAATTTCTTCAGATGCAGTAATTTCTTCAACTCTGGCAGCCTCAAGATTGAGACCGCACCAGACTTTGGGATTTGCTGGTCTAGAGAGAAAAAAAACGCAATAATTTCGAGCAATATGCATTAATTCATGGAGTAGGGAATGTATGAAAACCAAGTGATATGATTGTAAAGCACTTTAAGTCATTGGCCACATCACTGCTGATATTAATTCACTTCTCTTGAAATGGAATCAAACACTTTTTCATGCCTCTCCCACTTTCCCTACATTAGCGCAATCTGTACAAAATTAGAAAACATCAACCAAAAATGTCATGTTCAGTTTTGAGAGAGCTTTTTCTGTAACAAGGTGAAAGACTCTTACTGAAATTGAGAAAAGGTGCTATGGCACTCCTATCAATGTTTTTTTTTCTTTTTCTGATTTCCACAAAGTCAGGGAGGCACAACTTCACGAAGTAAATACATAAACCTACATCAATCTTGTGCAACATCGACAGAAAATTCTGTAAAATTGACAATTCTGTGGAAGGTAATTAAGTTAACAATGATTCGGATTACACAATACAGAAGGTGCCAATCAGAAGTGACCAAGGAGAATTCTGGGAGAAGTCAGCACAGTCACCATGACTGCAAGTTCTGAGCAGCATCCTCACCTTGATCAACAGCCAGGACCCGGTTCCAGAGAGGCTGGAGGGAACAGATAGCAAACAAAGTGGGTAAAATTTCAAGGGCAGGGTATTTTGGGTCTAGTTTGAAGTAGCAGCCTTAACTTGATCCTTTACCTGGGGATTATCGTGGGTTCTGCAGTTCATGACATCATAAGTTCAAAAGTGATTTTTTAGACAGAAAGGCTCCTGATTAATAATCAGTGGTTAGATGATTCTTTTTCTTTCTTACCTTCAATTTCCAATAATATTTGTACCCAAAAGATTTTAGAGTAGTGGGGATTTAGGCCAGTGGCAGTGTAGTATAGCTCTGGGCTTTAGTGTAGTACTTAGACTGTCCTTTACAGAATAGTGTATTTAGTATTTCTTAGTGAGAATCTAACACTAGAGAGAGACTATCTAGTTAGCTGCAAATTAATTTTATAATAAAAATGTATTTTAAATTAAATAGTTGCCAGTAGATAAAATTGGCAGCCACAGGGTAATATGCTTCTTTTGTGGAATGTGCGAATTCAGAGACAGTCTGAACAACCTTGACGACTACCCATGCACGAAGCATGTCCAATGGCAGCTCCTGTCAGACTGCATGGATCGGTTGGAGCGGCAGATAGGCGTACTTGGAAGTATGCAGGAGGCACAAAGTATCATAGGCAGGAGTTTTAGAGATGCAGTTACATCCAAGGTTCAGGCAGATAGATGGGTGACCGACTGAAGGGGCAGGCAAACAGGGCAAGAATCCCTTGTGGCTATCCCCCTCCAAACAAGCATACTATTTTGGATACTGTTGGGGGAGGGGTAGAATTGCCAATCAGGCAATCATTGCACTCTGCCCCTCCACCAAGTTATTAATATAGATAGTAAATAATTGAGGCCTTTGGACTGATACTATGGCACTCCACTAGTTATGTTGTTTCAACCTGAAAAAGACCCATTAATCCTGAATCTCTGCCTTCTGTGTGTTAACCAATCCTTAACTCTTAAGCATGTATTAACATGAGGTCCTATCTTGTGCAATAACCTTTTATGTGGCACCTTATTGAATGCCTTCTGTAAACACAAGTGCACAAATGCATCAGATCAAACAGTTCTCCTTCATTAACTCTGCTTGTTGTGTCTTCAAAGAACTCTCGCAAATTAGTCAAACATGATTTCGCTTTCATAAAACCATATTCACTGATTGTGTTAAGCTTTCCGAACTGACTTGCTGTTTCTTCCTGAATAATGGATGGTAGAATTTTCTCAATGTCCAGATGTTAGGCCTACAGTTTTTTTTTAAAACTTCCCTTCAGTTGAACCCTCCTCCCACCCAAATTAGTTAAAAGCCCTATCCATGATTCGCCAGGACAACTGACCCTGGCACAGTTGAGATGAAACCTGCCCCAGTTGAATAGCTTTCTTTCCCTAGTACTGGTGTCTGTGTCCCATGAATCGGAACCCATTTCTTCCACATCAATGTTAGAGACACCGCTCATCCTCCCTGCAGTACATACTCTCATCCACAGTCGGACTAAGAACCTGATACCTACCGGACCTAGGCACAGGCTGAGGCTCCTCCAAAGTTAAATTCTGGATCCTCATAACTGCCTCACTCATAGTCACACATACCAAATTTGATGAAACTAATGTAAATTAATCTAAAGGGTGTGATTTCCTCTTGAAACTTGGTGCCCAGGTACCTCTTCTCATCCTTAATGTAGGGCAGTGTCACATCTCACGCTCCAGCTCATCAACTCTCAGTCAAAGTTCCTTCAGCAGTCACCACTTCCTGCAGATGTGATCACCATGGAGAGCAGTGGCTTCCATATGCTGCCTCTGCAACACCGGTTTTTATCTTCCGTCACCAATGTCCTTCTTAGGTAGGCCCACTTTCCATCTGATTGATGACCTCCTTTCCATTTGTACCAGTGGAAAATGGAGACATGCCTGTATTTCTGCAGGATGGCTTCTTTCTAACATATGAAGTGTTTATTTCAGTGAGTTTCTTGACCAGGCAATGACCATCGGCCTGTGGATCTCAACTGGTATAGCATCAGCTTCCAGAGTTCAGAACAATACATTTGTTGATTAAAGCCTTTGACACAATCAGCCATGATTGTAATGGAGTAACAGAGAAATTTGGATGCATTAATGATTTGACAGTTACACGTGGGCATGCTCATGCATGTCCTAAACAATGGTAAGTCTTCAGACCATTCCAAACCATTCTCCCCATGCCTTCCAAGATGGTAATTTGGCACTGATTTCAGATATTTAACAGATGGAAGTTGCTTCATCCAAAATGACTCCAGGCAAAGACCAAAGTCTGAAAGGACATACTTGATGATTTCCTGTTTTCCAATGATTGTGCACTACACTGCTGCTTCACAGCCAGTCCTGCCATATTGCTTAGACTAATTCTTCAACGCATGTGGCAACCTCATCCTTACAATCAGCACGAAGAAAGCAAACGTACCAGCCTGCTCCAAAAAAGCCGTCCCTCGTACTCTAGCTTTCAATCTATGATCAGAATCTGTCATAGTAACTAAGTGCTATTATCTCAGCAGTAAAGCTATCAATCTTGACAATGAGAACATGTAAGAATTGCTCAAGTAATATAGCATTTGGTAGACTTTGAACATCAGTCTGGAATGAACAACAAGCCTGCCTACCAATATTAAAGTCTATGGAGCAACAGTCCTGTCTATTTCGGACATATGCCACTCTGTCCAAAAGCATCATGCCAAGAATCTAAATAACTTTCATTCGAGATGCATTCAGAAGCTTCTGAAGATTAGATGGCACAATAAAATATCAGACACTGAGGTGCTCCTCTGAGTTGGCACTTTTTTAAAATTCATGGGCTATGGGCACCCTTGGCTAGACAGCATTTAATATCAATCCGTAATTGCCCAGAGGGCAGTTAAGAGTCAATCACATTGCTGTAGGTCTGGAGTCACATGTAGGCCAGACCAGGTAAGGATGGCAGTTTCCTTCCCTAAAGGCATTAATGAATCAGATGGTTTTGATGACAATTTATACTGGTTACATGGTAGCCAGTTGACTAGCTTTTTAATTGAATTCAATAATTTATTTGAATTTCACCTTCTGTCTTGGTGTGATTCCAACCATGATTCCAGAACAACAGCATGATTATTAGTCCAGTGATATTAACACCATGCTACTGCCTCCCCATATGCTCAGCATCCACACAAAATGAAGTTGGGCTGATCATGTAGACTGAATGCCTGACAATCACTTATCAAAGCAAATTTTCTGCCAGAAGTTTCTCGTGGACCATGTCAAAGGGAGCACTAAAGGACACTCTGAAGTTGCCCTTAGAAGCTTTGATATCCACATTTGAGTCCTGCGAGAAGCGCCAACATTGTTGAAACTGGATCAACCAGAAAAATGTCTAGCTTACTTTGAAAGCAGTACATATCATAGGCAGAAAGAAAGCCTGGGAGAAGAAATCCTTAACCATCAAATATTCAACCATCTGCATAATCCTGTCCTTCCTGCAGCAAAGCCTCCCAGGAACAAACTGATCCTAGTAACAACCAAATTATCCAGCTGAACCCAACCAAACATCCTGACGAGAAACCCAGCCATCTTTATCTTGAAAGGCAAAGAGATGTTGTCATGTTGGTATTGCATCTTCTTAACAAAACCTGACTTTCTTTTTAGCCAAACATAAGTGGCATCATAAATGTCAAAGATTAAAGATTCCGCCAAATGATGCCTGTGTAATTGATGTATAAACAAGAATAATGGAAGAGATCAGTGAGAATTGTGAAATCTGTAAAAGTATCAAAGATTGTGGCTGCATCCAAAATTATTTGTAATCAACCTCTACAGATATGTTATGACACACCTCTGGGACAGATAGGGCTTGAATCCAGCCCTCCTGGATAAGAGACAAGGATACTATAACTGTGCTGCACGACGCTTTGCTGCTGCATGCTACAGTAACCATTCCATTGGCACTTTACGAGGTAGTTACCATGGATCCAAATAAATGAGACATCATGACTGTTTTCATCCTATATTTTATAGACCTGCAAATAAATTGAGTCTTTCGATAAATAGCGCATAGTGAAGACAAAGGGATGCTAACCACACAATAGGCTTGACCTCAAAATTGAAGCACATGGAATAAAAAACACATTGGTAGGTCAGATATGACGTTGGCTAAGTGGCAAGAAAAAGAATAGTGGTTTCTCATTTTTGGGCTGGAGGAAGGTATACAATAAAGAGCGTCATTCAGGAATTGGTTTTAAGGCAACTGCTTTTCTTCCTTTATGTATGACAAAGACTTAGATGCAGACAGCACTATTTTAAAATTTCACAGAATTGTATATACTGCAAGCTGTGAGGAGGATAATGTAGACTTTAAGAATTCACACAGTGGCTAGTAGAATGATTGAACATGTGACAGTTGACATTTAATACAGGAAAGTGTAAAGTGCTACACTTTGTTAGGAAGAACAAGGAAATGCAAGGTAAGAGATTTATAAGGTGGGCAAATGGCCAAGGCACAGTGGATTCAATGCATCTTAACCTTCTCGATGAGCCTACCACAAAGAACCTTGTCAAAAGCCTTACTAAAATGAATATAAATAAAATAAACAAAACAACATCCACATATGAAAGCTGCAAATTCACTAATGGTGTGGGAGCAAAACATGCCCGGCTCCTCAATAGCCTTTTCAACTGATCCGGAACCTGAGGGTTCTCCCTCATTGTCAGGCATTGAAGATACCTTGGAATCTGAGATGGAGACAGCAAATGTCACTGCATCAACAACTTTTGCTGCCTGAAGAGAATGAATTTATTCCGAGATGCTCCAGGCGCAAGAGGTAAGCTACTGTGCATTACGCACCATCCCAGAGGCAGAATTATTGGAAACTGACCTAGTGTTGAAACAGCCCAGGAGGAGCTACAAAAGAAAGAACACGCCTATATAGTCGGATTCAGACGGGGAGGGATGTAGTGATTGTAATAAAGTCAACCACATGGACCTCATAGCATATGAGTTCCCTGATTGGGGCTGTTAATCTGGTTCAATTTTATTTCAGTGGGATTCCAATGAATCTATGAATTGGTAGTCCAGTGACCATACCACTGCATCATTGCCTCCCTTTTTATGTATTAAGTGAATATTAATTGTTGCCATCGTGCAATTTGAACCTATGTCCCCTGAGCATTAACCTGGGCTTTTGGATTACTAGTCTAGTGACATTATTACTGTACCATCCCCTCTCCTCTAGCCAAATTCAGTTCAACAGTCATATACACGTGCTGGAACTACATATATTCATATGCATGGTCCTGTCCTTTGCAAAGAGAAAGAACATGACCACTAATTGCACATTTCCATCTTCAGGGACAGCCATTCCCTTGTGAATTCCCTATGGCAATGCCTTAACCAACTGGAATCAACTTGCTTGGCATTTAACTGCCTGGCATATTTTCCATGACAATGCCTTTATCAAAGCCCACTTGCCAAACAATTAACACCTTCTTCTCCTTCAATTTAATGGTTGTTCCCTTTGTGATTTTGTCCTGATGAATGCAAGACAGAAAGATGTGCAGTCTCAACTCTTTGGCAGAAATACCTAAATTCTGTACTACACAGTGACAATTTAGAAACAAATTCAGTTCTCCAAGTATATCTCGCACACAATAATACCCGAGAGATTGCACTTCAATTCAGCAACATACCTAGGCTTAGCGATGAACTATTTAAAATTTACTCTGTTGATTTAAGATATGTTGAAAATCTACAGGCAAGGTATCACCTCATAACATATATTTCTTGTATTAGTCTACATTTTGTGGTTGGAATTATAATACAAGAATAAGCAACTGGTAAATTATAGAGTGTACAGAAACTGAAAAAAGTGATGGCAGCATAACGCCACAAGCCACTGGCAAGTTTGTAGAATCAGAATCTCTACAATGTGGAAGCAGGCCATTTGACCCATCGAGACCACACCAACCCTCTGAAGAGCATCCCACCAGACCCACACCCCCTACCCCATCCATGTAATTCTGCATTTCCCATGGATAATCCACCTAGCCTGCAAATCCCTGGACACTACAGGCAATTTAACGTGGCCAATCCACCTAACCTGCGTATCGTTGGACTGTGAGAGGAAACCAGAGCACCCGGTGGAAACCTACATAGACACAGGGAGAATGCACAAACCCCACACAGACAGTCATCCGAGGGTGGAATCGAACCGGGGTCCCTGGCCACTGTGAGGCAGCAATGATGACCATTGAGCCACCGTGCCGCACCATGGCGACAGATGTGAAAACATACTTTTGAACATGCCATCAGAATTAATATGTAATGTAGGTTGAGCACCTTTCCCAAAATAAAAACAGTGGGTTTAAAACAAGTTAAAAAAACAAAATTTACTACAACTTGATTAGGTTTGCATACATTTTAGCAGCTGGTTACAGAGTATTGTTGACCGAGACCCATGACTGGCCACCTGCTGCTCTCCATCTGGAAGCCAATACATGGCATAATCAATGGGTCTAACAATCTTTTTGATTAGCATGGATGCGACTCTAAAATTCCACTTTTTTCTAGGTACATTAAAGTTAATTGGACAGTTTAATTTAATGATGTCAACTGTAAAAAGAAAGTTAATAATTGCGCTGGCACATTTAATATCTAGTATTATCTGGCAAAGAGCAAATACATATAAAAATAATTTACTTATCCTTCACCCAAATCTTTGCCTGCAGTCAAATTGTACTTTGAGCCAACAAGTGTTTCAGATGAATATCAGTCATGCAGTTTCTTATCCCAGCTGAAAACAAGTTTTTTGGCAACAGATGAATCATTTTTAGATTAGCTGTGATTAAAAAATGTGTTTCTTACCAACAGATTTAAAACAGGGGTCCCACAAATACCAAAAAAAATGCAATATTAGTTATTTTGAAATAGGTGTACAAAGTGCCAGAGGAGAAACATGTAAAACTATTCTTTGGATGTGTTTTACACCATAACCTGAATTTAAGAGAACTACCACATCAGACCGGACCATATAAATAACAAGTGGGACAGACCAACAATGCTCCATCGGAGGCGCACTGATGATGTTACCTAATATGGTGATGAAACATCTGCAAACCAACCTACCAGCTCGGCGAACAAGTCAACAACCTCATCCATAACCTGAGCTACAAGTCCTCTCAAGAACTTTAAGTATCTATTTAAATCAGAGAATTCTGATGAAATTAAGTAATTAGTTATTCATGAAAAGTTAAGACTATTAAATATCTTGTCTAACTCCTGAATAACTATTCAACTGACCCCCCTACTTGCCTCATGCAACCCAAACTGCACCCTGTCCCCAGACCCTGATGTAACACCATGCCTATACATACCCTGCTGAACCCAATTCTGTCACCCACATCTAGTTACTTTAAACACTGCATCACTTACCTGGCCCCCTTGTCATCTTGCGCTCTACCTCTACCATCTGACACATCACTAGCTGGTACGTTACTTACGTAGCACCCTATCCCCTACCATCTGGCATCCAGCTGGCACCCTACCCTCTCAGCATCCTAACATCACACTGATATCTACTTACTGTTTGACAGTAGTTTTCAAATTGGCAATCTGGACCTTTAAATTTCAGATTATGGCAGCTGACTGCTGTGAAGAGAGCTGTGGTTTGCCTTCACATGACAGCGCAGCACTACTGAACGAACTGTCAGAATGTAAGTATGGCTTCACATTTCTGAATGAGCCATGATTGGAATCTCCTCTCAGAAATGGAGAGTTCCCCTCTTTCGTAAAAACGTGCTGCAGTGGTAGTATGCATGAGATCTCCACTTCTTGGAAACTCCGGCCCACAGTGCCTAAATTTAATACCAAGTGTATAGCAGTCTCTTTGTTGCATGGAAGATTATGTGAAATGATCAAGGTGCAAAATGTATGACCGTAATACCATGTGTTACTTTGCATAACACATTACTAAGTGCACGTATCATTTTAGTCTAGAGTTTAATTTAAAAATAATAATTTTAAATATTTAAACATTAACAAATCTAAATTTATAGATTTAAAACAGAAACTTGATATTAGTTTCAAAATGCAATGCTGTTCAGAGTTCCAAACAATTCTTCAAACATGATTTTCTTGATCTCTGCATTTTTTCACTTTGAATTTAGATTAGTGAGCCTCACATCTGAATGCAATTGTTTATGTCTGCTTCCAACGAGATGAGATATATGGAACTGCCAGTAACTCTGTTCCTTTTTCACACTGCAGGGTGTGAACTGTCATGGCTGAAACCTGATAGCCAGACTACTGTGTGTAATCAACTTTCATAACATTCCCCTCACAGCAAGACATTTTCAATTGCAAACCAAGATATAAATCTTAACGACCATTAATTTCCTTTCATATCAAGCAAATCACTTGCTCAGATTTCATTAATGTTGGTGAGCTGGTGGGATTTAGTGAGTGAAATATTAAATGATTCATTTTGAACACCATTATTTAATTGAAAAATGGCAATACAACAACTTGCTTTCTTTCTGTCACAGGTTTATGACTCTCTTTCCTGGTGAAATTAGCTCAAGCCTCAATGATAAAAAGTAGTAATGGCTGTAACAAATACAAAAATGATTATTCCTCTCTTAACAGGTTACTTTGACTTGCTTGGCTAACCATGAACTTTGGTGTTTTTTGTTGAAAAAAAGTTGTTTTAGAATGCACAACTGATATTTACCCTCAACACGCACAGGGGACAAAAGAACTAGGAGCAGTAGACAATTCAGCCCCCCGAGCCTGCGCCACCTTTAATATGATGATGGCTGGTCTTATCTTGGCCTCAACTCTACTTTCTTGCCTGCTCCCCTGAACCCTCTAACCTGTCACTAGTAAAAATCTTTCACCTCCTTAAATTAATTCAGTATCCTGACGTCTCCCTCAGTCTGGGATAGTGAATTCCACAGATTCGAGACCCTTTGATAGAAATAATTCCTTCTCATCTCTGTTTTAGATCTGCCACCCCTTAGCCTAAAACTAGAACCATTCACTCTAGATTGTCTCTCATGGGGAAATATTCATTCGATGTACATTTTGTCAATCCCCTTTAGCATCACATATACCTCAAACAGATCTCCTCTCCTTCTAAATTCTAGCCAATATGTGCAGAAATTGATCAATTTCTCCTGAAAGGTCAAGACTTTCAGATATGTAATTAATGAACCTTCTCTGAACTGCCTTCAATGCAATTACATACTTCCTTAATTATGGGCACCAAAACTGTATGCAATACTTTAGATGTGGTCTTACCAACACCTTGTAAAGTTGCAACACTTCCCTACTTTTACATTCAATTCCTCTAGCAATAAGTGCCAAAATTCCACTTGGTCTCCTTATTACCTGCTGTACATGCATTCTAGCTGTTTACAACTCATACACAAGAGCACCTAGATCCCTCTGCACCAAGGCATTTTGAAGTTTCTTGTCATTTACTATCTGAGCAAAATGGATAACCTCACACTTAAAATCGATCTGCCAAATTTTGGCCCATTCACCTATCTTATCCAGATCCATTTTAAAATTTCTTATTTCTTCATCGCAATTTGCTTTCCCATGTGTTTTAGTGTCAGCTACATATTTGGCTGCAGCACATTCTAATCCTACATCCAAGTTACTAATATAATTGTGAGTAATTGGGGCCAGAGCACCGATCCCTGTGGCACCCAACAAGTTACAGTTTGCCAACAAGAAAAAGACCCATTTTGCCCGGCTCTCTGCTTGCAGTTGATTAGCCAATCCTGTATCCAAGCTAATATATATATTATCTCTAAACCTGTGTGATCTTACTTTGTGTATTAACCTTTTGTGCAGAACCCTATAAAATGTCTTCCACAAGTCCACTTTGTTGCATCTTTGAAGAACTCGAGCAAGTTAGTCAAACACATTTATCCTTCACAAACTATGCTGACTCTGATGGATTGCATTTAACTTTCCAAATGTCCCATTAGTACTTCCCTAATAATAGATTCCAACAATTTCCCAATGACAGATGATGTACTAACTGATCTTTAGTTTCTTATTTTCTGCCTCCATCCCCCTTTGGCCTTGTGGGACTTGACTACCTTTGATACCAGTAAAAACCAAAAGAACTGCGGATGCTGTAAATCAAGAACAAAAACAAATTTGCTGGAAAAGCTCAGCAGGTCTGGCAGCATCTGTGAAGGAGAAAACAGAGTTAACGTTTCGGGTCCGGTGACCCTTCCTCAGAACTGATGGTGGCCGGGAAAACGTCAGTTTATATGCAGAAAATAGGGAAGTGGGTGGGGGAGGGAGTAAACGATAGGATAGAGCCCAAAGAGAGAGAAAGACAGTTGGACAGACAAAGGAGTTGCTAACGATCAGGCTGGGAGGATGAATAGTTGTTAATGGGGACTGTTATGACTAACAACAGGGGGTGTGTAATGGCAGGCTATGTGGTAACAGGGCCTGGTGTTTGGGGTGGGGGGCTGGGACATGGGAGAGTTTAGGTCCTAAAATTATTGAACTCAATATTGAGTGCGGAGGGCTGTAGGGTCCCCAAGCGGAAAATGAGGTGTTGTTCCTCCAGCTTGCGTTGGGCTTCACTGGAACACTGTAGCAAGCCAGAGACAGAGATGTTGGCCAGGGAGCAGGGTGGTGCATTGAAGTGGCAGGCAACAGGTAGTTCAGGGTCTTTTTTGCGAAGCGGTTATCAAGTCTACGCTTCGTTTCCTGTTTAATACCAGTAGTTTGCTTTGTACTTTTCTTTACCTTAGTGATAGCAATTGTTTTAACTTTTATGACTTTTCTATAACCTCTGCATTCCCTGTTAAAATTGGGATGATGCCAGTGTCCTGTGAAAACTTGAGGCAAAATATTAATTTATTGTCTGTCATATAGTATGGAGGAGGTCTGTTAGCTCAGTTGTCTGGACAGCAGGTTTGCAAAGCAGAGTGATAGCAACTGTATGGGTTCAACTCTTGCACCGGCTGATGTTATTAGGAAGGACTCTTCTCAACCTCTCCCCTTGCCTGAGGCGTGGTAACCTTCACGTTAAACCATCAGCTGCCTCTCTAATGAGATAGCAGCTCTAAGGTCTGGTAGGTTCAGTCTGGTATGGTGACTTGACTTTACATATAGTAGATATATTACATAGAGTTACATATATATAATAGTTTAAGCATTCTTGAGGCTGTACACATCACACATACTCAGTGCTTCCCTGTAGCCACTACAAAGAGCCTTCCTTGCATTCATTAAAACACAACATGTGACAGCCATGTAAAAACTGAAAGATGCTACCATTGTGTATGTTATGCGAAATCAGAAGATACAGCAAAAGGGTTGTTAAAGTGTTTACTCGTGCCTATCTGCCAAGTTTACTGAAGATTTTGAGAAAATCTATTAGCCAGTATTGTCACATCAGTGACATTTAAACCAGTTACTTCTAGGCTAAAATTAATTACAATGTTGGTTTCTACTGACGAAAAATAAAACTATGTGCGACCATTATAAATATAATGATCTGTTTTGATTAACGGCTACCCTAACTTCTACAGCATTAGCTGAAGCCATTCTACAGCATGATCCAATTCACAAACTATACTGCACACTGAACCTGGCACCAAATTGCCTGGTATATCATAGGGAGGAATCCATAGAAATATATATGAACCTTGGTTCACCGGTGTCATCATAAAAGTACTATAATTTTACCCCATTCAGTCAAGGGATGTGGGTGTTGCTGGTTGGGCCAGCATTTATTGCCCAGGCGGCAGTAAACAGTCAGCCACATTGGGTCTGGAATCACATGTAGGCCAGACCAGGTAAGGACAGCAGTTTCCTTCCCTAAAGAACATTAGCAAACCAGATATGATTTCTAACAACTGACAATGGTTTCATGGTCATCATTAGATTCTTAATGCCACATTTTTATTAAATTCAAATTCCACCATCTGCTATGGCAGGATACCAGTACCTGCATCTCAGTATTAATGATCTAATGGTAAGACCAGTATGCTATTGCCTCCTCTTAAAAATAAAGCTTTTAACTTTAAATATAACTTTTATTAGAAAAGGGAGTATTACAATTTGGTGATAAGCAGGAACAGCCTATACTCAAAGCTAAGCAGACTATACTGCACATGATGCTTCAACTCTCACCATGTTTATGAGCTCCAAAAACAATGTTTGTCACATTATCATTTGATTTTTCAAGTCTGGTAACTAATTCAGTGCCCAAAACAACCAAACCTCAGATTCATATTCCTAGTTTGCATGTCATGGCAAAAAACAAAGACTTTAAATTAAAACAAGTCTATTTTTCTTTCCTTGCATGGATTTTTGCAATTGCTTGATCATTTCATCTGGATCCCATTAACAAGCAGAATCCACAATGTATCCCATTTTTCTTCCGATAAGATCCTATTTAATGGAAGTTGTTGCAATTAATGTTGCCTCATTTTCTTTCTGGACATCGGCATAGGCATTTGAACAGAAAAGGTTTGGAGGGATATGGGCCAAATACTGACAAATGGGACTAGGACAGATTGGGATGTCTGGTCAGCACAGACAAGTTGGATCGAAGGGTCTGTTTCTGTGCTGTATGACTCTGACATTATGATAAAATAATGACAAATTAAAATACAGGAGCAGAGCTGATATTTAAAACTTGCAGATATGCACATATTTTTACATTGTAACTGAGCACAGGGAACCAATGGCAATTAATAGGGACAACATAGTTTATGCATTCTTGGGGCTCTACCATCAAACACATTTAGTGCTCTTCTGTAGCCACTACACAGAGCCTTCCTGGCATCTGTTAAAGCACACACGCACTCATATATAATTTGCCCAAAAATTCCTAAATCCGCCAAGGTATTGCACACTTCATGAGTTAGACTTCCTCTTGGATGCTTCCCTCCATGATACTTTGTGTGACAAGTTATTGGAAATGAGAGCTGGAAATAGTATAGCAACATCCAAAAGCATCAGGGAAGTGAATGAACAGGGTAATTAACAGCGTTTCTCCTTAACCACTCAAACTGAAAGGCTGTCATGATGACAGTGGAAGGATTGAACAAGAAATGCAAGTTACAATAATGAATTTGAACATAAGAACATAAAAACTAGGAGCAGGAGCAGGAGTAGGCCGTCTGGCCCTTCGAGCCTGCTCCACCATTCAATATGATCATGGCTGATCTTTTCGTGGACTCAGATCCACTTACCCGCGTTCTCAGTGTATCCCTTAATTCCTTTATTGTTCAAAAAAAATCTACCTTTTTTTAAAAAACGTTTACTGAAGTAGCGTCAACTACTTCACTGGGCAAGGAATTCCATAGATTAACAACTCTCTGGGTGAAGAAATTCCTTCTCAATTCAGTCCTAAATCTGCCCCCTCTAATCTTGAGGCTATGCCCTCTTGTCCTAGCTTCACCTGCCAGTGGAAACATCCTCTCTACTTCTATCTTATCTATTCCCTTCATAATTTTATATGTTTCTATAAGATCCCCCCTCAATCTTCTGAATTCCAATGAATATAATCCCAATCTACTCAGTCTCTCCTCATAAGCCAACCCCCTCAACTCCGGAATCAACCTAGTGAACCTCCTTTGCACCCCCTCCAGTGCCAATACATCCTTTCTCAAGTAAGGAGACCAAAACTGCACACAGTACTCCAGGTATGGCCTCACCAGCACCTTGTACAGCTGCAACATAACCTCTCTGCTTTTAATTTCAATCCCTTTAGCAATGAAGGACAAAATTCCATTTGCATTCCTAATTACTTGTTGTACCTGCAGACCTACCTTCTGTGATTCATGCACAAGGACACCCAGGTCCCTCTGCATAGCAGCATGCTGCAACTTTTTACCATTCAAGTAATAATCCTTTTTACTATTACTCCTACCAAAATGTATGACTTCACATTTATTTACATTGTATTCCATCTGCCAGACCTTTGCCCACTCACTCAATGTATCTATGTTCCTCTGCAAAGTTTCACAGTCCTCTGCACACTTTGCTCTGCCATTCATTTTAGTGTCATCTGCAAACTTTGACACCCTACACGTGGTCCCCAACTCCAAATCATCTATATAAATTGTAAATAATTGCGGTCCCAACACCGATCCCTGAGGCACACCACTAGTCACTGACTGCCAGCTAGAATAGCACTCATTTATCCCCAGTCTTTGCTTCCTGTTAATCAACCAATCCTCTATCCATGCTAATACTTTACCCTTAATGCCACGCATCCTTATCTTATGCAGTAGCCTCTTGTGCGGCACCCTGTTGAAGGTCTTTTGGAAATCTAGGTACACCACATCCACTGGGTCCCCATTGTCCACCTCGCTCGTAATGTCTTCATAGAATTCCAAAAGATTTGTCAAGCATGACCTGCCCTTCATGAACCCATGCTGCATCTGCCCAACGGGACAATTTCTATCAAGATGCCTTGCTAATTCTTCCTTGATAATAGACTCAAGCATCTTCCCCACTACAGAGGTTAAGCTAACCGGTCTATAATTCCCCATCTTTTGTCTACTTCCCTTTTCAAACAGTGGCGTCACATTTGCTGTTTTCCAACCTGCTGGGACTGCCCCAGAGTCCAGCGAATTTTGGAAAATTACCGCCAGTGCACCTGCTATTTCTCCCGCCATCTCTTTTAGTACCCTGGGATGCATTCCATCAGGGCCAGGAGACTTATCAATCCTTAGCTCCATTAGCTTGCCCAATACTACCTCTTCCGTAATAATGATTGTTTCCAGGTCCTCACCTACCTTCGTCTCTTTGTCAATTACTGGCATGTTATTAGTGTCCTCCACTGTGAAGACCGATACAAAATACCTGTTCAATGCCTCGGCCATTTCATCATATCCCATAACTAAATTCCCCTTCTTATGCTCTAAAGGGCCAACGTTTACTTTAGCCACTCTTTTTCGTCTTATATATTTGTAGAAACTTTTGCTATCTGTCTTTATATTCTTGCTAGTTTTTTCTCATGTTCTATCTTACTTTTCTTTATAGCTCTTTTTGTGGCTTTCTGTTGATCTTTAAAGTTTTCCCAATCTTCTAGTTTCATGCTGTTTTTGGCCACTTTGTATGCCTTCTCTTTCAATTTGATAGCCTCCCTTATTTCTTTAGACACCCATGGCAGATTACCCCTTTTCTTACAGTCCTTACTTTTCATTGGAATATACTTTTGCTGAGCACTTTGAAAGATTGCTTTGAAAGTCCTCCACTGCTCGTCAACTGTCCCACCATAAAATCTTTGTTTCCAGTCTACTTTAGCCAAGTCCTCCCTCATTTTATTGTAGTTCCCCTTGTTCAAGCGCTTGATATCAACTCAGTTTCAGGAAAATAAATAAAGAACTGAAAAGAAAGATTGCATTGACAGAGAAGTGGAGACAAGGAAAAAAGATTTTAATCAGAGATAGTAGGAACTGCAGATGCTGGAGAATCTGAGATAACAAGGTGTAGAGCTGGATGAACACAGCAGGCCAAGCAGCATCAGAGGAGCGGGAAGGCTGACGTTTCGGGCCTAGACCCTTCTTCAGAAATGGGGGAGGGGAAGGGGGTTCTGAAATAAATAGGGAGTGAGGGGGAGGCGGAAAGAAGATGGATATAGGAGAAGATAGGTGGAGAGGAGACAGACAGGTCAAAGAGGCGGGGATGGAGCCAATAAATGTGAGTGTAGGTGGGGAGTTAGGGAGGGGATAGGTCAGTCCAGGGAGGACGCACAGGTCAAGGGGGCAGGATGAGGCTGGTAGGTGGGAGATGAGGGAGGGGCTTGAGGTGGGAGGAAGGACAGGTTAGGGAGGCGGGAACGAGCTGGGCTGGTTTTGGGATGCGGTAGGGGGAGGGGAGATTTTGAAGCTTGTGAAATCCACATTGATACCATTGGGCTGCAGGGTTCCCAAGCGGAATATGAGTTGCAGTTCCTGCAACCTTCGGGTAGCATTGTTGTGGCACTGCAGGAGGCCCAGGATGGACATGTCGTCTGAGGAATGGGAGGGGGAGTTGAAATGGTTCGCGACTGGGAGGTGCAGTTGTTTAGTGCGAAGCTTCAAAATCTCCCCTCCCACTACCGCATCCCAAAACCAGCCCAGCTCGTCCCCGCCTCCCTAACCTGTTCTTCCTCCCACCTATCCCCTCATCCCACCTCAAGCCCCTCCCTCATCTCCTACTTACTAACCTCATTCCACCCCCTTGACCTGTCCATCCTCCCTGGACTGACCTATCTCCTCCCTACCTCCCCACCTACACTCACCTTTACTGGCTCCATCCCCGCCTCTTTGACCTGTCTGTCTCCTCTCCACCTATCTTCTTCTCTATCCATCTTCTATCCGCCTCCCCCTCTCTCTTTATTTCAGAACCTCCTTCCCCTCCCCCATTTCTGAAGAAGGGTCTAGGCCCGAAATGTCAGCCTTCCTGCTCCTCTGATGCTGCTTGGCCTGTTGTGTTCATCCAGCTCTACACCTTGTTATCTCTAAAAAAGACTTTAACTTTAATTTGAAAACTCACCAATGTCTAAAGCCTGACGGAATGGAACTCCACATTTGTTATAAAGAACTGTCAGTGCCGAAGAGATAAACTGGCAGTACTTAACAATTATCACATCATCAAGAAGGGTACTTAGACTTGACTTAAATTTCTGAGGTGATTTACCTATCTCCAGTGCAAGATCTTTAATTAACTCAATACACATTTGAATGAGGAGCTAGAGTGTGAAATGCTGTTTGCACTAAAGGCAGATAACAAGGTGTAGAGGTGGATGAACACAGCTCCTCTGATGCTGCTTGGCCTGCTGTGTTCATCCAGCTCTACACCTTGTTATCTCAGATTCTCCAGCATCTGCAGATCCTACTATCTCTGCACTAAAGGCAGAGCATTTCTGATAACAATATATTGATTTCTGAATTTAGGCATGCATATGCCCTTGCTTTAATTTGCTGAGGGATTCACTGGCACTAAAATAAGGATGAGCACTTTTAGCTTCATTATTATTTTGACAACAGTTTTTGGACCATTACATGGTGATAGGGTGGTGACAGTGTGACCTAAGGACATTACAATTTACAAAAGGACTGATAGATAATTGTCACATCACTGAACAGTGATGGCACAGCTTAGAAAGGCATATTGTCTGATCAGTAACTTCTACTTAACTTAACATTTACAAGAAGTTACATTTACTGGAAATAATGCTTGGAGTTTCTGACTGCACAATTTCTACAATGAGGATAATTGAATACAGACAGGCTTTCTAAAGGAAGGGGAGTGGAAAGGATAGGAGGTAGGGGTAGCCTGTTCCAACCAAGAGAACAAATCATAGTTTAAGATTTCAGTTTGGCCCCAACCTAAAAATTCCATTCTTTTCATTAAGTTCCAGTAAGGAACTTGCGATAATTGGAAATGTTATCTACAAACTAACATAAAAATTAGGAGCAGGAGTAAGTTATTGATCCCCTCAAACCTGCTCAATAAGATCACCACAGAGGTGACTGTAACCTAAAATTTGCATTGCCACGTAGCCTTAATAACTTTTCGCCCCTTTGCTTAATAAGAGTATACCTACCTCCGGATTAAACAAATCAAGGACTTTACTTCCACCACCTTTACAACGAAGACAGTACCAAAGACTCACAATGCTCTGTGAAAAAAAACGCCTCATCTGTTTTAAATGGATGATCCCCGACTTTTAAAGAGTAACCACTGGCTGTCCCAAAAGAAGAAATATTCCACTTCCACCCTATCAAGACATCTCAAGACTTTATATGTTTCAATCAAGTCATCTTTTATTCTTCTAAACTCCAGTGGATACAAGCCTGGCCTGGTCAAGCTTTCCTCATTAGGAAAGTTTCTCATTGTAGGTATTGTTCTGACAAACCTTCTCTGAACTGTTTCCAGCACATTGATATCCTTCTTTAAATAAAGCAACCAATACTCCAGATGTGGTTTCACTAGTACCCCACACAACTGAAGCATAAACTCACTACTTTTGTATTAAATTCCCCTCACAATAAATAATAACATTAGATTAGCTGTCCTAATTACTTGTAGAATTGTAACTTTTTGTGATTCATGCCCAAGGACACTTGGAGAGACAAGAATTCATCAAGAATAGCCAGCATGGCTTTGTCAAGGGGAGATCACTTCTAATATATTTGAATTTTTTTGAGGATGTGACGAGGTGGGTGGATGAAGGTCATGCACTTGATGCAGTCTACATGGACTTCAGCAAGGCTTTTGACAAGGTGTCACATGGGAGACTGATCATGAAGGTAAGAACCCTTGAGACCCAGGACAATTCAGAAAATTGGATCCAAAATTGGCTTTGTGACAGGACGCAGAGAGTAATGGCTGAAGTTGTAGCTCAGTTGGCTAGACATCTGGTTTACAACGCCGTGATATCAACAACATGGGTTCAATTCCTGCACAACTGAGGTTAAAATGAGGATTCTCTTTCTCAACCTTTCCCCATGTCCGAGTCGTCTCTGTCTAATGAGAAAACAGCCCTATGGGCTGGTAAGACAGTGGCAACTTTACCTTTATACTTTCTATAAGCCAGTCAATCCTTTATCCATGACAACATGCTACCTCTTGCACCAATAACTTTTATTTTCTGCAATAATTAGGTGGCACGGTGGCTCAGTGATTAGCTCTGCTGCCTCACAGCGCCAGGGACCCAGGTTCAATTCCACGCTTGGGCGACTGTTTGTGAGGAGTTTTCACATTCTCCCCGTGTCTGCGTGGGTTTCCTCCCACAGTCCAAAGATGTGCAGGTTAGGTGGATTGGCCATGCTAAATTGCCCGTAGTGTACAGGGATATATAGATTATTTGGGTTATGAGGGATTGGATTCTCTGAGGGACAGTGTGGACTTGTTAGGCTGATGGGCCTGTTTCCACACTGTAATGATTCGATGATCAATAATAATTATTGATATGGCACCTTATATGCCTGAAAAAAAAATCAATTCAGAATTATAATCCTATCAGTTGTTGTTTTCAAGAAAGACTTCATTAAACAAAATGTTTATAAATTCAAAGGGAGGGTAAGAAAATGAGCAGCCTCGCATGACAATAACTTCTGTAAACTCTGTAATGGGTACTAGGTTGAAAAATTGAATCAAATGCATAAAACGCTTGAATTTATGTAAAAATTAATATAAAGACTCTTTTTCAGAAGCATAATCAGGCAATAATTAAGGCTGAGCCAAACAGAATGACAGATGGGGTGACCAAGAAGTTTGGTCGGGGTGGATTTTAAGGAAGGCCTTAAGGTGTTCCCTAAGGACTGCACTTTGATGTTGTGAGAGGGCGTAGATGTTTGTATAACTACAAAAGAGGTATTCTGGTGCAGGCAGAAGTCTTGTTGGATACATAGGTCAGGGAGGTCGAGAGGGAGGAAGCTAAAGGCAATCGATTGGTCCTGTTATGTTTCTGGGTCAAGCAAACAGCATATTCATGTAACAATACAGGGAAGATTAATGTACTATACATGTGCGAAAATAAACATCAAATCTAAAATATCATTAGCTGCTGAATGCAAAGCATGATTATAAATTGATTGGGACCAACTGTCTTTCAACAGACAATAACAGTGGAAGAAATAGGGTGTCAGATGCCACTAAGTTTAGGATACTTTAAACAACGAAGAGAGATAGAGGGCTACAGTAGGAGTTCCGAGGCTGGCACATTCCAACGTCCAGGACTATGTGCTTTGTGGATGTGCCTACAAAGTAAAATTGGTTGGGGCTTCCATTATCATTAAATAAGGAGATAATTGCATTTGTCACACTATTCACAGGCAGCTTGTCTCAGTTATGACATGAATTCAGGTGTTCCTTGTGTATTTTAAAGATAATCACCAACTCCCAACAGAGAGGTGCACAGTGGGTGACTACTACTGCTCGTATTTTTATAAAACTCCACTAATGTCTTTTTCTGGGTTTTTAAAATGATTTGTTTTTACAAACAGTTCCCTAGGTTTTTTTCTATTTTTTTCCCCCACAGTCCTTTTTATTGGTTTTTCTTGATCTCCCCCTTTGTTTTTATTCTCTGCATTTTTAAAACAAATTAAAGACCCTCCTTTTTGTAATTTTTCCTGTTCTTTTTTAATAGGATCTGTTCTTTCTTTCAAAGCCCCATTAACTTGGGAAAGTTCTTAGACATTATATGCACTTCCAATAAAGCTCCTACTGTTACAAAGCATCACATTCACTGTGAGCCAAGTTTGAGATCATGCATGGATTTGCCTCAATTTCAAACCTTTTTCCTCAGACAAACTGAAGATTATAGGACAACTTGGTTGCACCTTCTTTTTAAAACTTGCTCTGGATTTCTACAAGGTCAACTTAAGTCATACCTCCATGCTGTTACAACAAATCATACTTGCTCACATCTATGATTTATTGCCAAATTGTATAGGAAAATAGGAAATGTGCTACTTCAAACCTTGAATTTTAGCCACTGTAGATTTATATTGAAATAATAATATATCAATAGACACTCTCTGTAGAATCATTGAAAGTCAAACAAAAATGATTATTGTGGATGGGGGGAGAATTTAATACTTACCTATCTTTTTAATGGGGAAGTCTGAAATAAATATTTTAAACTTGTGTTTAAGATATTCAAAGCATTATGAGGAAGCAAGTGATACAGCAGTGTAATAAATCTAAGTACTTTAGAGTTACAGCAAAGGGGTACCAAGAAACAGAGCTGCAAAAGAAATATTTTGCAAAGGGGAGGGAGTTCAATGTTACTCTCACTTTGGGAGGCCAGAGAGCAAATTTCAGAAAGATGAAGTTTGGCATAACAGAAAGTAAGAGTTTCGGAACAAAATCGAAATCCTAATCAATAAGTTAATAATTTGAATAAATAGTTAATAAAATTAGCCATTTAAAGATGTCATGCAGCAGGGCTAATTCTTTTGTTTTTGATTAAAATGCCAAGTTATAGAGACACAGTCAGGCACCAAGACCTGATCACCAGGCAAATGGATAGCACCAGGAACTAGCTAAGCAGCTGGGTTAAAGTAACCCTGACACTGTTTTTATAACAGAATAGCCTTTATTATCACATGCACTCGAACGAGTGCAGTGAAAAGTTTGTAATGTCGCCTCTCTGCACCATCTTAGGTACAGAGTACCTAGGTACAGATACTTTAAGTGTTGTTACAGAGTTTTAAAAAAATGGTAAGCATGGGAATAGAGTTTAAAAAGTCCAGAATGATAATCAGGAATGACTATAAAGTACTTAAGTTCTGGAAATTCTAGTACTTTTCCAACATGTCTCTGCGTCCACCAGCTTCAGAACATGAACCCATACTGCCTCCACGCGCTGGGCTCCATCCAGGACTTGCTCTGCTGCCGTCGCTCTGGAATTCGGCCCGCGCTCGCTCTGCTGCCGTCGCTCTGGAATTCGGCCCGCGCTCGCTCTGCTGCCGTCGCTCCGGGACTCGGCCCGTCCTCGCTCTGCTGCCGTCGCTCCAGGACTCGGCCTGCGCTCGCTCTGCTGCTGTCGCTCCAGGACTCGGCCCACAAATCAGCTGCTGTGGGACTCGGCCCGCGCGCTTTTCTCCTCCCCGGGCTCTGGTCACGCTTTCTCTCCCTTGACTCCATTCTCCAGGACGGGATAGTTAAAAGTTGGGGTGGAGGGAAGAATAAATATTGTAAAGAGGAGAAAAACAGAAAGGAAAAGGAAAAGGAATTGGCAGGCAGAGGAGCCCTGACTGGAGCATCTTATTCTGCTGCCTCCTTGATACTTTTTGCATCTGGTGTGTCACACTCCTACCTTGTCTCAATGAAATTCACACACAGGAGGATCAAACGCAAGTGGCTTACGAGACCTATGCAGATAGCACCTAAACAGAGCTGGAATCATTGTCCTTGCAGGTCAGTTTGCCAGTTCAACTGGGAAGGATTTAAACTAATTGGGGGGGATGGGAAAGGAATCCATCTGTAAGAATTCGAAGAATAGACAAGGTGCACAGAGAATTAGGAATAATACAGTTCTAGAGCAAGAAATAATGAGGTCAGACTCGGGATAAAGCAATAAGGTATAAAATAGGTTTACATAGTATGTCTGCAAAGCATGGTAAATAGGGTTGGTGATCTTCAAACACACAAATGACATGGAAATATGATATTGTTGGGATAACAGAGACTGAACTCCAAAAGGCTGGACTGGTTACTAAATATTCGTGGATACTAACTGATCAAGTAAGATAGAGGTGGAAGAAAGGAGGTGCCATAGCTCTCATGATTGAGGAGAATATTGCAGCACTGAAGAAAATAATGTCCAGGAGGATTCAAAATGAAAGTATTTCGTTGGACAGAAGTAATAAAAGACATATTTATGCTAAAGATTATAGAGGAGCCAATTCGAGTGAAAATTACAGATAACATGAAATCTACAGAGTAGTGATACTGGGAGACTTTCTCTATCCTAATGTAGACTGGGAAAATAATACTGCAAATGTTGGGAGGATTAGTTTCTGAAATATGTCCAGGAGAATTTTCCTGATCAATATGCTTCCAACCCAACAAGGAGATATTGCTGGATCTGGTTCTGGGGAATGTGATGGCGAAATGGATCAAATGTCAGTCGGAACCTTATGCAACAGTGAGATCATAAAATCTGGTGATGCTACAAGTAGCAACCTAAAGTAAAAGCAGTTAATTGGAGAAGGACCAATTTCATTGGTGTGGAGGTGCTGGTGTTGGTCTGGGGTGGACAAAGTCAGAAATCACACGACACCAGGTTATAGTTTATTTGAAATCACAAGCTTTCAGTGTACAGTCCTTGCAGTGAGAGGAGAACACACAGACACAGAGTTTACAGGCAGAGAAATGAAGGGCAAAGAATCATACAACTGGTGTGAGCAGAGTGAACAAACCTAAAATGGCTGACTGACAGCCTCCTGTTGAATCTTTGATCTTTCGTACATTTCTACATTCTAGAAATTGCAGAAACAGGATATGGAGAAGTTTGTTAGAAAGGAGGTGCAAGTTCTGATTGATTAAGATGCAAATTCCAGAATCCGTTTCAAGTCACTGCCCTGAAACAAATAAAAGTTTTATCAGTGTCTGTCTAACTGTCCAAACTTTCAAACTGGCAGAGCGATAGGAATATACAAAAGGTGACATCTCAGGTCAGACATTGAATTGTAGCCGAGGGCTACATTGCTGCCCCATCACCAAAGTGTCTGGCGGCAGACACAGAGGAATTCATCAGGCGAACGAGGCTCTGGGAATTCTTGCACAAACCCCAAGATGTCAGCAGTGAGCCCAACAAGACACCCAATGAGCCAGAATGGTTGACAGAGAGATCTGTGGTGCAGCGACCAAAGAGGAAGGAGTCAAATTTGACCCCCCTGGAAGCGACATGTATGCTTATGTCGTCAGGAGATGCATTAACACCAGATTTATCAGCCGCACTCACAAGATAGCGTAGAATGTCACCCAAGCTCAAAGCAATGCCATCCATGTTCTCAAGTCCAATGGCAATATTGTCATCAAACCAGCAAAGGAGTAGCCATCGTCATATAGAATAGAACAACCTACTGCAAAGAAGTATACCAACAACTGAACAACCAGGAACACTACAGACAACTACCTGCTGATCCGACCGAAGAACAGACCCACTAACTCAACAAACTGATCAAGATTCTTGATCCAGTTCTTCAGATGCACTCTCATCCCACGTACTTCTCACGTAGAGTGCTTCTATTGTTTTCTGAAGATACACAAAGCCAACACACCTGGATTTCCCATCGTATTAGGCAATAGCACCTTGTGTGAGAACCTCTCTGGCTACGTCGAGGGTATCTTAAAACCCATTGCACAAGGAACCCCCAGCTTCTATCACAACACTACAGATTTCTTACAGAAACTCAGCACCCACGGACCATCGAACCAGAAACATTCCTTGTCACAATGGCGGTTTCGGCACTTTACACCAGCATCTCTCATGACAAAAGCATCGCTGCAACAGCCTCAGTACTCAATACCAACAACTGCCAATTTCCAGATGCCATCCTACAACTCATCCACTTCCTCCTCGACCACAACGACTTCACCTTCGACAACCAGCTCTTCAACCAGACACACGGAATGGCTATGGGCACCAAACTTGCACCCCAATATGCTAATATTTTCATGCACAAGTTTGAGCAAGACCTCTTTACTGCGCAGTACCTCCGACCAATGCTATACACCAGATATATTGACGACATTTTCTTCCTTTGGGCTCTGGCAAGAAATCACTGAAACATCTACATAACAATATCAGCAAGTTTCATCCCACCAGACTTACCATGGACCATGCTTTAGGATCAGTCTCATTCTTGGGCACACGCATCTCAGTCAAGGACGGACACCTCAGTACCTCAGTCTACTGCTAGCCCATGGATAACTTCACAATGCTGCACGTCTCTAGCTTCCACCTTAAACATATTAAAAAAAGCCATTCCCTACAGTCAATACAATGCACATACACTGGATCTGCTCAGATGTGCAGGAACACAACAGACATCTTAAGATTTTGAAGGACACCTTCACGATGCTCAACTCGTTGATCACCAGTTCCAATGTGCCACAGTGAAAAAAACGGAATGACCTCTTCAGAAGACAGACACAGGATATGACCAACAGAGTACCCTTCGTCATCCAGTACTTCCCTGGAGTGAAGAAACTAAGCCATGTTCTTCGCAGCCTTCAACATGTCAGCGATGACAATGGGCATCTTCCCAAGATCTTTCCTACGCCTCCAGTACGCGCCTTCAAACAACCGCCAAACCTTAAATAGACCATTGTTCACAGCAAACTACCCAGCCTTCAGGACAACATTGACCATAACACCACACTGCCCTGCCAAGGCAACCTCTGCAAGACATGCCAGATCATCGACATGGACACTACCATCACACGTGGGAACACCACCCACCATGTACACAGCAGATACTCATGTGACTCAGTCAATGTTGTCTATCTCATAAATTGCTGGCAAGAATGACCTGAGGCGTGGTACAACAGCAAGACCGTACAGATGCTATAACAATGGATGAATGAACACCGTGCAAAAATCACCAGACAGCGATATTCCCTCCCAGCTGGGGAACACATTAGCGGTCAAGGGCATTCAGCCTCCGATCTTCGGGGGGTAAGTGTCCTCCAAGGCGGACTTAGAAATACACAACAACGCAGAATTGCTCAGCAGAGACTGATAGCCAAGTTCCGTACTCATAAGATGGCCTCAACCGTGATCTTTCGTTCATGTGGCGCTACAGGTGACCCCACCACACTGTTCTGTACCTGTAAAATCTTCCTTACTGTCTTGTTCTGACAGCATCATCTTGATAAATTGTTATGATCTCTCCACCTTAATTAGTTTGTACAGTTTTGGATTAATTATTACACTCTCGCACACACACAGACCCCCTATCTCTCTCACACACACACATGCACACTCTCTCTTTCTCAAGTGTGCAGACACACATGCGTGCTTACACAGATATATAAATCTATGGGGTGAATCATTTCATCCAAGATATTTGTTTATTTGCAAATACATTCTATTTTGTTCAATAGTCATAGTCAGTCATATTCTGAACAAGGCCTCACACCTACAATTCAATGTCTGACCTGAGATGTCACCTTTTGTATTTTCCTATGACTTTGCCTGTTTGAAGTTTGGAAAGTTAGACAGACACTGATGAAATTTATCTCAGGGCAGTGATTTGAAACAGATTCTGGAATTTGCATCTTAATCAATCAAAACTTGCATCTCCTTTCTAACAGAGTTCTCCATATCCTATTTTTGCAATTTCTAGAACGCAGGAACATACAGAAGATTAAAGATTCAAGATTCAACAAGAGGCAGTCAGTCAGTCAGCCATTTTAGGTTTGTTCACTTCATTCACACCAGTTGTACAATCCTTTGATCACTCTGCTCTTCATTTCTCTGCCTGCAAGCTCTGTGTCTCTGTGTTCTCCTCTCACTGCACCTGACGAAAGGGCTGCACCCTGAAACCTTGTGATTTCAAATAAATCTGTTGGACTATAACCTGGTGCCAATTTCTTTGGTTTCAGGTAACACAGAGGCTTCTGAATACTTCCAGCATTTTCTGATCTCTTTGTGCTCCACATAAATTTGATTCAAAGATTGGCCGACAAAACCTCACTAGAACAATAGGCTTTAAAGAAAAGACAATTAAGTATGGTCAAGATACATTTTTATGAAGGGAAGAATAAATTGTCAATACAAGTCAGAACCAGGAGAAAAAATAAGAGACTAACTGCTGGTATCAAAGAGGATTCAAAAATACAAGCATATAAATACTGTTCTAAAATTGTAATAACCAGTGTATAGGACTAATTAGGGACCAATATGGATATCTACACATGGAGACAGGTAGCATAGCTTAGGTAGTAAACCAGTACTTTGTTTGTCTTTAAAAAGACACTGCCAAAGTCAAAGTGAAAAAGGAGGTAGTACAGAAGACATAATAAAAGGACGGGCTGGACTAAAAGCAGAAATGTGGGATGCACTCATAGATCGTGAAGCAAATAAGGCTGGAAATGGCAGAGGTAATGACCTTTCCATCTTCCTCAGATACTGGTTGCTGCCTGAGGACTGGAAACTTACATATGTAACACCCTAATTCTAAAAAGAATGTACAAGGATAAATTAGCAACAACAGGCTGGTTTAATCTCAGTTTTGAGAAAGTTTTGAGAGATGATAATCCAAGATATAATTAACAGTCTGTGGGACTAGTGTGAATTAACTAGGGAAAGTCAGCAAAGATTTCATAGAATTGTTACATCAAGCAGGAAGCCAATCTGTGATGGGTCTCTGAAAGAGAAACTCACCCAATGTCACTTGCCCACCGATTCCTCATAGCCTTTTGTCGAAGGCAAAACATGTTTATTTAACTTCATTGAGTGTTTTAAGGTAACAGAAAAGACTAATGATGGTCATGTCATGACATTGATGAACTTTCAAACAGTGTTCTTGATCAACTGCCACTAATTAACTTCCCAGTAAAATTGAAGTCCTTGGAGTGATAGAAACAAAATTACCTGAGTAAAAAAACAGAGGAGTGTTGAATTGTTATTTTTCAGTCAAGGAAAGTATACAAAGGGGATCTCCAGGATGAATATATTAATAGGCTTTAAAGATATATATATATAAAATAACCTATTTCTACCTGAGCAGGGCACAATGTCAAAATCTACAATGACACAAAATTTGGAAGTATTGTGACTTATCAGAAGGACAATGATTGACTTCAAGAGAATATCCATAGGCTGGTGGAATGAGTGGACACATGACAGATGAAATTTAATGCTAACGTGTGAAATGGTACATTTTTTAGTTGTAGGAGGAAATTTGGGAAAGTGGTTGAAAATCATGCAGCATTCTGGGTCTTATTAATAGAGGAAAAGGGTAACGAACATCTTTAAAAGTCTGGTTTGGCCTCATGGAGAATACTGAGTCCAATTCTAGGCATCACACTTAAGGGAGGCAGCAAAGGCTTTACAGGTAATTTAAAAATGAATTATGAGAATGATTCTAGGTTGAAGGACTTATTTGGACAGATTGGAGAAGTTGGGTTTATTTTCCTTAGAAAGGATGACAGAAGATTCAATAGACGTGTTAATGAGGGAACTGGATAGAATAAAGAGAGATAAACTGTTCCCACTGGTAGAAGTAACGAAAACCAGAGGATATCGACTTAAGGTAAAAACAGGAAAAGAACAGGTGAGAAGTGCAGAAACCTTCTTTTACGTAGCGAGTGGTTAGAATTGGAAATCCACTATATGAGAATATGGAATTGTAAAGCACTTGAAGAGATAAAAGTTGCAGGTCTATCAACAACGAGTAGGGGAATGGGATTAGCTGAGCTACACTTGCAGAGTCAACACAGATACAAATGGGTCAAATAGCCTTTATCTCTGCTAAAAACAATTCAGTCATGTCTGGAGTATTATATAAGCTTTTTCTTAAATTACACGTAAATGCATTTTGAAAATATGCACCGAAAGCCTGTATTCAAAAGGCCCATTTTCTAGAAAACAAATCTCAGTGGGTAACACTTACTCTGGGCATTAGTACAAATCCCTTGGTAGGAATAAAATCACATTTTAACTGTTCTCATGATATAAACACTGAGGTTTATCTTCGAGCAGTTGTGTTTGCATTCATGTGCTGATCTGGGAAGTGGGTGTTGTTCACATATAATATGGAATCAGCAGCATTGCTCCAGCTGGTTTGCCCAAGGCTATGCTACTAATAGTCGTAACTCAGATGGCTACATTCCAGTAAAATGTTTTAATAGCCCCAGGTGAGGACTGTTGAAGTTTTTTTCTGAATAATTAGAGTTCCTGCTTTACCAGTTTACTACTATCCCAGATCATAAATAAATGTTCTGGACCATTTAGTTTTACAGAATGATTTTGCAGACGTGAGGCAATAAATCCCAACTACATCCATTGAAACTATTTTGGTTATCTGAATACTCTGTAATAATAGATAGTAGGAACTGCAGATGCTGGAGAATCCGAGACAACAAGGTGTAGGGCTGGATGAACACAGCAGGCCAAGCAGCATCATAGGAGCAGAGA
>NC_063349.1:19549526-19558664 GCF_021869965.1 Rhincodon typus | reverse complement strand
GGAGCAGAGAGGCTGACGTTTCGGGCCTAGACCCTTCATCAGAAAAGTTACCGCCTCCCACTCTCTCCCTATTTATTTCAGAACCCCCTTCCCTTCCCCCTTTTCTGATGAAGGGTCTAGGCCCGAAACGTCAGCCTCTCTGCTCCTATGATGCTGCTTGGCCTGCTGTGTTCATCCAGCCCTGCACTCTGTAATAATAAACTGGTAAGAAGCTACTACTTTTTAACCTGAGTGAATCTTAATAAATATGTATTGAAAAACTTTACAAACACAGTTCAATAGAAGAAAGTACACTCTTGCTCATATTTACATGATTAGCAAAGTGAATTATTGCCACTGATAGTGAGAGAATCAGGAAATGTACCCACCAGGTAAATCTACCAACCTCACAAACTAAGGGGTTCTGAGTTACAGTCAAGTGCCTAAGTGCCTACTAGCTTGCAGTCTACATAATCCCACTGCTCTGTCCATCTCCCAAAACTTTATTTGAGTGCTCCTCATAGGGGATTATCTGTGATGTCCAAAATTCCCTAAGGCCATGCATATCATAGGCATTGTACTCTGTTTCCTGTAACAACATTGAATACATTACTGAAATGAAATAATCAACTGGCGGCAGACAGCTGAAATTATGCACCAGAATAAAAGTAAAGTACTGTGGATGCTGGAAATCTAGAATGAAAACAGAAAATGCTGGAAAAAAAATCTCTAAGAGTCATATTTTATTAACTATGTCACTCTCACAGTTGCTGCCAACATGCAGAGTTTTTCCATGCTCTTTCTGTATTCATTATAGTCAAAATTATGTGATCTTCCCTCATCACCCAGCTGAAGCAGATGATGGGGTTTTCAATTTATGGTTGCTAATTAGATGAATTGGCAACAGCTCTTATAACATGTAGAGTTAATGAACTCCTGAACTGAAGCACGGTGTAAAGGATGTGCAGCTATATATTTTTCAACCATTTACAATGTTATGGAGGGCAGTTGTCAGCATACTCCCTTAGTTGCTTTTGTCAAATACTGAAATATTTGCAGCTATCGGTCGGAGTTCTGGGGGGCTGGAATTCTCATAGTAAGTGCCAATGCAGCTTCCCCTCACATAGCACTAAAAGAACTGACTGGAATTTCTATCCAAAGATACCCAATAAAGTCTTTTTTCTTGTTTGAAGGCCACCTCATTAAAATATTATTCTCTTCTATTTCACTATTTCCAATATCCTGTTCCCATCTTTGGATCATTCCCAGTTTGAATAAATTCTTCAGAATGCCACAAAACCTCAAATATCAATCATAATTAACCACAAACAACTCAATATTATGTCAAGTTCATAAGTTACGGACTCGTCATCAGGATCTGGCAGCTATCTATCCAGTCATTGCATAGAATCATAAAGCATAAAATGTAGTCCACTGTATCTGCACTGACTCTTTGAAGGAGCTATTCACTGCCAAAGCTTACGCTCCCCTATGTTTCCTCACAGACTATTTTTCCCCCTATTTAAAAGTATATCGAATTCATTTTATACATAAGCGACCCCTGAACATATGCTGCCTTAGGTGAGCGATTTCACATTAACCTGCAAGCAATTCCTTCGCTCAGGGATGCCAGGGTTTTCCTGGCTCCTAGTTAGCTGTGTATTCCTTTGTGAATTTGCAGCAAATATACCCACTACCCCTGCAGTGTTTTAAGTGTTAGATGAAATATATATGGACAATCTGAACAATCATGAGGCACTGAGTTAAACACAATTTAACACTTGCCTCTAAGTCAGGGGGTTGTGCGTTCAAGTTCCATTTCAGAGATTTCAGCATACGATCTAGACTGACACTCCAGTGCGACACAAGTTGTACTGTTAAGTAGGAGATAGCAAGAACTGCAGGTGGTGGAGTCAGAGACAACACAGTGTGGAGCTGGAGGAACACAGCAGGTCAGGCAGCATCAGAGGAGCAGGAAAGTTGATGTTTCAGGTCAGGACCTTCTTCAGAAACGGGGAGGGGGCTGCTAAATAAATAGACAGAGGAGGGGTGGGGCTCGGGAAAGATAGGTGGTATGGTGATAGGTGGATGCAGGTAGGGGTAGAGGAGATTGGTTGGTGGGAAGGGAAGGGCAGGTGGGTGAGGAAGAAGATGGGCAGATGTGTCAGGTCAAGGAGGCAGGGCTGAGAGGGAAGTTTGGACATGGAATGAGGCCGGAGGTGGGGAGATTTTAAAACTGGTGAATTCTATGTTTAGGCCATCGGGCTGTAGGCTCTCGAGGTGAAATATGAGGTGCTGCTCCTCCAGTTTGCGTGTGGCGTCATTGTGACACTGGAGGAGGCCCAGGATGGACATGTCATCCAGGGAGTGGGAGGGGGGAGTTAAAATGGTTGGCAACCAGAAGATGTTGTCGATTATCGCGTACAGAGTGCAGATGCTCCATGATGCAGTTGTCAAGTCTACGTTCGGTCTCACTGATGTAGAGGAGGCCACATCGGGAGCAACAGATACAGTAAACCAGGTTGGAAGATGTACACGTGAACTCCTGTCTGATATGACAAGTTTACTTTGGGCCTTGGATGGAGGTGATGGGGGCAGGTGTAGCACTTCCTGCAGTTGCAAGGAAGGGTGCTGGATGTGGTGGAGTTAGTGGGGAGTGTGGAGTGGATGAGGAAGTCACAGAATGAGTGGTCCCTATGAAAGGCAGATAGGGGTGGTGGGGAGGGAAATATCTCTTTGGCTGTAGGGTCGCAACACTGTCAAGTATTGTTTTCTCAAACGAGGTGTTAAACTTCGGCCCTCTTAGGTGAACGTAAAAGATTTCACAGATTAAAGATGAATAGTGGGAACTTGCTGTACACAAATCGATGGTTATGTTTTGTGCATTATAATAGTGACTATACTTCAAAGGTATAAAAACAAGTTGCAGGAAAAGCTGAGCAAGTCTGGCAGCATCTGTGAAGGAAAAAACAGAATTAATGTTTCGGGTCTGGTGACCCTTCCTCAGAACTTCAAGAGAATATCAGAACTGAGGAAGGGTCACCGGACCCGAAACGTTAACTCTGTTTTTCCCTTCACAGATGCTGCCATACCTGCTCAGCTTTTCCTGCAACTTTGTTTTTGTTCCTGATTTACAGCATCCGCAGTTCTTTCGGTTTTTATACTTCAAAGGTACATCATTAGCTATAAAATGCTTTGGAATATCCTGAGATCATTAGGTGCTGTGTAAATGCAAATCTTTCTTTTTTGGAACCTTTTTCAAAAGCATGGAAGGAAACATTTCACACATCCATTCTTTCAGAAAACTGCCAAATGCCAAATCTTAAACTAAGTCAATATATAAAAGGCAGAATTGTTTTTCTGTTAACAATAACAGAGAAAAAGGAGCTTATTGCCATATTATATAAAGAAAATTGAAGCAAATGAAATATAATGAGAAAATGTGAGGTTCTGCACTTTGGCAGAAAGACAAGAGGAGCTCATTATTGTTTAAATGGAGAATGACCACAGAAAAACTGCAGCAAATAGGAATCTGGGGATCTTCATGCATGGCTCACAAAAAGCACACAACCAAGTTCAGTGGGGATTGTGTTAGAACCATTCAGCTCCTAATCTCAATTATAGCCTTGGTTCAAACATGCACAGAAGAGCGTAACTCCACAAGTGAAGTGAAAGTGACAGCTTTTGATATCAAGGCAGCATTTAAATGAGTTGTGGCATCACGGAGCCCCAGTGAAACTGAAGTCAAAGGAAATCGGGGGAAAACTTCAGTGGTTGAGATTCTACCTGGCACAAAAGATGACAGTTGCTGTTGTTGGAGGTCAGTCCCAGGAAATCACAGCAGCAGTTCCTAAGGAAGAGATGGTTGCACAATGCTTTCACAGCTGCTTCCACGATGACCATATTTGCACCACAAAGTCAGAAATAAGGATGTTTGCTGATGATTGCACAATGTTCAGCATTTGTGACTCTTCAGATACTGAATCAATTAGCTCTCTCAGTCAGAAAGATCTGGCTAACATCCAGGCTTGGATTGATAAGTGGCAGGTAACATTTGCGCCACCCATGGGTCAGGCAATGACCATCTCCAACAAAAGAAAAACTTATCAGCTCCATCTAACATTCAATGGTATCACCACTGCAGAATCCACCACTGTCAATTTCATGGGGTTCCACTGGCCAATAGCAGGCAAAAATTCCACTGGGAGTAACTCACTCCCTTTCTCTCCAATGCTTATTCACTACCTATAAGGCACATGAAAAAAGTGGGATGGAATTCTCTCCACCTGGCTGGATGTGTGCAGCTCCAACAACAAAGAGCCCAACAACAAAGAGCTCAACACCATCGGGACAATGCAGTCTTCATGATAGGTACCCCATCCATCACCTTAAGTTTTCACTTCCTCCATCAAGGACACATGGTGGCAACCATGTATACTATCTATAGGATGCAGTGCAACAATTCACTAAGAATCCCTCGATAGCACTCTCCAAATCTACAACCTCTAATACCTAGACGGACAAAGGCAACGGATGAATGGCAGCACTACCATCTGCAAATTCCTCTCCAAGATTTGGACCTATATCATTGTTTCTTTACTGTCACTCAATCAAATTCCTGGAATTCTTTCCAGTAGTTGTGTACCTACCACTTATAGACTCAAATAGTTCAAAAGGCAGCTCACCAGAATTTTCTTAAGGCTAGTTGCAGATGGAAATTATGATCACAACACTCCTCTCTCCTCTGCAGACCACATTGACTATATCACCTTTGACTCCTCTTCCACATCAAGTCTTGTGAGAGATACAAGAACACCAAATCGCCCATCAATGCATATGCCTTCTTAATCACATTATTGATCTTTTTACCTTTAGCTCTCCAAGGATAAACACTCCTAAGTACCTATGTTTGTCCACATTACCTAGTATTCTTGTATGTATGATATATTCCCGTGCCTTGCTGCACCTCCAAATGCATTACAAGGATATACAACAAATAAACAAGTTATTAGACTCAAACAGTCCACACTGGTGTTTTTACTTTATTTACGCATCCTTCCATCTTTACTCATCCAGTTCTATCAACACAACCTCCATGTTATCATATTGCCTTCACCATCATATGCTTCTCTAGCTTTCCCTTAAAAACATTAAATACTATTCACTTCAAAAAATCCCAGCGGAAGCAAGTCCAACATTCACAGCACTCCGTGGGTTTTCTTGGTAACTATTTTTTTTATTTGCAGCATCTTTTATGTAGTTTCCCCACAAGAGGAAACATTCTCTCTGCACCCTTACTTTCAAAACATTCCATAATTTTAAGCATACTCTCTCATATTTTTCGAGAGAGGACAGACCTAGCCTGTCCATCTTTCCTGATATGTAGATGCCCATGTATTTCTATTAATTTTTTCACAATGTTCCTTTTCTACTTTTCTGCCCAACAGCACAGACCATCTGTGTCTTCCTGCAAACTAAAGCTTTCCTCCTCAATGGGAAATATCACCATTTGTCTATACAATTTACAAACATCTTTATCATTCCCTCTTAGATAAGTTTAATCATTGTTACAGACTACAAAAATTATGGGCAGTATCAATCTTTGAGGAACCCACAAGCAACAGCCTTCCACTATCAAAAACATACAATTTAACCATTACCCTATTATTCCTGCTAAGTCAAATTTGGATCCAATTTGTCACATGCTCTTGGATTTTACTTCTTGAACCAGCTTGCCATTTGGGATACTGTCAAAAGCTTTGCTAAAATCCATGTAGACCACGTTCATTGTAGTGCCTGACATGTTAACAAACAAATCACCCTTAGGCTATACATCCTCAGTTGAAGGCATTGTCTCCTTTGAGCGGGAGATGTCTGTCCCTCTGACTTTAGAGCTGTTGTTGACTCCTAAAGGAGCTGATGGAGCGGGTGTTGGTGTCCATTGTGCTGCTATTGCCCCATGATCACTCCCCCTGCTACTTTTGTGAATTATGATCGTTAGAGATCTAGGTCACTCCTCCACAGGTATTTTTCTGTGCTGCAGTGAAAACTGATAGCATGCAATGTCAGCTGCAGATGAGTATAATTTCAAGACATCTTGAAAATAACTTCAAAAGGTTGCAATTAACTTTCAAATTAATGATTTCAAGCTGACAGAAGTAATTCATTCATTTACAGAAGACAGTCAGTCATTCAGCCATAGGGTTCATGCTGAATCTCTACATAGAGGTTCTATTCTCTAGTTTTATCTCTGAAGCTGTACAGGTTTACTTCTAATTTCCTTCTGAAATCATTCACCATCTCCTTTTCCATCACATTCTTATGCAGCAACTTCAAGAAATCCTTTAAATCTTCTTACTGTCTGACCAGAAAATTATTAATTTAGATCTTTCAGCCTTTCTAACAAGTCAGTTGTCCCTTGGTGAGATGCAGAGATTTGTCTTAAAAACTGCCCAGTTTATACCAGAAAGTGGATGGAACTTTGTCAAATTTCCAATTCAATGCCACTTTTCAGGGCTTTCACATCATGCCCAGATCTTTATTTGCCGCTTCTTGCTTGTTAAACCCACTTGGTGTTTCTATGCTAGCTGGACAGCGGGTTTGTGATGCAGAGTGATAGGTTCAATTCCCACACCGGCGGAGGTTACCATGAATGACTCTCCTTCTCAATCTCTCCCCTTACCTGAGACGTGGCGACCCTCAAGTTAAACCAGGTTCATCGCTATGGTCAGGTAAGACTATGACAACTTTACCTTTTTTAGTGCCCGCCACTGAATGTTCCATAATAGAACACAAGGTGGAGCATAACATAGAGGTCAAATATAGAAATGATGTCATTCTGTATAAATAGAAAATTAAAAAGCACCAACTCACCCGGAACAGTTTTGCATAGTTTCAACTGGTCTAGAAAGAGACAATTGGCCTTGTTGTACATATAGTAGCTTGTTAGCACTAGAAGGATACTGCAGAGGCGGGGTGGTGGCGGTTTGACAAAGGAGTACATATATTCAAAACCAAATAAGATGAAAAGATTGACAGGATAAAGATATTTTGCCTCCACCAACAAGTATTAAATATATGCTGAGAAGAAGCGGTGGGTAAAACTCCATCGTCCATCTCCTGAAATATTGATTTAGTTTAGGCAGTTAAGGTCAGAAGTCACACAACACCAGGTTATAGTCCAACAGGTTTATTTGAAATCACAAACTTTAAGAGCGCTGCTCCTTTGTCAGGTGAAGAAGCCAGTCCAATACCAGCACCTCCACATTATAGGCAGTTAAGGGCAGCAAATGGGTTGGAGGCATTCTCCATTGTGGCCTCATCATTTTAAGTCCTATGTGAAACTGATATTTGTCACTCAAAGCTTCAATTCAGTTTCTGACAGATATATTGAAATAAATGCACAACAACAGAGTAGTACCAAACACCACGTCTCCCTTATATACGAAGAAAAATTCAATTGAGCTCAGATGCATCACACCCAACACAATTCCAGCACCCAAAGGTGACTGCAGAAATTATTTTTCTATCTTAGAGGAGCAGTGTGGACTGAAACTGCTCATCTTCACTGAAGCCACCAAAAGTTACATCACATATTTTACATTAACTTCTGTCCCACCATCATAATTCCCCGAATACTTTAATCTGTGTAACTGTCAAAATTGAGATTATATGCTTCTGGATTCTTCCAAATAGTTCTGAGGACATCTGTAATATGTCTCAATAAAGAACACAAGATGTTTCAGAAAGGTGCAGATGTTTTATTAGATTCAGGGTCAAACGTTGTCAGTTTACCAATGGTTGTCATCTTAAGGAGAAGGGAAACAGGATATTTCAAGGTTGTAATATACGTTTGGGTGCAAGGAATGATTGATGAAATTGTATGACAATGCAGGCTCATCACTGTGGTGTGTTGACTAAGCGCCTGCAGACAAAATGTTGACTAATCTTTAAGAGAAGACACCATCTGCATCCTTTTTCCCCCTTACATGCCTGGATAGTTTTGGTGAAGCTGTGATATATAGGCCACATGCCTATACTGCAGACATTTAAAGCTGTGACTGCATATATTTTAATAATTATACATGTGACATAAGAAACACAAAAACATTAAGCTTGATTAAGGCATTTAATCATAGAATCCCTAAAGGAATGGTGAGAGGTCAAATGAAAAGATGAAGAACAGAAATTTAAGTTTACATTGAAATCGGATTAAAAATTGATTAAAAATCTCTCATATATATCATTGAAATGTATTATTTTCCTGAACCTGAGGTTACATTCATTTTTTATTCATAATGATTTTCCAACTAAACATTGCATGAAATTCTTTTATAAAGTTTAATGTCATCTCATTAACTTACCTATCTGAAAGACATTATAATACAACCATCAAAGCATGCAGCTTTTATTTCAATTCCTGAGATTTTATGGCACATTGCTCTGCACATAAGAGTATGCTGATTATTCCTTGTCTAGAGACAAATTTCCTGGCACAGTCCGATATTTGTCTATTTTTCCTACTTTGAACTGACGCTCCTTATCCACCTCCTATGATTTTTTTCCCCCAAATAGTGCTTTTTTTGCCAGTTTACTAATCTTATATACTGTTATAAGACCTCTTCTCTATGCTGAAATTTCTCCTCATGTCTTGGTAACCAGAATAAACCATTTCAGCTTAATTCTCCACGTCTGTAGTCTATTGTTTAATTTAGCTTGTTCACGTTCTCTTTGTTTGTTAGTTGTTGATGTGTAGAATTTGGAAATGTTGATTGGAGCCTACCAGAACAATATATTCTGCAACTTTATCAATAACTATTGCAACAATCGTGAAGTATTTTGCTGCACAATTTTCTTCCAATATGCGATATTTTATACTTGACCATATTACATTTCCCTTGTCATTGATTTGTCAAACTGCATATTTTAACTGAATAATTTTGTAACTTCCAAACCAACTATTCAAATTTAACTGATCCTTCTACTTCAGTATTACTTAAAAGTTTGATCAGTCAAGTGTCTTGCACCTGCAAAATAATTTAATAACTTTAAAATATAACTAATGATTAAATAGGGTGCAGGGCTGGATGAACACAGCAGGCCAAGCAGCATCACTGCGAAGCCTCTTCTAAGAGCCTCTCTGCTCCTATGATGCTGCTT